>NC_090983.1:64465000-64772500 GCF_041146395.1 Eulemur rufifrons | reverse complement strand
TACAATTCCCTGTATGAACATATCGTTTTATTTTTCTTAGGTAAATAGCTAGGAGTGGAATGACTGGATCATATAGAAGTTATATGTTTAACTGTTTAGGAAACTACCAATTGTTTTCCAAAGGGGTTGTATCATTTTATATCCTCCAGTAGTGTGTAAGAGTTCTAGTTCCTCCACATCCTTGCTGTTATGGGTTGAATTGTGTCCTCCCAAAAGATATTGAAGTCCTAACCAACAGTACCTGTGAATGTGGCCTTATTTAGAACAGGATCTTTGCAGATGATCAAATTAAGATGAGGTCTTTAGGGTGGGCCATGGCCAAATATGGTGTGCTTATAAAAAGGAGAAACTTGGAGACAAAGACACACACACTTGGGGAGAACACCATGTGAAGATGAAGACAGAGATTGGGGTGATATGTGTACCTGCCAGGGAATGCCAAAGATTGCCAGAAAACCACGAGAAGCCAGGAGAAAGGCATGGAACAGATTCTCCCTCACAGCCCTCAGAAGGAACCCATCCTGCCAACACTTCGATCTCAAACATCTAGCCTCCAGAACTGTGAGACAACACAGTTCTGTTGTTCAGGCCACCTAGTTTGTGGTACTTTGTTAGGTGAGCCCTAGGAAACTAATGCACTTGTCAACATTTGGTATGGTCAGTCTTTTAAATTTTAACCATTCTAATAGGAATGTAGTGGCATTTCATTGTTGTTTAAATTTGCATTTCTCTAATGGCTAATGATTTTGGAAATCATTTCATGTGCTGATTTTATATTCACATATCTTCTTTGGAGGAGTATCTGTTCAAATCCTTTGTTCTGTTTTTTCCATGGGCTTATTTTCTTCTTCTTGAGTTTAGAGAGTTCATTATATATTCTGGACATAAATTCCTTATCAAATATGTGATTTGCAAATATTTTCTCCCAGTCTGTGGCTTACAGTTTTGTTTTTTTAATGTTATTTTTTGAAGAGCATAAGTTTTATATTTTGGTGAAGTCCACTTTATCAATTTATTCTTTTATGGATCATGCTTTTGAATCTAAGGAGTCTTTGCCTAACCCAAGGTCACAAAGATGTTCTCCTATGTTTTCTTCTAAGTACTTTATACTTTTAGACTTTACTTTTAGGTGTATGGTCCCATTTGTAGTTGATATTTCTATATGCTGTGAGGCTCATTTTTTTACATATGAATATCCAATTGTTTGAACACATGTTTTGAACAGACTGTCTTTTCTCCACTGAATTGCTTTGCTCCTTGATAAAAAATGAGTTGTTCATATATTTCCATTTCTGGACTCCCTCTTCTATTACACTGACTTATCTGTTTACCTTTACATCCATACCACATTGTTTTGATTATGGTAGTGCTATTGTAAGTCTTGAAATTGGGTAGTGTTAGCCTTCAAATTTTGTTCTTCTTTTTCAAAGCTGTGTTGGCTATTCTAGACTCATTTGGGCTTCAGATCCAGTTTTCTAACTTCTACAAACCCCTGCTGGGATTTTGGTTGGGATTGCATTGAACTACAAATCAATTTTGGGAAAAGTGACATCTTTATAATATTAAGTCTTCTGATCCAATGACAACAAATATTTATCCATTTATTTAGTCTCTAATTTTCTACAGCCATGTTTTGTAGTTTCTCTTTCACAGTTTTTATCATTTTTATTCCTAAATATTTCATATTTTTGAAATTCTTGTACATAGCATTGTTTTTTAAAATTTCAATTTCTAATTATTTGTTGCCAGTATATAGAAATACAGTTGGTTTTTGTGTATTGATCTTATATCCTGCAATCTGGCTAAATTCACTTATTAGTTCTAGTAGTTTTTGTAGATTCTGCTATAATTTCTGCAGAGATGATCATGTCATCTGTGAAGAAAGACAGTTTTACTTCTTCCTTTCTAATCTGTGTGCCTTTTATTTATTTCTTGGCTGATTATACTAGCTTGAACCTCCAGTCCTAGAAGTGTATGTTGAATAGAAGTGTTGAGAGTATCTTGTTCATGATCTTAGAGGGAAAGCATTTAGTCTTTCACTGTTAGCTCACTCTAGGGTTTTGGTAGATGTCCTTCATCAGCGTAAGCAGGTTCCTTCTATTCCTAGTTTGTTGAGAGGTTTTATCAGGAATGGATGTTGGATTTTGTCAAATACTGCTTCCACATCTATGAGATGATCATAAGGTTTTTTCTTTTCAGTTTGTTAATATAGTGAATTGCTTTATAGATTTTTGTATGTTCAACAAACCCTGCATTTCTGGAATAAACTCCACTTAGGCCAGGGCCTGCCCTCACCTTTCCTGCCCTGGGCCCTGTAGAGACCATTTGCCTTCCATTAACACTGGTCTTTCCTCAGACCGTACAGTAGAAAATATCATCAATTTTCTTGGGGCTTTCTTGCAGAAATCACATCCCAGCCCTATTCTAGTTGCCTTAATTCTATTTGTGGGTTTCCAGATCTCCCCAAATCACTTATTCAAAGATGGTCTCTTGAGTTATTTCTAAAAAGGGTTAATGACCTCCATTTGTGCTGACTTTTCACCCTCTGAGTAATTTTGCTTTCAGAGTAATTTAATTTCCAAATCTGGGGGCTGCACACTTCTATCTCTGGGCTGGTAAACATATGCTGTGCTTAAATCAAATCACACAGGCGGCCTGGTGGTACTTCCTAAATGATTCCACTCCCTTAGTGTGATGAAATACTCCACCTTCTGGAATTTCTCCTGTTCCTTCGCCTTTAATTGTATTCCCCGAGGCAGTTGTGTGATTCACCCATGTGAACGTCAGAAAAACCTGTGCATCATTTGACTAAATTTTTCTATGTTTTGACTTGTGTGTTCTATTCAGGTAAATTCCTGTTTGTTAGTAAGAGCAATTATTTTTAAGAAAAGCCTAAACCTGAATCTGAACTGGTCCTGGCTTGTTTGCTTGACTTTCTTAAAAAACGAAATCTGGAATCTGTCACTTGTGCGTGTTATTTATCATAAATAGTTGTGGCTTTGTTATTTCCATTAGTATCCTTATTTTTGCCTGTAGGCCCTCATGACCTACATCATTCCTCCACTCTTTCCCCCCAATTTTCCCACCGCCATTCTACTTCTCAAAAAAGCCTGTGATTTGTTTTGTGGCCGGTCCCTCTAGGAGGACCGGCCAGGGAAAGGACTGAGTAAGATACATTATTGCGAAATCACTCTTAGAATTGAGCAATGACCTCTAAGGGTCTACAAATGTTACTTTGAGAAATGTTGCTTTAAATTGGTTTTCCTTTGTCTACCTTCATATCAAATATGTCTGTCCTTTGAGTCCCAAACCTTTCCATGTGTCAGTGCCCAGTGGGTATGAATTGTATTTTTAACATGCAGACCTGAATTTTGTGAACTGCATCCATTACCATGGAACCTGGAAGACTTGAGGGGCCCCCTCAAGTTCACATTCACCTCTAGTGTCTGGGGATCCTCTGGGGGTCCCTCATATGCCCCCACGGCAACTTGTTGGTGCTGCCGTAGGCAGCTGCTTCCACATGGCCTCCCTCGCACCACGCCAGGCCCGAACGCTGCTAGAGTTGCCTGGGCCCCAAGAGTTTCACAGGTCGAACTTCATTTTATTTATGGTTCTTTTAAGGACTAGTTTAAGAAGCTGTCACTACATTTACCCAGAACTAGCATTTTCCTCTTACAATTTGACCCTTATCCCGAGTTATCTAACTCATGGTATTAGAGACTTTTCTATGTTATTGTTTTTCTTGCACTTAATGATTCTTCTTTAAAACTTGTCTTCTGTTGTACCTTCCTCCTCTCCCAGTTCTCCAATCATACCTAGATATCCCTCACCCCTAACCTTCACTCTGTTCTTTTTCCGAGACGGTGATTGTTGGAGGCACTTAGTTAATGAAGACTGCTTTAGTATATTATTTCATTTAATTCTCACAACAACCCCAGGGAACAGGTGGGGATATATGCAACAGTGATATGTCAGGTTGAGGACAGGAATTTTCATCAGATTGCCATCTTTTTCCCTGGGAACATCTCAGTATGTGAAGGTAAGACACAATTAAATATTCACAACCTGTTACTGACTAGTGCTAAGCCTAGGATATTAAATAATGATTTTGTGTGTTGAGAAACTTGCTTTGCAGCTACAGGATAAAAATTAATAATGGGTGCTTTCCTGTGTCCATCTGGAATTAGAACCATTTTCAGGTTCTTGAATGAATCATATAATTTTATTAAAGCATGTGTTGGTTATCTCTTCAAATAAATATTAGATTTGATTAAGTCAAACAATGACTGAACACGATGTGGCTAAGACCAGGAAAGCCTCAGAGAAAAATATTGTATATTTTCTTTTTTGCCTCTATGACAAGTTCACATCTTTTATTATGCTCAGTATTTTCAATCTTCTTTTATTTATATCTTTTCTCTCCAATTCCATCTTCTTAATAAAAAAGTTTCCAAAATATGACATACTTTTTGAAATCAATGAAATGGATATTCAATATCACAAAACTAAACAAAATATATTTAAAAGTCTACTTAATTTAAATTTTCATTATCCTACCAAGAGTGTTCTATAGAGAACGTAGCAAAATACAGTCATTTATTACAGAAGGAGATGAATAAACAAAAGAGACATTAAAATTTTATTTAAAAAGAAAAATATGAAGCAAAATAGTTATTAATCAAAGAGAAAATTATGAAATACATTTACTGGTAGCATGAAAATATGTGTGTGTCTATGTTTGATAAGACGTTTTATAAAGGTGATTACAACTGAAATTCAGAGCACTTTACACGATGTAGCCCAAGAAGGTCTCTGAAAAGAAATGAGTAGATGGTAATCACCTTCAATTTTAAAAAGATTTATTCCAATTTTTATCTCCAGTAGCTTGTTTGGGGGACAAAAAAAGTGGAAGAAAGTAAAGACAAGGGCTCCAGAATGACGCTGCTGGAGAGCTTTACACGCCAGTGATTGTCATTTTCTGGCTACATTTGCCATCACCCACCTCCCCTTCCCAGCCCTGCCTCCCTCTTCTAATTAATCAGCTAGCAAAGGGGGGGATCTGGGCTCTGGCACGTGGTCCACTTTTCCCTCCAAGTTCTCTCTCGGGTCCGGCAGGCCAGGCCACCTCTGCTGGGCACTTGCTTGCACGGGTACCAGCCCCTAAAGGGCAGCAGGGCGCCCTCAGGACGGCAGTGTGTGAGCTCAGCAAGGACACTGCAGGAAGAGGACTGTCAGGCAACCACTTCCACCCATTTGAGCATAAAATAGCAGCATTTCCAGAAAATACCAGGTGAATATGGAAGTGCTTGCTGCTAAGAACAGATTGCTTGATGTGCTAAGACCTCTGCCTCCAAAACAAGCTAAACTTTTCTCCCAGAACTCATGATATTGAGATAAAACTTCACATATAAGTGCATCGTAGCAGTCCCCATCTGATTTAAAGGGTGGCTGGCAGGGCTATGGAATGAGAACTGAGCAGAACATGCCCCCACCCCAATTCTCAGGCTTTGTGACTTGGTTTGTTAGATCCCAATGCCCTGAAAGGGCCTTTATTTTATAGCTAGATTTACGTCTACGTGGACCAGTGCAAATCCACTACTACGTCTGGGAGAGTAATTTAAGACATGTGCTACTGGGGGCGGACTGGTAGTAGCCCTTCCTCAGGGTACACAAGAAGGGGCAAAGCAGTGGAGAGCCCACCAGGGACTACCAGTAGGGCACAGGTTTAAGACTGAGGACTTTGGGGTGAGATGCGCTCAGGTCCAAATCTCACTTTTGTCATTTATAAACTCAGTGACTCTGGGCAAATCCTTTAACCTTTCTGAGCCTCAGTTTCCCAAGAGTGGGGGAAAACAATACAAGCATCTCATATGTAGTGATGAGATATATAATATGCTTTGCATAATGCTGGTTATAGCAGATAATCAATACATGCTGGCTTTTATCACTATTATATCTTTAACTGAAATTTATAAGATAGTATAGCAGAGTGGTTAAGAGCATGCATTCCAGATCTAGGCTGCTTGGGTTTGAATACTGGCTTCTGACAAAGATTCTCTCTTTGATCAAGCTCTAGCCAGGCTCCTCTGAGCTCTCCAGTAGGCCTCAATGTTGGCCTATAAAGACTTGAACAAAACACTAACATAGTATTTAACAACTCAAGGCCACATCCCTAGGATGACCCTAGCCCCACTTAAAGGGCCTGTCTGAGAAAACTCAAGGCTGCCCAAAGAATGGACTGTTCTAGCCAAAATCTGAAGATTGGGCCCCTGTCTCCTGGCCCCTATGGGAGGGCAGGAGCCTAACTTTGATAAGCGCCAGTTAACAAACCCAGATAAGTTTCACATGGACCAATCCTCTTTCCTACTTTTTTTTATTTTTCACTTCCCTGACTCTACTGAGCCCTCTCCCCACTCCTTTATTCTCCCTTTAGAATGCCCAGTCACCTTCCCACAAATCAAAGTTGAGTTCGGTTCATGGAGGACTCTTTCCTCTACTGCAATAGTATATTATTGATTAAAATCTGTCCTTAACCACTACCACTTGAATCTGGTTTTGTTTATCTTTGACACTTCAAAGCTTCTTAGGTGTGGGACCTGGGGAAGTTACTTAACATCTATGTGCCTTGGTTTCCTCATTTGTAAAATAGTAGATAAAAATACTACTCCACAGGATAGTTGTGAGATCTGAATGAGTTAACGTAGGTAAAGTATTTAGAAAAGAAGGTGTTATCTATTTTTATTAACAATGCAAGCTATTTAATGCTAGTAGGATACATCTATTAAAATAAGAAAGAAATATACATGTGTGCATGTGTATACTTACAGACATACACACACACATCTATATTAAGTATGGTGACACCAACTGGATGAAAAAAATAAGCATGGTGACTTTTCATTGAGTCAGTTATTGACAAACAACAGAGTTTCATAGTCGGGTATCTTCAGCATTGACCTGGAGTGGGATTGATTGGTATGCAAGACCGACCATAAATGTAAATACATTTTAGGCTGAAAAAGTAAATATCATGTTAGCAGTAAGTTCTTTCATAAAACACATTTCTGGAAATTGCAAAGGTCAGATTGAAATTTCAAACTGAACTAGATCCTCTGTGGGATTTGTAAAGTCTTGCAGTCGTCAATGATAGCAAAGAGTACGTGTGGGTCGAATTTGCCTTTGACTGTTAGTCTCTCCCAGGGCCTAGCTCCAGGAGAGCTTACGGGATGAGAAACACCTGGGTGCTATGGCGCTCACTCCTTGCTAGTGTGCAACAAAGTGAGAAATAATAGAAGCTCAAGTTTTCCACCCTTTGCTTAGTCTAGAGTGATTCACATTTGGATATCTCTAAAGCACAGAGGGGTGGCATTTAACCCTCTGTAGTCCACAACCCAAAGCATTAATGCCTTGGCCCAGGTTGTGGAACTATTCAACTGCTTGCTGCCCACCTTCCTGGCTACAGAAGCCTCATTCAGAACTTCAAGTACCAGAGCATCCAAGCCCAATTGGCCTGGTCAATGAGCTACTGTAAACAAACACTCATGTTTTCTTGCTTTTTGGCTGTGTCAGCTTGAGTCTATTGCAGTATAATGAAATTTAACAAAATGGAGAATTTCTACTTATCTCACTGAATTCAATGCCTGTTTTTGTTCTCTCTGAATGAGGTTTTATTTTCCATTTAGATTTCCATAAAGTGAGCATGATGCAAAATCTTTATGAATCATCAAATACATCATGCGTATTTTTTTAAAGGTCAACTTTTTCTTGCAGTTAAAGAATACTATTGGTGGGATTGCTTCTCTAGTACAGTGTGCCTTCAAGGAGACTGGAAGGAATGGGTGTTGGGAGGTGAAGGGAAAAAAGCAAATTGGAAGACTCTGGTTACTTTGGGAGGATGAGAAGTCTGATGTGCTATTTGGGGGTTTCACGAGAGTATTTCAGGACACAATTGTTTCTGGTGTTGAAGGATCTGACCAGATTAAATCCACCAGGTGGACTCTCACAACAGAAACCCCCACAGATCTGGGCCTTCTCGGTCTTGTCTTGAAGCTAGACCCTGTAGGCTGTGGCAGTCAGGGGAACAGCAGTCTCAAAAGATGAGGACATTTAAAATGAACAGCCAACCACCCCTAATCCCATATATCTCAATCTTGATATCACTCATACATAGTTGCTGCCCCAAAGACTTTTTTCTTCTTCTTCCCAAACTTCCCAAACTCTCCCTCAAACCCAGCCAGGTAAGCTCTTTGTTTCCTTTCCCTCTCCTTAGTGGCTCGGTGCTTTACTATTCATATCAGCTTAGCTTTGCATTCTTCTTTTAAAATTTCTTTATTACCCAGGTCCTTTACCATAAAAGAGCATCTGGGAGTTGTCATGACCAAAACAACTGTTCCCCCACTACCAAAAAAAAAACATAAAACTTTATTTTCTAGAAGTAAAAGAAAGGGGAAAAGCTGTGAATACTCATGTGTTAGTATTGTTTGAGGCTGTCACATAACCTTCGATGATCACTTAGTGCAAGAGTCACTGGGGATCAGCCCACCTTAGCTGGTAAGTATCATGCCTAAGTGAAAACACTGGGATGTTTTTAGCAGTTACTGGCAATTAATTTGAACTGTGCTCCTGTGACTGCAACCACCGAGCAATGGGACTGGAAATTGCAAAACTTTTGTTCACAGAAGCTTAAAACCATGTCCACAAAACTGTATTTGTGTTTTAATGGCTCAGTTAAACCATCCAATTCTATTTTAAACAAATATTTTTCCTTCCCCTAATGACCTTCTTCCTCTTTCTTAAATGTGACAATATTGCCTTCTTGGGGACTTTGCACTTGCTTACTCCCTGCCTTGTGCAGGTCTCTGCTCAAAAGTTATGGCTCTACTTAAGGGCTCACCCTCACGGGGCATCGTGTAGCCTTTTGCCCTGCTTTGTGTTCTGCAGTTGTTTGGATTGCTGGACAGTCTTAGTCCAGGCACCCTGTAAAACCAGACCCTGAAGCAAAGTTATGTGCTGATGCTCTATCGGGAGGTGCCACACCAGGGAGAAAGGGCAGGGAGGCAGAGATGAGGGAGAGCAAATATAAGGTGGTATGTTAGGAAGCTGGCTACTGCTTCCCCAGAAAACATTGCTGGTGGCTCAGTTCCAATTCACCTGCTGGTTCCTTTCCATCTCTGCCTCTCATGGATCTATGCTCATTCCTTAGGGTGAATCCCCTGCACTTCCCTGTTTTCTTACGTGGTTCCTTGGGGCAGCAGCTGGGGAAGCCACTCTGGGCTTGGGCACAGGAGTTGCTGCAGCTTCTCAAGCTGTGAGGAGTGAGGTGGAAGCTGGGGCTTTTCACCAAGGAGACTACGTGAGATGGTGCTTGGGGTGACCATGGTATAGGCCTGGGAGGCAGGTGGGGCCAAGTGCATCTGGGATGTGCATAAACTGGGTCCAGGACCCTTATATTGTATATTTTCTTTCTTATTATCTTCTCCTCCATTTGGAAACATAGAGACTGCTTGTTTTGTTCATTGTTCACTACATTCATAATCACAAGAACAGTGTCTGTCACATACAAGGCAATCCATAAATATTTGTTGAAGGAATCTGTTGAGTCCCTATTCTGTGTCAGGGATTGTTATAGCTGCTAGAAGAGATAGGCATTGCCACGGATCTCACAGATGGAAAACTTAAGGTACTAAGTTTTAGTACTATTCAAAATGGGAGCAGTTCTGGATTTCTCAGCTTTTGGCCTTTCGTCTACAAGAAACAGTGTGTTTCAGAATATAAGCACTCTTGACTTGACTTTGCCTGTCCTTTTGTGAGGAATGGGCTTTTCTAAGGAAAGAACTAAGCTGACTCCTTGTGTGACCATTTGATCTCTCTGTGCTTAATTTTCCTGATTTAGAAAATGAGCATGGCACCATGGAATCTACCAAATGGATAACAGAAAAATAGTAATAGCACTACCTGACTGTATGAGTGTGCTTGGGCTGCCATAAGAGAGAATCATAGACTGGGGAGCTCGACAACAGAAATTTATTCGCACAGTTCTGGGGGTTAGAAGTCCAAGATTAAAGCATCAACAGCATTGGTTTCTTCTGAGCCCTGTCTCCTTGGCTTGCAGATGGCCATCTTCTGCCTGTGTCTTTACATGATCTTCCCTATGTCTTTGTCCTAATCTCTTCTTATAAGGACACCAGTCATATTGGACTAGGGCCCAACCTCAAGACCTTATTTTAAGTTAATTATCTGTTTAAAGAGCCAATCTCTAATCATACAGTCACATTCTAATATACTAGGGGTTAAGACTTCAATACATGAATTTGGGGAGGTGGATAGAGAGAGATACATTTAAGTTCATAACACTAACCCTAAAGAATTTGATTTTTTAAAATGTGGGGTAATGCGCAGGCCTGTTTTAAAAGGCCTCATGACGTAAATACCATAACCAGGCATCAAATTACATCCCATTTCCTGCTGCCTCCTGCCTTCTGTGGCATTCTCTTTCTGTTCTCCTTAGCCCCAGACTGAGACCAGCAAGGCAGCCAGGGCAGGTCACAGAGGGATCCAGAAATCCAAGAAGAGGGTATTGTACCAAGTAAATAAAAGGAATTATCATCCATCTAAGGTTCATTGTTTAAATTACCATGTTTATTTATATCAACACAAAATACAATAACACAACATACAAAAAATCCAATTTATCTTCACGTAACATAACTCTTCAGTGAACAGAAGTACTACTGTTAATGTTTTGGCCTTTTCAAGGTCCTGCCTTGGGTCAAAACAGTATTCAGAGAAAGAGCAGATTCTTCTCTACCTTCCCTAAAACACACTCAAAGGAAACTTCTATTTTCTAAAATCCCATTTCAATAATAATATAAAAAATACCACAGTAAGTCCATGTAGAGAATAGTACTGTTGTGTCATCAGTATTGCAACTTGCACGTTGCTATAGATTTTCCCCAAGTTCTGGGCAACAGTCAGGAACGTGAGGGGCACATCTGCCCTTCAGATTTTCAAGGTGATTGTTTAGTAATTCTTTTTATATAGCCATGTCCTCCCTAAATGTCTGATATACCTGAGTTATTTAGAAACCAGAGAGAAAAAAAGGAAGTCTCCAAGTGGTCAAATGTATACAGATCTATCTGGTAGAACTGAAGACAATTATAGATTATGCTGATGATTCAATGGACAATTGCAAAGCCTCCACTACATAATGATCTATTCACCTAGTAAAAGGCTTCACATGACAATTTAATCAAAGGTAATAAACATTTTAGAGATGGTAGAGAATTCTAATATATTCCAGTAGTTTAAATGTTATTTGTAGTCTCAGTACCTTTTCAAACAAATGATAGTTACTGCTTAACGAACACAATCCTTCTATTATTTCACTGACAGAGAGGCAGTTTTGTGCAGTGGGAAGAGGAAATGGCTTAGAGTTAGAAGATCTGGATTCTGAACCCAGTGCTGCTCACTCTCTGAGCTTTAGTTTCCTTATGAAGATCAAAGGAGATAAAAGTGCTTTGTAAAGGAGTCATAACCATAAGAAATAATATTCTACGGAGTCCATCTCTTTAATCAGCTGATGGATCCCTAATTGTGCACATGTATTTTGCAGGTAAAATCTTAACTTCTTAAAGTGAATATATGATGCATATCCATCAATGTAGCTGAAATGTGCAAGTTGGGCTATGCTGATGGGAAAAGATTATCAATTAAAAAGCCTATAATTCATGAGGGACTTATGTACTCTTGATTTAAAACCATTTAAAACTGTACTCTGTTTAATCCATGTTCTTTTAAAATTAGTGGTGCTTTCTTTGAATAAATTATGTGACCATTTAAAGCAAGTTTTAAAGAAAGAAATGAAAACTTTTATATGGGGTTTAGAAGACTGTGAAATATGGGAGAAGTTGTAGTTTGAAAACTCAGGGTCAAGAAAGAAACTAGTGTAGAAGATTGTTTTTCAGGTAATTTAAAAATAAATTAAATGATAGGGTTGTTATCTTTGTTTTTTACAGGTGACTTCTTAATTTATAAATTACTTCTTCCTCATCTGTAAAACAAATAAAATATTTATTTGTGTACCTGACTTTTAGGTGCGTACAAATTCACAGAAATTATTAACACTTAATTTTCAGTCTTAAATTTGGCATATCCTTGGAAGAATTGCATCCTCTCAGCTGAAGTAAAATCAGAATCTCATTTCTCATAGATTTTTTAAAAATCTTCTTTTATGAAATGGCAGATTTACTACCAGTTTAGAAATAATTGATGGGTGTGGATATACAGTGTGAACATACGGGCTTTGTGACTTTGCTGAGACAAAGACCTCAAGTAGCTGTGTTCCTAAAACAAATGAGATTCTAATTTCAAACATTTTTCAAATGGAAATCAGGCCCCCATGAATCATTTTGATGATTTCTTGGGGTATTAATGCAACAGAGTTAGTACTCTTCAAATGATCCCCAAAGTCACCTCTTTGCTAAGGATATTCCTCTTCTTGATTATTTTGAACCTGACAACACAGTCTCTCACCTTCATATAGAGGATGACTGATCTCCAAATGACCTATTATCATCTTACACCAACCTCATTTTGGAGCAACAAAGAAAGAAAAATTAAATAGTGCATTAACGTTTCCTATCAGTGAAACAGACTTTTTCCATCTGTGCAGTAGTTCTATCCATCTGTGGAAAGGTCCACCTTTTGTTTTTCCTTGTGTTTATAGGTTACATTTTTAAAGGTACTAGTGGAGCCTCTGTACAGTGGATTGGTTCCCTAAAAAAAAAAAAAAAGGTTCAAATGAAAGTATGTACATTTTGTTATTATACTGTTTTATTATCTCTATTTTCATTATAGCTCAATTGGGAAAGGAGAGTCAAGCTCAGTCTTGTAAACCATTGGAATAATTTTGATTATTTTGATATTTCATACTGTTAGCATTTTAAATTTTGTACATTTTCATTTTTTTTTAATATGCAGAACCAATCCCATAAGTGCACATTCTAAAAATCTTACCATTTTTGGAAATGCACTAATTCAGGAATAGAAAGCAAGACTTTGGCTGTTTTGGTCACCACTGTTTTCCCAGCACTGAGAAGAGTACCTAGCCCAGAGTAGGTACCCAGTATTTACTGAATGGGTAGCATGAACACTGATAGGTGAGCCAAAAGTGAAATGAAAGCTAAAAAAGTAAAAAACAGGAAAAGTGAAACTGGTAGAAATATACAAAAAAGAACAACAAAGTAGGCCTTTAGGAAATGTGTTGCTGGTGAGAGGCATCAAACAAGGGCACAAATAATCTTTGTT
This sequence comes from Eulemur rufifrons, assembly GCF_041146395.1. NCBI lineage: Eukaryota > Metazoa > Chordata > Mammalia > Primates > Lemuridae > Eulemur > Eulemur rufifrons. Next base: position 64,759,195 of record NC_090983.1, on the reverse strand, counting down.
AAAATGAGATCAGAACTCAGAAGAGGGAGTAACTAGCTGCTTGGGAGGAGCAAGGAGAGATCCCCAGGACAGCTAACACTTGCTCCGGATGGCAAAAGAATGAGTTGGATTTTGCTGACTCGATAAAACAGTGTGTAAAGCAGAGAACTGCAAAAGACTGGGGAACTGGTGCAGGGGACCCTGGGGTCATGAAAGAATGGCCCTCCCAAGGCAGGTCAGGCAAAACGGCTTTGCTCTTCGGGAAGTGGGGAGGTTGGGTGCCGATGCCTGGATAGCTCAGCTGTGCTGCTTGGGCTGTAGATGTGCTTCCAGGTACCAATAGCAGTGGTTCTGTGGCCAGAAGGACCAGGAGGATCAAGCCTCTCTAGTTGTTCTAGCCAGGAACAAGAATTGCTTCTCTCCCACTCTCCAAGGCTGACCACCCAGGCTTTGGCATCAGACAGCCTGGGTTCAACCCAGCTCTGCCACGTGACCTTACTGAAGCAACTCTGAGCCTTTGTGTCCTGATCCCTAAAAGAGGGATTAACAAAGAGCCATTCTCTTCCAATGAGGTAAGATACTGTAGCACTGTGCCTGGCACATAGTAAATGCTCAATAAATGCTGCCTCTTCTTTTTAATTCTTATTTAGAGCTTTTCTTCACTTTGGGATTTACTTTTGTTTTAGGTTTTGGAGGGGGTTATAAAGATATTTTCCCCCAGGGCTTTGGTACTCTTAACATTTCTAAGCTCATTACTGACTATGTATGGAGTCCAGGTACCACCTCTGACGCTCTACGTTATAAAATATTATACTTTGGTCTCCTTATTCCATGAATTGGAAATATGTTAGCAATTTTCAGGCACAGATTTTTAAAAAAGCACCATTGTATTTGCCTTCTCAGTACATTTCCTTCAGCTCTCAGGAGTACTGAATAAAGTTGAGAAACATTCCCTGCCCTCCCCCACTCACTGCCCTTGGACTTGCTGCAGTGCCCTCATTGTGAGCAGGAATCACACCTGCTCCCATTTTTATGTTGCCCAAGCCAGTGGCCTGACCTCTGCCTGGGTGACATTATCTCTCTTCATGTGCCTTTGAAGAGAGATGCTATCTCTATAATGAGGGTAAATAGAAAAGAGGTGCCTTGGCTGGTGGTGGGTGATGGGTGATGGCCAAGCTGCCATGCCACTTTTACTCCTGAGATCAGCCTGGGTATTCTGAGGCACCTGCACTCCTTACATAGTCCCGCTGCCGTAAGAACTTGGGATTTTGAAGGCAGAAGGTGGACCGATGTGGTCTTAGATATATGTAGAATCTCATTTGCAAACAAAAATGATGTATGGAATTCTATTAAATATTAGAGACTAGAAGCTAGTTGGTTACAGTTGAATAAGGGACTCAACTGAAGAAGCAAGATGGAAAAGTTAAGAGGTGCAGGATGGTGGGGATGGTAGAACCTGTCCTGAAGGAGGAGGGAGCCTGGTGACAGAAAAGACACTGTAAAAGAGGAAACGAGGCTGTGAGCAGGACCAGCTCAGCTCTGTGGGAGCAGGTGCTGGTTTGTGGGCGCCCCCCACACCATGTCAAACATACTGAAATGCACCCCCATCTCACACTTCATATAATCAATATGCACTATAAAGGAGGCGATTTCCGTGGCAATTGACAGAATAACATAGTGTTGGTCTGTAGATACTTAGTTGAATATTTAATTTCGATTGTGTAGTTTTCATTCTGCATATTAAAGCAACTTCATCCATTCAGGTCGGCAATATTTTGGGGATCTCTTGCAAAGCTGGTTATAGAGGGTGTTAGATAAAGCAGACTTCCCTGTAGTGAGCTGGTAGGCTGGAAGCGTAAAAGCAGAAGAGCAAGTACATATTGCTGTTGGGGGTGTGTGTGGTAGGATGTTTCCTGACCTCCAGACGATAACCAGGGTGATAACCCACACAGGTTGTGTTGGCAGGAGGGAGTGTGGAAATGTCCAGTACTGCCTCCCCGAGTGACATGCAGGTGCGACCTCCCTACACAAGATTTCCCGCGGAGACGCAGGCTTGGGTCCTGCGCCATTCCGGGTGAGTCTGCACTCCACTGCTCAGACAAGGTCAGCTTTCCCCTAAGCATCTGGGTGCCCAGGCGGATTCCTGCAGGAGTCTGGGACTGCTAATTTAGGCTGTGAATGCTGCAAATGCAATGGCACATTTTTCAGCCCTGAAGAAGTGGTAATATGAAAGCTCTCTGTCATGACCCAGAGCTTCCTTAATGATCGTCTAACTGCCAAATGCAGACCTGATTTGCTTAGCACAGTACAAAATCAATCCATGACTGCAAGAAATGTCAAGCTGGATATTTTTTTGCCTCAAGTTAATGACTTGTCATCCTAGAAAAAACGTCTAATCAAAGATGAATTTAAATATCTTCCATTTGTGTTTTCATAAAGAGTATATGGGGAGGGGGTGTTATTTTTATTATAAAAGCATAATAGAAAGGTAACCTTTCTTTATAGCTATAATGAACTGCTGCAAGAGGTAAGAGTGAAGATCTTTCCATCCTGAGCTCTGTTATCTTAAGAGTCCAGTGGGGTCCTTATGGGTCAGGAGACCCAACTGTCCCTATAGTCCCTGCAGGTCCCTTGGGGTTTTAAAGACCAGTCAAATTCACCTCTTGAAGAAGAAATAGGTTTTCGATAAAAACTGAATTAAATTGAAGACCCTTATATGTGTGCACTGAGAAACATTTTTGTTTCTTGCAGGATAGATTAGTGAAATTTGAACTGAATTATTTGAATTAAAACTCTTTTGCATCCAAGTGAATAATTATTTCCCAGTCATTATCTAGTCAGGAACATCAAACATTTGTTATTCAAAGAAACTCAATTTAACAAGGGAATAATATTTTTCATTTATGCTTTTATCTGTTTAATGCATGTTTTTGTCCCATTTCAGATGAAGAAAGAGTAAAAATTCGGCATTTGAATTTCAGTCATGTTCTACATCCTGAGGGAGAACAATTCATGTTTGGGGAGAAATTAGCTGTTAATTAAAATGTTATTTTAAAGATATTAATCATTTGTCAGTATTCATGCCTTTGTATGAGAACATTAAAATGTGCTAGTTAGTAGATACACATCACATAATTGCCCAAGTGCTTGTTTGCGGAACATCTGCTTATTATTTCTGGAATGGTCAACCAAAGACTGTGCTTGGAAGAACAATGAACAATTAGGGCTTCAGCTCCACCATGCACTGAAAGTTTAGAAAGTCCCTTAATGTCTCTGAGCCTCAGTCTACTTGACTTCTAAATGGGAATACCAAGACTATTTCACAGGGTTGGTGGTGGTTCAACTAATTGCTGCTTTTGCTTTGTGCCAACTTAACCACTTTCTTTGGCCTGGTTGTCCTTCTCACCATTGCCAGGCACTTGCTCGACAGTTGGTGAAAGCTAAAAATAACATCTGTGGCCGTGAGATCAGGAGAAGTTAACTGTCCCACAACTTAGGCCTCATTAGCACTGTGTTCTGAGTCACCAGGCTGACCTGTCTGGTTACATTTTACATGGTTAGGAATGAAGAAATTATATACTCATTGCAAACCCACAATTTACTTGCCCGAAGAATTCTGTTTAGTTATGAGACATCCAGAGATACACAAAAAGAGGAAAGCTGTTTAATTAACTTCCATAGATCCACCACCCAGATTCAATTATCAAGATTTTGCCACACCCCCTCCAGCTATCCCTCTCTCTTTTTCGGCTGAAGTATTTCAAAGCCAACTCCAGCCTTCATATCCTGTCACTCCTTCAATATGCATCTCTAAAACATGTGGATATTTTCTTGCAAAATCATCATGCCATTATCATACCTAACCAAATTAACCATACGTCTTTGCTCTCATTCTGACAACCAGTGTGTATTTAATCTTTTTCCAGTTGTCTTACAAATATATTTTTATACTTGTTTGTTCCAAACAAGATCCATACGTTGCATCTGCTTGTTGTTTCTAAAGGCATTTTTAATAGGAAGATAAAATAGATGAAAATTTTCATTGTCCATTGTCCTGCACCATATATTATGATTAGTTTGAAATAACTGCATAAAATATAAACATCCCTTATCAAGATAAATTTATCCAAAATGGAAAATTCCATTTGCTTTAGGAATTGAAAATATTGCTATAGGCTTAGAGAAAAAAGTGTTAACTTCAACTTATTGGGGCCAATGAACCCCCAAAAGCATTGTGTTTGTCTGTATTTTCTCCAGTGATATCACTGTTTGTAGAATCAGCAATGTAAGATAATTGCTTTTAGCTAGCTGGACACACCATTAGAGATAGAGAGATGAAATTAAAACCATGAAATTGTTTCTATGGATCTCTAGAAATGTAATTATCTCTCCAGTGGAAAAGAAACACAAAAAACTGCAGTTCTGTTTTCTGTTTGCCTCCTGTGAAGAGAAGACACTTAAATTATATCTCTTGAGTCCATATATTTAAAGGTTGATACTTTGGGGTTTTTCTTTTCAAGGAGCTGCTTAAAATTTATGTTATTCAAGAAAACTAACTGCATGGTATTTAAAAAGTCTTCTCAACTTTGCTTTGTAAACCATTATATCAGTTACAAGTATTTCTGTAGAAATTGGCATGAACTATTATACTATACATGCACGTTATTCCATTGGTTTTAACCTAACCAATTTATAAAAATGTTTAGATAGAGCACTTATGCTTTATCAAATGGAGCCTGGGGGATGCTCCCAGTGGTGAGGAGTACTGAATAAAATCTGCCTCCTCGATGTCCCTAAGTAGCTACCTCAGGAGTTTAACGAGACTCTCCAGAGTGGTGGCAATCTCCCTGCACTGAGAGACAAATAGGTTACGAAAGCCATCTAGGTCCAGATAGTGGATGGAGGTTCTTTTGCCTCCGATGCAGAACAGAAATCAAAACCTTTAGGGTCATGGTGAGAGTGGTAGGGAGAGAACGTAAGATTGAACTGCCTCTTAGAGCAGAGGGAAGCTGAGCCCCCCAGTCCCTTCCACCAGGCTCTTTCTCCCCCAGGCAAGGAGTAGCCCTAAGTTTTCACATACCGTTTGCCACTTGGCTTTTGATCGTTCTGCTTCAAATTTGGCAACTTCTTTACGATCATGAAATGACACCAGCAACTTCCAGATGCACAGTAGGGCCACCCCGATGAGAAGACTAGCCAGTGAAACCCCCAACATGATCATGGGAATGTTTGGAGGTTTTGGACAATCTGTGGAAGCAAAGAAAATTATGATAAGAAGGTGATACAATTAACGTTTTGATGTAGGAAAGACATTTTTCATTGGATTTTCCGTCCACGCTTTTTATGCAATAGAGGGTAAATGTTGACACCTTTTTGTCTTGCTAAAATTTAAAAAAATGAGTAACTTGTTGAAGGATAGCCCTGCATTCCTTCAAAGTAGAATAGAAGATGAAGGAAGAGTTTGGTTATTCAAAGAAAATGGATACACACTTGATGGCTGACTTAAGATTTAGAATCCAGAAGAGTGACAACTAATGCACATAGAATATTTAAGGGACCAAAAACGAGGCTAGTTTTATCACTAAAGATGGTCTCTTGTGAGCACATAATAAGGTAGAAATGAAATGTGTGGCGCACGTAATTACTTTGCCATGGATCTTCTTGCATCTTGAGCAGTCTAGGAGATTATATTAAAAATTATATACAACCTATCTCCTGAAAGATTACTATTTGCTGCTCTTTTTTTTAATAGGCAGAAGACAATGATGGCTTTCAATTCTATTTTGTTGAACCCTAATGCAGTGCTATGGTTTCCTGGAAAGTTCCTGGACCAGAGTCAGGAGAGGCAAGTTCAATTCCCATCTGATGTACAGTAGCTGTGTGAATTCCATCCAGTCCCTTGGTATCTCTCAGCCTCAGGACCCTTATCTGTAAAACAAAGTTCAGTGTTTCCCAAACTTTCCGGATGATAACAATAAGCTGAGGGGCTCATGCTTATTAAACCCATAGCCTCCTAGATGATCTCCAAAGGATTCTGATTCAGTGAGTCTTGGATGAGGCTACATTTTTTTTTTTTATTGTTAAAGGTATTCCTAGTGATTCTTGTCTTCAGAGAAGTTTGGGAAATTAGATGTTCTGTATGGTCCTTTCAATTCGAATATCCTATGAAATGTTATTTTGACTCTATTGATGGTATTAATATAATTTTGCAATTATACAATACCTTCCCTCATTGACAGCATAATGACTAATAATCCTTGCAATATGCCTAGGAGATGATACATTTCTTAATGAAACATTGTAATTAAGCTCTCCTCTTGCTTTTGGGGAAAAAAATTGCACAAAGAAATTATCATTAAATATCTACATCCCTCTGCAAGAAGTGAGGCAAAATCCACATTATCTGGGGAGGAAATGAATCATTCTTAGTTTATCCTCTTATTGCTTTTATATATTTAGTAAAGAGAGTGAAACACATAGGACTAGTCATGCTGCTTTTAAGGTAAGGATCTATAGCCAATCTGAATCTGAGTGGGACTAATGACCCTCTAACAGCAGGATACCTGGCCTCACACACTTTTATTCTTTGGCCAAGAAACCATGCAAGGAGATTATGCAAAAATAAGTAAAGGAGCTAATGACACAGCTATTATAGTAGGAAGATCTAAAGACTGTATTCTAGCATAGCAAATGAACCATGGCTGCCTCTAATAGGCTAGCAACACTCCTGCAAAGAAAGTATTAATAGCAGGCTCATGTCAATGAGAATATACACTGGCTACATCTTTGGCTAAGAAATGGCTGGGGTGGGGTGTAGCATGCTCCTGCTCATAACAAGATGAAGCTTGCTAAGATCCTGCAGCCAGACGTGAATTAGGAGGGCGGTCCAGTAGGGAATAATGGAGAAATGGGTGAAGACTGGCAGAGGTAATTATCTGAAGAAATTAAAGCCACTGGGAATTGTACATTTCTCAAGAAAAGATTTTGGCCCATGTGCCAGAGCAGATCTTACACAACAGAGACCTTCACCCTTCATACTCTGATATTTCCTGAGACTGAAGACAGATTTCTTGGTGGGAGAAGAGGGTCACCTCTATCACTGTGTGTGATGTGCACTGTTCCCCTTTTTCTGCCCTCAAGTTCAGGTTGGTGCTGCACCTACTCCTAAGGTCCTCAGTGTCTAACCTTGCTGTGCTGCCCGTCTGGTAACTCTACCACACGTGCCTGTTGAGTGCTTGAAATGTGACTTTTCCAGATTAGGTTGTACTTCCAGTGTTAAAATACACACTGATTTCGAACACGTGGTTATGGAAAAAATGTCAAATATCTCATTAATAATTTTTATGTTGATTACATTTTGAAATGGCAATATTTTGGATATAATTGTAAATAGAATTCATTTCACCTGCTTGTTTTCACTTTCTGATGTGGTTACTAGAAGATTTAAAATCACGTATATGGTTCGCATAACAGTTTTCTGTTGGACAAGGCTGATCTAATACATCTTTTTGCCATTCAGGTATTTATTATGATTGTGCAGCCAGTGGGAGGCAGTAGAGTACAGTGGTTAAGAGCATGGGCTCCAAGCCAGACTGCGGGAGTTCCTCAACCAGTCCCGGCACTTAATTACTGCAAGACTTAGCAAATTATTTAATGTCTCTGCCTCAATTTCCTTACCTGTAAAACAAAAATAATAGTAGTACTTGCTTTATATGGTTGTTGAGGATATTAAGTGAATTAGTACACGTAAAACATATAGAACAACATCTGGCATATGGTGTTAGTAAGGGCTTAATAAATGAGAACTGTTATATTCTTATTAATATTACTATTGTTACAACAAATGCACTCTTCTGGAACCTTCTAGCCTGGAAGTTACCTTCCAGCCAGGAAGGCTCCCCAACTCTCATCCCTTGACTCTGGTGTGGCTCTTAAGCTTTGACATTTCCTCCAGATGTAAGAAAGAAGATGAATGGAGCTCTGCCTACCTCCACAAGCACCCTGGTGGCGACTTTCACTCAGTTTCTTTTTCAATTTGCTTGGAGGACCCTGGGAATCATTAACCTCCCCCACCCCTTCCTCCTTTCTCATTTTGCCTCTTTTCTACCCAAGCCTCCAACTGGCCACCTTGGGATTCTCTGGTCTTAGAGCTGTGAGAGGGAAGGGGCTGCTGACTTCTGGGGGCACAGGCTGTCCTCTCCTGGCTCCTGGAAGTGCCAGGCCTCCCCAACAATGTGAGTATGTTTTGAGAAAGAGGCATCCTTGAAGCTGTCAGGTGACTCCGTTAAGCCTCGGGGAGGTAATTTTCTCCCTCACTCTTGCGGACTACAAAAGCACAGGGCTAAAAACCGGCCACAATAAAAAGGCGTCGGGGCATCTGCGCGTGCTCTGAAGGATGGCGCACTGACGCGCCACTCACACTGCGTGGAAGAATAAAAGAATAGACAACAGTTCGGTAATGAGGACGTATTTATCAGCCAAAGGCATGTTTCAATGAGAAAAAAAAAAAAAAAATCGCCAACTAGATACAAAAGCCTCCAAACTAAAAACAGGGCTTGATCCTGGGAATTTTTGTTGTTTGGAACTCATGTTTTCAATAGAATCAGTATTATCAGGGATGGCTTTGATGTCAAGCTAGCTAAAACCACTGCCACAGTCACAAACAGGGGATAGGGGTAGCTGGAGAATTGGGCTTTATGAGACAGATAATGAGGAGGCAAGTGTCTTTGTATTATAAAGTAAGTCTTCCTTGCACAGCAGCCTTCACCTTATGTTGCCTAAACTAATGGCCTGAAGATGTATTTTACGTATGTGTTTCAAGGAAATCGATTTAAATGAGATTTTCAAGAGCAAGTCTCCTGGAGCACTCTGCCCACCTGAGCTTCAAGGCCAAGTTCACAATCGTCTTCACATTTCTTGGATTGTGTCAGCCTCTCTCTCTCCCTCTCCCTCAGCACTGTGATGGGATATCTTTCTGATCATGTTTTCTTGATTGGGTTATAATGTCTTGAACTTACTTTTTGGTTACCTTGGCATTGCTTTGGTTGTTACGCTAAGTGATATCAATTTGATACTTTTGGTTTCAAATTCAGGACTTACTATTTTATCAGCACATTGGTATCACATTTTATCGGCACATGGTAAACAAGTACACGTAATAACACACAGCTGCCTGCTAGCCTGCCTTTGCCCTACTGTCTGAGACAGAACTTAAGCTCCAAGCTCTTTGTGGGAGAAGGAGGTTGCCGACAAGGTCTGATGAGGTCTGACTTGACGCAGCTGTCATTTCTGCAGGAACGGTTTGGAGAGAAACACATCATTAACTGAAGACAGAAAATGTGAGAGGCACCTGTGAGTATGTGGGAACGCAGCCAGGGCTGTTAGGGCAGTCACTCAAAGGGAGATCTGGGGACCATTTGGATCAGAGTCGCCAGGGGTATTTGTTAAAATGCAGGGTCCTGGGGCCAAACGTCAGGTTTGCTGACTCAGGATATAGGCATTTTTAACAAGCTTTGCCGGTGAATCCGATACCCATTAGAATTTGAAAACACCTCAACAAAGTACCTTCTCCATTACTTTCTTTTCTACTTAATATAAACTTTTCTCTCCACTGAATATGAAATTTTTATTTGAGGGTTTCCCAAATCTCAAACTGACTCGATGAGTTCGTATGGATGAAAACCCACAGGGGCGATGGACCCCTTGATATCCTTTATAGATCACAGCCTTCCTCACTTGCTGCTTGGAGTGTTTTCTGACTCAGCATTAGCATTTAATGACCCATTACTGTAAGGTACATATTGTCACATATTTTATGTGCATCATTTCATTTAATCCCGAGTCAACACTTAGAAGAAAGTACTATTATCTTTCCCATTTTACAGGTGAGGAAACAGAGACCCAGAGAGGCAAGTATCTTCCAGAATGTCAAGCAGCTATTAATTAGATTTGAACCAAGGTTTGCCTGATTCAAACTCACTTTTAAAAACTGCTACACACCTCTCTGTTAGCCTTTCCTAAAGACACACTTTTCGTTTACATTTCATTTAATCCGCTCACGTTTCACCAATTTAGCAGCCAGCTTTCAGGGAGATGATGATTGGTGCAAATACAAGTCATCTTGTTATCTGGTCTTAATCAGAGACACTGGAACATATCAAACCTTTTGACAGATATCTTTCAATCCTTGGGAAAGTAGAAGCACTCCATCAAAAAATTGGAAATGTCTTTCCTGACAAGCTACCCAGAATGACTTCCCGGTTGTTTTCTCTTCTCCCCCATAGTATCGCCTGCCACTGACAGGGAAGGCAAACCACCCACCTTTTTCGTTGATGCTGTGAATGATGGTTCTCCCCTCATTATCTGTAGTTATTAGGAATGTAATAAGACATTCATTTTCTCCTTGCAGAGAGCAGAAAACAGAACTATCCTTTGAGAAATCTGCAGATAAAGGAGTCATTCATTAGGTTAAATGAGATTCCAAAAGAGATTATTTTTACAGCAAAGTAGTGAGCTTAATATGCAAATTAGAATGTTCAGTATTGCAGAATATGAGTAGAAAAGGCATAGGTTTTTTCCCAAGTCAGGTTTTAGTTTTTGCTCACGTTCCAGAAGAATAGTTCCAGATGTGGTCAATCAGGACTGACCATCAAATGTACCTCTCAAACCGATGTGGGCAGGATTTCAATACAATGAAAGTACTTCAAGGCAGGTACCCACAGCTGTCTTGGGAATAGAATGGCCCTGATTATGGTAATGAGGGGGCTATATGTTCTTCCTTGCTGAGAGCATCTGGAAGGATGTCTAAATTACATTTTTACATAGTACAACCTGATACTGATACTTTTAAAGGGGCCTTTCTCCCAATGGCATACTCAAGATTGCTGCCCACATACTATCACAACGGTAAATATAAATTAATATCAGGAAACTGAGACCAAAGTGTTACGTAGCTCAGGGACCAGCAGGATAAAGAAAAACGAACACAGAATGAGAGTTTGCCTATCATTCAGTAGAGCTCCTTTCTTAATTAAAAAAAAAATCCAATTTTCCTCAAATATTTTCCAAATGGAAATTTTTTCTTATTGAGCTTATTCAAGAGACAGAAAATAAATGTCATGACAGAAATAGAAAATAAAGTAAAAGGGCCAATCTGAGATGTCAGTACTGTTTATCAGATATTCTAGCGGTCCAGCTCCTAGGCCAAAACTATGCAGCATTTTCCTAATTAAAAACAAAACACAAAGCCAAACTTGATTAACAGTTCTCCTATCTTTTCAGTTGGAGACTTTTCATTTAGTTACACATGCTTTTTTAGAAACCTGTAAATAGAATGAGTTTGCTCTAAATCTAAACTTTTAAGACATATGGTCCAATATTAACACGTTAGGACACAATGAGTTAGACTGTTAGAACTGGGACTGTCCAGATAATCATGGACATATTCTTCCTGGGCTTATAACCTCTCCCATTAGTTTAAAAATAAGAGAATGTAACAGAGTCTATGTGTTTCTCTGATTCTAACAAAGAAAAACTAAATCATAGCCTATTTGGTATAAAAATGCCACATCCATAGAAAGACAGAAATATTAAATTGTCGTTTTTGCATTTAACTTATAAGATAAAAACCTGACAGGGTCTGTGAGAAGTATACCTTGTATTATCTATTAAAACAGGGACTAATAAAACATCTAGCATTATCAATAAGATTTCAGAGGATAGATTTAAGTGCACAGTTTTTGAACCCAGTAGAAGCATCTATTATTCTATGGGAATATTAAGAAATCTAATTACAAATCATTCTAATCTGGTCATTCCCCAATGTTTGCAATCATCTAAATCACCTGGGAGTTTTGAAAATCTAGATTCTGGAGACCCAGCCCTGGGTATTCACGACGGAGAGGTTGGTGGTATGCACAGGAGCATGTACACTTAGGGAGCTGTTTAATAAGCATTTTTAAGAAGACGATTCTGATTAAGAGATTTGGGAACCTCTGGACAACACTTGATTAGTGAGATTTTTGTGATTTCATGTGTTCAGTTGCACATGGCGCTGCCCATGTAAGTCACACTTTGGTTATTTTTACGTGGCCTTCACTGCACCCCGTGTTACATCATTACTTCAATTAACTGGGATCCGTGAAGTCTTGGGGACTATGCTTTTTCTTACTGGAGTGTTTTCTTCCTTCCTCTGCCCTTCTCTGCCATGACAGTGGCAGTAGGCTCACTCTGCCCCCCTGAATATATTTAATGGAACACTTTATTCTCAGGTAGAAAATATGTGGATGGCTTATCATACTGTGTTCAGTAAAATTAATCTTGCTTTTTTATTTTCTTTCAAATAGGTGCACTGAAGCCCAGAGAGGCTTGCTTTACTTGCCAGGATTATTTAAAGTTTTAATAGAACCGAGAATATGACCTTTGAGTCACAGCTCCTGTACTGCTTTAATTATTTTAGTCCTTTTCATGACTGTTACAGCTCTAGATGTAGCCCGTTCTGTGGTGTTTTGGTATTGAAATAGTATTATCAAATGTGCAACCAAAGATTTGCATAATTAGCTGCTAAGGTTTTCTTTCCTTGTTCATGAAAAAATGGATCTTTCTTTCTTACCCTCCTTTGTGAATGCCCACAGTTGCTCCTCTAGAATAATACAATGAAACAGAGATCTCAGGCGTCCATGAAATCATACTTAGAGAAGGAAGAAATGTGAGAACAGGATTGAAGAGGTGGGGTCTGGGAAGGTCCAAGGATGTGGAACATAGAAACCTGCACCACTGAGTTAAGACGACCATGCATTGAAGACCCCAGCTCTGGGATCAGCTAGCAGTTCTCAAAGAAAATAGTTGCCCAAGAGGAAAAAATAAGGTTCTATGGTCAAATAAGCTTGGGAATTTCTCTTTTACTTTAATTCCTCCCCTTGCCTCTCCTAATGATTCACAATACACATTTAATTCAATGTGCATAACAACTCTCAGAAGTCTTGCAAAAAAATTTAAAACATAGTTTCCCATTTCCAAAATTTATATGATCCTGGGAGCTTTTTTCTATGTGATGCTTTCAGAGCTAGTGTTCCATGAAATACACGTTGAGTAACAATGCTCTGAGTGCACAAATGTTGGGGTAAATCAAAAGCATGACTCAGTAAAATGGAACAAATGAGGTTAAGTCTCACCCTTAAATGTGTCCACCCAGGTTATCCACAGCAGAATTGAGGAACAATTCATACAGATTGTAAAGTTAAGCTTATTTTAATTTATTTTCCATGACCTCGTTGGGGGAAGGAGTTTTGCTAAAAGACCTTATGGAAGAGCAAATACAGTGCGATAATTTCAGGGGGGTATGATCAATGACATAACTGGGTGAGTAACTGGAAACAGGACTTATAAAAGGGCTCATCAAAAATGTGACTGTTTAAATCACAGTCTGACAAATACATCTTTTTCTTTCAAATTCATCCAGATTAGTGCTTTAAGTGGTATTAGTAATCCAATTATTATTTTCCATTTCTGGGTTAGAAATAGTTATATTCCCCTATTTTGAAGACAATTTAGCCAAATACACAAAAAGAATAATGTAAATATTTTAAATGCCACTTGAGCCCTTGTCCTCCTCTTAAATCCAAGCAATTATGATAATCTATTCAGAAAATTATACACCCAAATATAGTATTAATAACTACACGGTTTACGCCATCATGATTTACATGTTTGTGAGGTTCACTCCTTTTTCCCTCAACACAGTCAGTTTCCCATGTTGCTAGTGAATTCAGTCCTAGTAATTTGCAGGGCATTTTCTGCAATTTTTACTCATTTCTGGGAAACACTTTGTAAATATCCCCACTGCTTGCTATGAAATGAACCCAGAAGGCTATGCTGAGACTCTACACTAGTTACTAATGTGGACAGTCCACAAATGCCACCTTCCTCAGTGTTGTAATGTATCTTACCTTTGGCATTAGTGTAAGGTACACACCATCTTGTCCAATTTCCTGCTATTTGGCATGTTTATCTTTGGTCACCAGAAAAGCACAGATGAGGGATTCATGAGCACTAATCCTGTCCCTCCATCTAGGGCAATGCAACTGTGCAGATAGAACTCTCAATTTTGAAACCATGGAAGTCATTTTCAAAGCAATATAAAGGTCATTAACTTATTCCATTTTGGAAACAAATTAATTTCCATATTCTAATTCCATCTATTCAAGATACATATCTTAGAGGGTCATGAATTATTGCCTTGATTATTTCGCTTCACCTGAGATACATCCTGGTCACATCGCTAATGCGTGCAGAGTAGCGACTCTACCTGAGCAGCATGATAATGCAGACAGTTTGGGATGATACAAAACCAAATTCTCCCAGATTGTCCGTATAGGAACAGTCAGTCATATTCTTTGTTTTAGAGTCCAGAAACTATTTTTTAAATGGCCTTCTCAACTAAAATACAAGCTAAATAACTGAGGTGAAATTTTGCCATTAGAAAGAATCTGATTTTAAGTAATTAAATTTAAAATGACAGATGAAAGCAAGAGCAGAGTGTGCTCAGCAGTTAAAGGTAACAGGCCCTTCTTGCATTTGGGGGTGAAGCAACGTGGAATTAAGGGTGGTCATGGAATGCCCAGGTTTGGAAGGGTGGGAGTAAAGCCATGTTGTGGGGGACAGTCACTGACCGCTGGCCAGAGACTACCCAGTGTCTGGGAGCTGCTATCAGGAACACGGTTCTACAGCTGCTTTATCTTATCTTCAAACAAGGCAATCAGATGACAGAGGACAATTTCAGGTTTGGAGGCTAACATTTAGCCATTTCCTCAATTTTCTTTCTTTCTACTTTGAAAAATATAGCATTCTAGAATTCTCTGCATTTGCATTTGCTAAGCAGAGGTGAACTTGCCAACAGAACTGAGGTCAAATACAATAGCCATGACTTTAAATTGCTCGTGTCCTGTCCCAAGCCATCAAGTTTTTAGCCTCGTAGAATGCATTTAGTCTTAAAAAATGAATGTGAGTGAGTTAATGCCCTGGTACAAATAAGGTCAAGCTACTGAAAAGCCCTTGATTCACAGAGTTTCAGGAACTATGCTTCTCAAGAACTATGTAAAGGAAATAAAAACAATTTAAGACAAGTAGAACCTTCTTCTTCATTGATGGTCACACCAGCTAGTTTGCATTTGTCCACACATTCTTCTTGGGCCTGGCCATCTGCAGACAGGTAGCATTCGATGCAGCTCCTGTGGACAGTATTCAACAGTTCATGTCAGTTCATGTTGGTGGGATAAAGATATGCAGCTGGAATATTGCTTTACTGTTGCTGTAGTTTGTGCTACAGGAGGTCTCATAGGTGACATTATCTTTTATTACTTTCAGAAAGATAGTTGAGTGATATCCAAGGGAACACTAAATTATTCAGAATTTACTCAGTAATCAATGTTTCCCAAGCCAGCCTTGATAATAGCTATTATACTCTTTATCTGTAATGATTGCTTCTGATTGGTTAAGTTAAAAAAAAAAAAAACCCACAAAAACCAACTGATTTAGCTATGTTTTCATTTTACTTTTTCCTAAGGATAGCTTATGTTCCTAAAATATGATTAGAGACTAGATAGAGTTTTTAATTTCTTAAAAGAAATGGTCTATATCTTAACTAGAATTCTAAGAATGATGAGTGGTCTTTCTATATGTCACATGTAATTATTTTTAAAATTCACTTTTCTGTAATTCTTTTTTAATAAGTCCAAGCCTCGATGAGGGCATTTTCAAAAGGAGGATTAGAGCCTGGATCCTCATTAATACAGGCTTCTAAATGAAAGATTATTACTTATAGGACAAGTATATTTCCAAGAACACAGTCCAAGAATTAAACTACTCTAAAGATGTCTATAGAGCAAAGTAAAATTCACATCTTGAATTAATCTTGTGCTGAAAAATCACTTTACAAATAGATTGTTCTTAGAGGTAACCCAAAACAGCAAAAGTTTTCTCACTGCGGACACATCATGCTGCCTGTCTCTCTGCTCCCACGGATATGTACGTTCTTCTAAGTGCTTGAAACCCTCCCCCCGCCCCGCCCCACCCATGCCTCAGCAAATCTCAGCTGAAACCGCACTTCCTTAGCCAAGCCTTCACCAACTCTTAGATCAGCTAATTCCTTGCGATGGAAGCCTCAGGATTTCCTATAGGAAGGGTGTAGGAGCAGCAACCTCTGTGGCAGTAGGGATATAGCCTTTGCTGTGAAGTTGCCTTTGCATTGCAAGTATATTGCATTTATTCAGATTATTTTTTGTCTCTGTTATATGTGTCTTTCTATTTATTAATGAAAAGGAAATTATCCCCAAAATCCATTTAAAAATAAGCAAAAGACATTAATAAACATTTTTCCAAAGACAATATAGAGGTGGCACATAAACACATAAAAAGTGTTCAATAACATAAAATATCAGAAAAATGCAATTTAAATCACAGAGCGATGCCATTATACAGCTATTAAAACAGCTAAAATTGAAAAGACTGACAATACCAAGCATTGGCAAGAATGTAGAGGAAGGGAAAGGCTCACATGCTGTTGGTGGGAATGCAAATGGGTACAGTTTAAATCACAGCTTGGTGGTTTCTTTAAAAGTGAAGCATTCACACATACTATATTACTGGCACAGGAGAAATAAAACATACATATGCATATTAAGAATTCTATGCCTATGTTCATAGTAGCATTATTTGTAACAGCCCCAAACTGGAAACAATCCAACTGCCCATTAAGAAATGAATGGACAAACAAACTATGCCATATCCACAGAATAGAATACTACTCAGCAATAAAAAGAATGATGAACTATTCACCTAAGCAATATTGATGAATCTCAAAATAATTATGCAGCGTGAAAAACATCAGAAACAAGAAGGAGTAAACATTCTATGATTCCCTTCACATAAAATTCTAGAAAACAAACTATTCTCTTGTGAATGAAAGTAAATCACTGGATGCTTGCAGGCCTGGGGAGTGCGGGCAGAGTTTACAAAAGGGCATGAGGTGAATCACAGATATGTTCGTGATCATGATTATGAGGATTTCATGAGTTTATATAACAAAATTCTTCAAATTATACACCATAAGCACATATAAACTATTGTATGTCACTTATGTATCAAGAAAGTCTGCAAAACATGGTTCAAAATAAAATATCTGATCTACTTTTTGGAAACCAGAAGGCGTGGCAACCCCCGCTGCTTGCCATATTTCTTTCCTCATGCCGGGGGAAGGGCAGCCCTGCACCCATCAGTGCAGAAATTACAGACAAGCAATGAAGGCTGTTGTGATCTGACACAACAGCTACGCTGGTGGAATCACAAAGCTGTTCCCTGGCCTATGGGATCTTTGTTGTTTCTCTCCTTGTTTTCTCACCTCTGCAGCAATGGACTTCAGGTGAACATGCAGAAAGTCCAAGAGAATCCACAAAACCTTTAGATTATTTTAATTGACAATGACCTCAGCTATCGGACATGCTCAGATTTCTAGGTCCTGTGACTGCTCACAGCCACAGTCACTGGAAGATTTGTGAATGCACTTTTACAAGATGTGCCTTCCATCTGGTTTGTGGCAGGCTCCTCCACACCTGGTATTTCTGTCCCTGCTGTGGTTCACACCTCACTCCCACTGTCTTCTGAGTGCCATCAGCCCGTGGAATGATTGATATCATCCTTCCAGAATCTCGTGAAAAGGTCCTCAACAGTGTGGGGCATTATGTGACATCCTCTGGGAACAGAACAACTTCGTCCTATTTCCAGAAGCACAGGAGCGTGACCCGATAGCTGGCCTCTCCTCAGGATGACCTCCGGTCTCACAGAGAGTGTGGGGGTGCAGGCCACAAACTGGGACAACAAAATCCTTGCATTGTTTCCTAGGAGGTCTTGGGCAGCAAAGCAAATCTGACCAGAACCAGTGAGAGAACTATTCTCTGTCATTTCACTTTTCCTGCAGGAGCCCACAAAGTTGAGGTCCCCACAAAAGCTGTCCATTCCTTCACATAGAGCCTGTTGTGTACCCACCCCACACAGTAAACAAAACCCCAAGATTACAGGTAGATTTAACGGAAAGGCTTTTACTAGTACACAGACCAGAGCCACGTGAGGCAGCCAGTTACCACTCCGTGACTTGGAGGCTGGAAACATTACCAACAAGTGTCATGTGAGACCAGGAATTTCCGTGAAGAAGAGAAGCCTTCTACATAAGCCTTCAGCAGAACCCAGGTTGGGTGCTCCTGGCCAAAATTGGGTCAGGTGTATGCTTTAATCAGGCAGAAAAAGGAATGAAGTCCCCCTAAAGGCTCGGACTGCTCAAGATCTCCTCCAGGGAATGAGCACAGACTCTTGCCTTGCCTTAAGCACATCTGGGTGACAGATGTTCACTGTGCAAGGTGGGAGAGGGAGATGGTTCTACCAGAGAAACTGGCAGTGATTTCACTCTGGCAAAGGCCTCGAGCAGGTTAGAATATGCAGAGCAACTATAAGCCTCACGCACGCCTGGAACTCATGGGGAATCTCCCTGCTCTGGAGGTTTGAAAGTATGAGGTTCAACTTCAGGCAGATGGCTCCTCACAAAGGCTCTGTAGAGCCAGAATACTGAAGAGACAGCACATTCCTTGCCGGTCTAAGGTCTTTCCCAAGTGTGGACTTTCAGGAGCTGAACAATGTTAGACTTTGAGTTGAAGGCTTTTCCACATCTGCTGCATTCATGAGCCCTTTGCTTGTTGTGACTTTTTTGGTGGTGAATGAGGCTGGAACATCAGCTAGAGGAATTCCCACAGTTGCCACACTCCTCTTTTCTCCAGTGTGAACCACCTGGTGTTGAATGAGGCCAGACTTTTGTCTAAAGGACTCTCCACACTGGCCACACTCACAAGGCCTTGCTCCAGTATCAATTCTCCAGTGCTGAACAAGGATGGAGCTTTGACTAAGAGATTTCCTGCATTCACTGCACTTAAAAGGCCTTTCTCCGGTGCGAACTCTTTGGTGTTTAACAAGGGTGGCTTTTTGGCTAAAGGGTTTCCCACACTGGCCACACTCATAAGGCCTTGTTCCAGTGTGAATTTTCTGGTGGTCAACAAGGCTGGAGTTTTGTGTAAAGAATTTTCCACATTTTCTGCACTCCCAAGGCCTGTCTCCAGTATGGACTCTCTGGTGCTGAACAAGTACTTGCCATGGAAGGTTTTCCCACCTTGGCTACACTCACAAAGCTTTTTTCCAGAGTAGACTCTTGGGCGGTGAACAGGGGCATGTTTGTGCCTGGGAGCTTTCCCACATTCACCGGACTTGTCGTGATGTTTTTGACTGTGAATGTCCTCCCCACACTCGGTGGTTTTGTTGGGCTTCTCACCTTAGGGAGAGGCTAGGGACCTCAGAAGCCCCAACTAGGGGGCTAGGAGGTCCTTCCCAACTTCCCAACTAGGGAAGGTCGTCCCTGCGAAGTGGAGTAGGTGGTGCTTTACATGTGAGGCTCTGTCCACAACACTCTTCAAGGGTTTCTTTGCAGCCGAATGCTTCTGGTGCTGATGACGGTTTGCACATGCTCCAATCAAGCAGAGTTTCTGCCCAGACAGATCAGCCAGCAAAATATCTTTCAGGATTGGGACACACATCTCACAGGCGTGAGTCTTCTGGGTGAATGGACTTGACTTAGACTGTGACTCTTCTACAGAAACATTCTGTTCAGAAGGCATCTCCCCATCCTCTGTTCCACGCTCACAACCCTGTGAGGCTGCAAGTGGAAAGTTCTCCAGCATCACCTCAAGGTACAGGAGCCTCTGAGCCTCATCATGAAGTTCCATTCTTCCTGTGAGAAGTGAATGGTGATGTCCTCAAAGGTCACACAGCCCTTTGTGAGGTTCATGTGTGCTTCTGTAGTCATGGAAACCTGAGCTGGGACCCTCAGTGCCGCCATTGGTCTGTGGGTGGCTTAGAGTCAGAAGTGGCGGGCGATGGGGATGAGGACCTGGGAAAGCAGCCGTCACTACCACCACCACCACCACCACGACCACAGCTGACCCTCAGACCACCTGCTGTGCAGCAGGGAGGACTCTTTCCCTCGTGCCTTCCTCCTCTGGTACCTCTCACCAGACAAAGTGCTCCCAAAGCTCTGATGGACTCCAGAGCTGCTAAGAAACTTCCCCAGATTTGTTTGGGGTGGCTTTGTTTGGAGTGGCTTTGCAGAGCCCTGGTGAAGATTTCAAAATCTCTACACCTTTGTGCATGTGATAGCTGCACCAGCTGGTCTGGTGGCCCTATCCGCCGCCACATAGTCCCACAGTACCCTCTATGTCCCCGATTACAACGGTCGGCACAGATAGCATCATAATCACTTAAAAAAAGTCTGTCTTTCCCACTAGACTTTCAAAAGCTGTGAATATAGGAACTATAACTGTTTCGGTCGTTACTACATGCCCATGGCCTAACATGATTCCTGCCATACAGTAGGGCCTTAATACCTATTTGACCTACTTGATAAATGAAAACCTGCATGAATAAATGGAAAAATGGACTCATCTCAAAACTAATATAAACACCAAGGAGATCCTCTACCTGATTCCCCAAAGTCAAACTATTTTGATTGTTAATTTCATATCTTATAAATCAGATTTAAGATTGAATCATGTTCACAGAGAAGATGAAATAGAAAAGTAATAAAAGAAACAACTTGACAGGACATTTTACATTAGATTCTATTCAAATAATTCTCATCATGTCCCCGTGCTTCTCCTGGCACATGTATTAGTTTGCCAGAGACAGTGACAGAGAATTTTTGACACCTGTATGGTGAGTAACCACTGAGTGAAAAATTGACTTTCTCACTCTGTTTACATCAGAAATGCAAATGTCACCATTTGGGGGACCGGAGTTGATGAAAATATGAACTGCTTAAGCGTATCTGCTGCATAATACATTATACACTGCAGTATCATAACAACCTTTCTGGAGACTTGCTTCACTTGAGCTACAAATTTTGCCCCAATTTCATTAATAAAATGGGGGGGGGAGGGGTTGTTATTGTTCATATGGTATAAAAGAAAATACAATACACAATAACTGTGTATAGTGACAACCAAGGAAAGGAGCCAAAGAGCATGGGTGGCAAAGAGGAGGGAGGGAATTGAAAGCTAAGATTGTCTTTCTGTCTCTGCCTCTGTGAGTCTATAGATAGGAATGAATCAGTAAGGTCAGGCTATAAACTTCTAGATAAGAAAGAAGCTTGTCTGTTTCCCCTGAAAAGGTACTGCCTGCATGTGGGTGTCGTCAGTCCACCTCCAGGGCATTCCTTCTGTGTGGCTGGTATTGTGACTGAGAGGCGATCTGATGTTATCAGTGTGGGACATCAGCTCGACTTCCCCATGCTAGTCTCTAGCAGAAATGTGACATTGTGATTCCGGATAGTCAGGACTGAGAAAGAGGCAAGTGAGAGACGGGTTTCCAGGCCGAAGATCACAGAGGGCCTGTGGGTTTGCGTGTTTTGATGGATGCTTGGAGACTGAACCCAGCAAATACAATCTGAGGTCTGAGTTTACACAGCGTCATTATAACTTTGATCACCATGAAACCTATCCACAAAAGAGACAAAGGGAATAAAGATGTTACCGTTTGGAGTTACAGGGGTCACCACAGGTAGGACATCGTTCACAGGTTGGTCCTGAGGCTCCAGGGTTCGTGCAAACACACTTGCCACAAACGCAGTCCCCTCGCCCGCTGCAGAGCACCCCGTCCTCGGAGACGCAGGAGTCTGTGCTGCTGGTGCAGTTGCAGTACTCCCCGGTCCAGCCGCTCCGGCACACACACTCGCCACAGTCACAGTCGCCATTGTCTGCAAAACAAAACGCTCTATGCCTCTCACGGCCAAAACCACGGGCAGATTTGTCGGGGCAGGGGGCATCCTTTCTCGTTTTTAAACACCATCAAAAAGACTAAAGAAGAAAATGAGAAAAAGTGTGTGTCTGGGGGGTATGAGTGTAGATATATTCTATTTAATACGTTTTGCTAACTGTGTGAATTTAGTGATCTAGTCTCCTAACTGGAGATCCACTTGATTACTTGATATTATATCAAAGAATTTGTAACCAGATGAAAAATGAAATAATCCAGAAAGCCCTTAACAGCTACTTGATATGTGTATGTGTCCACATGCATATATATTTATTGTTCTCTTCATCTTTTGCTTTTAATTAAAGTGCCGTAGGATAAAGATACAAGACAGACCTGGGTTAAAGCCTGCCCCTCACATCACTTCAGCTGAGGGATCATGGAAGTCTCATCTATAAAACAGAGGGAATAAAATCTATTTCCAGTACTTGTGGCCAGATGAGATAATGTGTCAATCTCCTAGTTTTACATTCATTCACCAGTTAGATGCCCCATAGGCATACAGTGAGTGCTCAACAAATTCATAATTTAACAAACTTTAATTGAGCATATACTATGTACCAAAGATTATATTAGGCATGAGGATATAAAATTAAATAAGACACGGTCACTGATTTCATAATCTAGTTTAGGAGGCAGGCAAATAAATTTACTACTAATATATACAATGCAGTGTGAGAAGGGCTATATACACAGGGAAAGAGTTTCCAAATTAAATTGGAAATCTGGGGAAGTTTCCAGAGGAAATGATGCTTGAGCTGAATTTTAATGATAAAGATAGAAAAGAAAAGAAGAGGGTTCCATGCATTTCTCGCAGAAAAAGGCACAGGTAAATGATGGAAGTATGGAATCATGAGACCTATTTAAAACCCATGGAAGTTTCTTGTGGATAGAGCCAAAATGCTTATGGAGTGTGGCAGCAGGGAATGATGGAAAGGTAAACAAAAAGTCAGAAATCAGATGATGAAAAGCCTTATGGACTAAAGGAAGAGCTTTTATCCTGAAAGTTATGAAATTTCGGGAAAGTTATGAAATTTCGGCTAAACAGATGGATAAATAGATGTGTCTAGAAATTTCCTGGCATCAGTAGAGAGACTGAAAAACCAATTAGGAGGTTCTTGCAGGAGTAGAGGCAAGAAGACATGAGACCCTGAACTGTGGCAGCACCACTGGGAGCAGAGGTGAAAGGATATCCAATTCGGGGATAGAATGCTGAGGGTGTGGGTGTGATTGGTACCCAGTAGAGGATACAGGAAGAAAGATAGGGTGGACTCCTCCCCAGGTGACCAGACTGGGCAGCCAGGTGGAGGATATGGCTCTTCACTGACCTGGAATGGAAGCTGGCTCATGGCCACTGCCATATCCCCAATGCCCGGCACAGAGTAGTGCTCAGTTGTCGAGTGAATAAATGTTTCTCAAGTAGAGGAGGAGAAACAGATTTGGGTGTGGAAAATGATGAGTTCATTTTCAGCCCTGTTGAGTTGGAGGGGCCTGTGGGACATCCTAGCAAGTGGTTGAGTATCTAGATCTCTATCTATCTATCTATCATCTATCTATCTATCTATCTATATAGGCTTGAAGTTGGGGTTTGGGATCCATCAGGGAAAGGTGGTAGTTAAAGCTGTCATGGATTAGGTCATGTAGGTAAAGTGAGAAAAGCTCAGCATCAGCATTTAAAACGTGATCAGAGAAGAGGATTCTTATGGAAGAGACCGAGAGGTAGGAGGAGGAGAACAGGAGTGATGCTGCAGAAGCCTGGGGCAGAGATAGCTGAAAGGCACAAGGACACTTGATGCAGACAAGTATCTCATTTAATCCTGAAGATCCCCTTTGGATCTGGCCACATAATGATTTATGAAATACTCTAAAATAAAATAAAAATAAATAAAGTGTTTAAGATAATGGGCTTGTATGTTCTTCCCATAATATTTTTGGGTGCCTGCCATGCCCACGATACTAAAATAGGCATTGGATGTTCCAAACAAATAACATTTATTTACAAGCTCTCATAACTGGTATTTTTCTTCAGAAAAAGAAATGTGCATTTAGGCATTTAGCCTCACAAGTTTTGCTACTCCAGCAAAATTGAGGATTACCTAAAACAATATACAACAGCGTTTATGACAGTGCCTGGCCTGTAAATAAGCACTAATAAGTGTTAGTTATTAGCGTTGTTCCTAAAAACTATCCAGTAGGAAGAATTTGCAAGCAAAATTATTCATCAATATTAAAATTCCTATACTGTTAATGAAAACAAACAGATATTAAAAAAAAATCACAAGTGAAGCAGGTTTCCACTTGTAGGAGACACTCCAAGTTACTGCAGAAGGAAGGATTCTAGGCTTTCTCTTGTAAACATTGCTCTAGTAGCTGGTTACTTTTCTAGCTTCATGACTGGGCTTTAAGGGCCACAGAGTGCAAGAGTCCTTGGCTTAACGCTCTGCTTGGTGAAAAATAACAGAATAAAGAAGATGATAACCACAAAGATTTTGAAGTTGGATTATGATTGCTCCTGGTGTGTGTGTATATGTATGTGTGTATACACACACATGCATTTTTTAAAGATGGCATATGTCCTAAGAAATGCATCATTAGACGATTCCGTCTTTTTATGAACATCATAGAGTATATTTACACAAACATAGATGGTATAGACGACTGCACACCTAGACTATATGGTAAAACCTATTGCTCCTAGACTACAAACCTGTACAACATGTTACTATACTGAATACTGTAGGCAACTATAACACAATGGTACTACTTGTGCATCTAAACATAGAAAAGGTACAGTAAAAATACAGTATTATAATCTTATGGGACCACTGTAGTACATGTGGTCTGCTGTTGACTGAAATGTCATTATGTGGGGTAAACTATATATATGACTGTACATTTTCTCTTTTTATTACTCTCCCTCTTCTTCTCTTTCTCTTTCTCTTTTTCTTTCTCTTTCTCTTTCTCTCTCTCTATGAACACACACACACAGAAATACATTATATATATATAGAGAGAGATGCTCCTGAATTTACGGTGGGATTATGTTTGGATAAACCCATTGTAAAACGTAAAACTATGGGTTTATCCAGACAAAACCCCACCATAAGTCGAGGAGTATACCGAATGCATATCACTGTCACACCATCACAAAGTAGAAAAACCAAAAGTCAAACCATAATAAGATGGAGTGCATCTGTGTGTGTTACTTTTCTAATGAAAGATGAGTTGAAATTTATCTGGATCCATACCATTAAGACACATTCCAACTGCATTTCATGACCTATGTAATTTATAATTGACCTAATTAATTCAAAGCTAAGAATTATTAACTGACTTAACCAAAGGCATTAATTTAATTTTTATATGTAAATGATCTTCTAAACGACAATATCTTTTTGTTTCTTCCTCAGCAAAAGGGAAAACTTACTTTCATGATAGGGAGAAATTCTATATTGCAGTTGATTCTGAAAATTTAATATGATTTATAAATATTATTAAATGAAATATACATTTCCAAATGCTTTGAGAATGCTCAAGTGTATCACTGTATGTAAGAATTACTCAGCAGAAATTTAGAAAACCCCTCCTGGAGAAGTAGAAAAAGACCATCGTGGCAAAAACATAAAGAACCTCTTTCAGAATTTAGAAGCCCTCCTCTCTGCTTTCCAGGGCCATCGACCTGGTCACAAAAGTTGATAATTGATATCCTTAAGCAACCAATTATCTAGAGTACTTGTTCACATAACAACAACAACAACAACAACAAAACCATCCTATTGTTTTCATGTAGAGGCAAGATCATAACCAAAGATCAAGAAAAATTACCAGGATGTTTCAGAGGGAGAGATCTTTCTGGAATGCCATTGACAATGACTGTAAGTGCATAATGGCAGGAAGTTTTTCTCTAACGCCATTTGTCTATTAGTTTCCATGTCTTAGAATCAAAATATAAAAGACTAATGGAATTTGTGCAAGGAAAAAAATCAATGGAGCCCTATATATCTTTGAGTGTTTACAGATGAATGAAAGAAGTTGCATGAAAAGAACATTGTGATAATAGCTCTTCAGAAAAGCAGCGCATCACTGGGTATATTAGTTGCAAACTAAGTGAGATGGACACAAATGGGTTGTGGCATATTTGGTCTGCTGTTGAAAATAACAGCAGCAGAATGTCTGTTCACACTGCCAGGCACATGGTAGGTACTCTGTAACTGTCGGTTGAATTTGAATAATTGTATTTACTTTTATTGTACCTTTTGATAGAGAAAGATACTAATTATGGAGTCACCTCTTTTGTGATTCTGTTTTGAGAAACAGTTGAAGGAAATTTGCATTGGTGAAGTTCTCTGAGTCCAGTTGAAGAAATCATTGTATTTTCTAAATAGAATTTCTTTAGCAGTCACTGTGTCTGATTCAAAGAGAGGTACTATTTTCAGACCTTCCTAGCTACAATGCACAGACAAAGTCAATTCTTTTTGAATTTATTTCTGTTCCTCAAGCATGGTACAAAATAAAGTGAAAGACCATCAAGGAAAGCTCTGTTGCTAAACACAGGTCAGTGATTTATACCACCTTAGATCTCTTTGATCCAAGATTTATTTTGCTATTACATTTTTATTAGACTACACTTAAGACTTTTTTGAAAGGTAATTCCAAATGTTTTCAGCACATATTTTATTAAAAGATCGCTATTAGAAATGCAGCATTGGATTCTGCCAAATATCATCTTCCTATGATGTGGGGACGGCCTCTGGCTGGCTTCCTGTCACCTGCAGACGTGTCCTGTCAGTATCGTGAGAGGACTGATGTGGGTTGGGAAACACACTCACCAAATCAGGAAATAAGCCTCCGAATGAAGGAGGAGAGAAATGTGTCTCAATCGTCACGGACTCTAAATTTTTCACTCTCTAGGGGGAAAAAGGCAGATTTTCTCACAGGAACCTATTGGTAACTACAGCAGCAACAAAGAAATGAAAGGTAGGTACACTTCTAAGAGTATCAAGTGGTTTTCAAAAAGCTTGGAATTCTTTGAGGCTTGTTTCTCTCAGGTCTTTTTTTCCTGAAAATTAGTCTTTTTATATGTTTCTGACACTGTGGTTTGAAAACATAACTTGCTTATTTTTATATAAAGATAATGGCTTTCTGTTTTCAAGAGCTGTCTGCTTACATAGTGTGAAAAACCAAGACATTAGAGCTCAAATTCAGCAGTCAGTCAGTATTTCAATTGTAATACAAATTTATATCATTTAAAGTATATATTAACATATTTGTAATTCTTATCTGAATAGATTATACTTAAATATATATGTATATATCTCAGAATGATTTTATAATAGTAATATAATATATTCTTAAACTAGAGTGATTTTTATGTCTCTAAAGAATATTAAAACATAAATATTTCTATTTTAAACTTTTCTTACATTTTTCAAGATATTCCAACCCATTTTCCATCTTTATCCTTTCAATAGGCTTCTTCACCTATGTCTTCACTCATTTTTTTTTTTTCTTTCTTTCTTTCTTTCTTTCTTTCTTTTTTTTGAGAGACAGGGTCCAGCTCTCTCACCCAGGCTGGAGTACAGTGGCATGATCATAGCTCACTTGAACTCTTGGGCTCAAGCAATCCTCCTGCCTCAGCCTCCTGAGTAGCTGGGACTACAGGCGTGCACCGCCACACCCACCTCATTTACTTTTATTATTTTGTAGAGACAGGTGTCTCAATATGTTGCCCAGGCTGGTCTCGAACTCCTAGGCTCAAACGATCCTCCTGCCTTGGCCTCCCAAAGAGCGGGGATTATAGCTGTGAGCCAACATGCCTGGCCTACTTACTCATCTTTATTATACCCAGTACCTAACCTAGTATCTTTCACATAATAGGTGTTTAATAAATATTTGTGGAATGAGCGAAGGCCCTGAAAGTCCATTCAGTATTTTTGTGCTCTTTGTCCTTGGCAGCATGTTCCTTTAGGAGTCGACTTTTGTGTTTTTCCAAAGTAATAGGCATTTAAGAGTTGGGTCAGATCTAGTAGCTTGATCTAGAAAAGTCCGGAAGAGAATGGAGTTCAGATTACAGGCAGTTTTGTGGAGTCTGGGTGATAACCAGACAGAAAGCATTTCCATCTTTTACCCACTTAGGGAAATAATAACAGAGATGTAAGTTCAGTTGGCAGAGATCTCACCCTAAGTGCATGTTAGAGCGAGAAATCATACAAGAGGAGATTCAGTTACCCTAGGTCTAAAGTTGATCTGCAAATATTTATTGAACACCTATTATGCCCAGGAAACTGTGGAAGGTGCAAAGGATGCAAAGCCCCTTGCTGATACTTGAACAGCTACTGTGTAAGATGGATTTAAACATAGCCTACCTCCGCAGAGCAGCCCTTTGTGTCTTACGCAGGAGAAATCGTCACACTGGCAGTAAGGTCCATAAATGTTTCCATAGGATGACAAGTGGCAGATGCACTGCCCACAGTAGCAGTCACCCCTTCCGCTGCAGGAGGGGTGATCTGGGGTCTCCTTGCAGGAATCTGTGCTCAGCATGTCCTCGCCACACTCACAGCGAGGCCCCATGTGGCCGGGGTTGCAGGCACACACCCCACATTGGAAGGAGCCGTTCCCATGGCTGCATTTGGAGCTATTCACTTCCACTTCTTTCTCACAGTTGCAGTTGCATTCTGGACTGACAAGGATTTCGAGGGCGTCCCCCAGCCCCACAGGCTTTACAATAATGTGCCTGCTTCTCTCGCACTTTGGCATATTCACAGTCACGTTGAACGAAGCCTGGAAAAGAAAATACTAATTATCTGCTCTCTCCATCCACCAGAACGCACGAGGTGAAACAAGGCTGCACGGAAATCAGCTTTGCCAAAGGCATTTACCAGGAAATCTTTGAAAATCACTTTTGAAATTCTTAAAAGAAATCCAGCTTCGGTGAGCTATAATAACTTTGGACCCATCCGAGTGTCTTTCAGACGGTGTATTGGCCATCTACTTACTGTGTCGCCCACCTTCATGTGAGAGCATTTCTTTTGGTGTGGGAAGAGGGTACCGTTGTTACAGATCGCTGTGAATGACAGGTTCAGTCCTTCTGTGTCTCCTAACACTTCCAGTTCCACTTCAGACCGCAGTTCCTTAAGACAAAGAGTTAAATGAAGTCACAACCAAAAAAATACAACCAAAAAAAGAAATTGTGAATCACATTCACTAAACTACAAATGAATAAAATCAAATTGGTTGTAAAAGAAGTTCACCATATCATCAATCAATCAAGCAAGCAATATATACATTTTATATTTTATCAAATATAAGACGCCAACAATTATATGATACACCATTATCTTATGACAATTAAACTATGATAAAATAACCTCAGGATGGATCTGCACAACATATGCCTCAGTTCTATCCATCTATCATTGCTTCAAAAATTATTTTACCCATTCTGAGGGATTTGGCAAGTTCTCCTACTCCGAGTTGCATAGCTTGGCATATAAGAAGGAAATTCGTTTGCTTGTATGTCAGTAAGAAAATGTAACAACAGCTTCCTTTACTTGTAAGCATCATCATTTCTTAGCTCCCATAAACCAACTGGTTGTTGCTTTGCAAAGAATTCAGAATTGCAGTCATTCCTCCAACAATGAATATCTGCTTCACTGATATCAAATTTACACCCCGCTGCTCTCTTTTGGTACATTTCTGCACACATAATAACTTTTCATCTCAATATCAAATCATAGTGTAAACTTTTTGGAGTTATTTTAAAATGGCAATTAAACTTAACACTTAACAGCAGCAACAATGCATTTGACGAATGGAAGTGACCACAATCATGATTGATAATGAAAACTACATCGTGAGTACTGCCCGGCGGTGGTTATAATTCACCATTAATTATAAGATGGATCAAAATTTCAGAGATGTCAAAATGTGGAGGGAAAGTGGGTGCCTTAAAATCAATATTGGAATTTATTGAGTACCCCTTGTACATCTGGAGGGGAATAACATAAGGCCAGATTTCTGCCCTCGAGAAGCTTATCATCTTTTTTTTTTTTTTTTTTTTTTTTTTTTGTTGTTGAGACAGAGTCTCACTTTGTTGCCCAGGCTAGAGTGAGTGCCGTGGCGTCAGCTTAGCTCACAGCAACCTCAGACTCCTCGGCTTAAGCGATCCTACTGCCTCAGCCTCCCGAGTAGCTGGGACTACAGGCATGTGCCACTATGCCCGGCTAATTTTTTTTTTCTATATAGATTTTTAGTTGTCCATATAATGTCTTTCTATTTTTAGTAGAGACGGGGTCTCGCTCAGGCTGGTCTCGAACTCCTGACCTTGAGCAATCCACCCGCCTCGGCCTCCCAGAGTGCTAGGATTACAGGCGTGAGCCACCGCGCCCGGCCGCTTATCATCTTAGTTTCTCTATTCCTTGTTCTCTTACAAAAGAAAAGTCTGTATTTCGGGGGGAGGAAATAAAATTATTAAAAATATAAAAAATCAACAAAAATAAATTTTGAAATATTATGAATTCAGTTATACTTCGTTCATTCAGTTCATCTAAAAGGTTTTAAGTCCGTATACCCATTTCATTGTTGACATTTTAAAAGCATATTCAGCTTCAAATTGTCCTTAAGTATAATTTTACCAACTGCGTAGCAAAATGACTCCTCTTTCTCCAAATTCTGTTTATACTGAAATTGTAAAGAGTTAAAACAAGAGTGGTGTTGGAGACGGCGGCACAGTGAGTCAGGAGCTGAGTGAAAACCGAGAGATGTGAGCGGGAGGTCTGCAGTGACAGCAGTAATGAGGACCAGTGATGACATCATTTGACCTACATAAAGGAAGTCTCAGCATCGAGGTAATACCATACTGCAAATTTGACCAGGAATATTTTAATGTAAATTTCCCAAGGAAGGGACATAAATGTTTGTTTGTATTTTTTCATCATTTCATTCATTCATTTTTTGAGCATCTGTTATGAGTCAGACAAAACAAAACAAACCAAGTTGATTCTCTCCTGGAATTTAAATGCCAGTAGAGGAGCTTCCCCTTGGTGTCACTGATATTTCAGCAGCTTTTATTATGTGATTAGGGAAGGAAGGAAATTAGTGAATGATGATCAGATGAATACACATCCACTATTTAAGTTTTTTTAAATACCAATATGGCACTGTGCAATACTGAGCTCAGGTGTGTGGCCACAAATTATAAACACAAATCATCTGTCTCTGCCCTATAGAAGCCAGTCAGAAGCATTTTGTGTTTTGTCTCAGTATATTTTTTTCCTATTTCTCTTTTTACAGACCAGAAGGGAATTCAGTCTACGAGTCTCCATATTTTAAAGTCTTTTTAGAATATATTTAAAAATAACAGAGTAAAAAAATAATTTGAACTAGTGCCACTGTCTATTGTATATTTCACCCGGTGACTCATAAAGTTCCAATAATGACTCCAGCACAAGATTGTTTCATTTAAGAATAGTAAATGCTTCTTAGTATTTTTGATTTAATTCCAATGTTTAATGCCTTGGTTTCAACTATCCCGTAAGTTACGAGGCACCATAAAGAGAGACAAACCTCTGACAGGGCAAGCAGGGGCATGGATTGGGCTGGTCAGGCTGGAGGGGGAAATATTTTTGACAATTCACTGTTTCCTAATCTGTTTAATTTCTTTGACGATGTTACCAGCCACCACCATGGACGGTATTGGGTTCAAGAAAATGGAGTGTGTTCTCATTAGGTGAAGGATTACTGCGTGATTTTATTTGAGTCTACACATTAAAACTTTAATTACTGCATGAGAGGGAGGAAGGGTTTTATAGTGTTTTGTTGACAAGCTTTCCTGTCTGGAAGTATTTCAAGCATGAGCTAATGTGGTGATTAATTTTTGATGTGAGCTAAGAAAATTGAAATTTCTGCAGATATCAGTGAAAAGCAGCCTCATCATCCTGTAATTTTAGTGGACACATCTGTATTTTATTCTCTGAGGAAATGAAGTATTTAAGAAAGCATACCTTGCTTTTCCTTCCTTCAGGTGAGTTTTAAAACTGGTAGAGTGATACCAAAATCATAGAGAAGTTTTTTTTTCCCCAAAATATGTAGCTCTCCTTTCCCCTACAGCTCTCCAAAGATACATGTGAGAAGAACATGGCAATGTCTAGTTTTAAAAGGCTTCACTGATGATTCTGATATGTCATTGAGTTAAGGAACACTGTTTACTATATGCTAAATGCTGGTGTATACTACATGTGGATCATTTATTTGTAATTTTAAAACATCAAAAATTGGGAGAATTGTATTCATCTGTTACTATGTAACTGCTGGTTAGAGCAAATACTAGAGCTTTATAAAAATGCACTTTTTTCATTCCTGTCCTAATTTAGGGCTTCATCTTCCTCTTTGTGCGTATGCCTGGTTTTTATTTTTCTTTTAACGTAAAGGCAATAAAGAGGGGTGATACTTAGCAACCAAAATAAACAAGAGTTGACAACTGGCCATTCATCGTTGACTAATTGAGTTATGAAATAGGGACAAAGAAAGAGAACATAGCAACCCTGTAGGTATGTATCTTGTTTTAAGGAAGGAATTCTGTCCTCAGGTGATAATTCACAAAGTCAGCGCAAAGAATTATTCATATATACATACTCATAAAACCAGTGGAAAATTTCCTTGGTTCCCAAAGGTAGAGAACCTAAAAAGTGGTATTCCTGGCATGCTTTTGGTGTTTTGGTACATAGTCAACACTGGTATTTTTGCTTGAGTTATAATCTAGTCTTATTAAGCCTGTGGAGTTGGCTTTCCACATAACTCTGTTACTCACTGGCAATTTAAACTCAATTTTTTTCAGACAGAGGACAGCTTAATTGTATGACTCATGAAGCTTTTTCAGTCGAATTAAAATTTTGCTGGTGTCCATGTTGGTGTTATGATTATAAAAACAACCTCAACTTTACGATCAGGTTTATGATTTTTCTATCATCTGTTCCACCTTTCAGGATCTATAAATGAAGGGAACAAAGTTTATATTTTGGCTGCATTAATGCAGAGATTTTTCTTTGGATAAGCACCCTCTCTACCAACAAATGAGAGTGAACTGAACTGCCTAAAACACATTTTAGTTTTTGAAGATCAAAGAAATGCAAAAAGAAGCCAACTGTAAAGTATCCTACTTCATAAGCCGAGATGATCAGCTGCAGAATATTCCCAGAGTCCTTCTGAAGCAGCCCTACTGTCGCTCCAGGAATAAGTTTTGCGTAATTCTGTAAACAGAAAAAGAGTCAGTCAATCTTTGCTCACTGTAATTGAGAAACATTAAGTGTGGGGTTCAGCCTGCTGGCTGTGATCGCCCTTATTTAACTGGCTGGAAAAAACAGACTCCTGATCACAAACTGGCATTTCTCCTGAAATTGCAGCCACCCTGTTTGGTGCCGCTTCCTGCGCTCAAGTGGGAAATGGACGGGCCAGACTTGCCACTGGGGAAATCCAGGGCTGTGGTTGCTGTTGATTAGGGCTGTGGTCGCTGTAGTCTAGGGCTGTGATTCATATCATGACCCAATGGGA
The DNA here is from genome assembly GCF_041146395.1 of Eulemur rufifrons. Taxonomy (NCBI): domain Eukaryota; kingdom Metazoa; phylum Chordata; class Mammalia; order Primates; family Lemuridae; genus Eulemur; species Eulemur rufifrons. Next base: position 64,725,772 of record NC_090983.1, on the reverse strand, counting down.
GTCAAGTCTCAGATGACAGTAAACATTTATATAACATCTTCCATTTGTGAGGCATCCTTTGTCTAAAAATTTCTGAACCTACACCCAGGAACTTTATTCTCTTTTTGCAACATTGCAGAAACCAAAGTTGGGTGCACGCAGGCAGTGAGGGAGTCAGGTTGCTCCAGACGTCATTCAGGGTGGAGGTGTTGAGGAGCAATCACTTGGTGGAGAAAGAGCGAATTAGTGGATGCCTGCAGTTATCTCTCCCTTTCCTACCAGTAATGAGCACTTTCAGGGTGTCAGCACCGCGCTGGGGCTGGCTGGAACTGCCCCCGACTGCCTCTCACGACGGAGTGAGTCACAACCCGGTCCTGAAGGCGTTCTCCACCTACACTGCTTCTCTGAGATGCTGTTACTACCTGAGAACTCACAGTATCAATAGTTCATCGTCACTCCAGGCATCGAGCATGGCCGGGGCATGAGGCATTACACAGAAGAGAATTTTCCAGACAGCTGAAAATGCCCCCTCCTTTCAGTTTTATGTTTTAAAACTGTTATTTTCAAATGAAAAGTTTTACATCCCTGTCTTCTTTAAAAAAAAAAGACTCTCCCAAATACTTTGACTTTTTCTTGGAGGCATAGAATTATACTTATCAATATGAACTATGTCGTTCTATAATTACCAAAGGCTTTTGAAATCTACATAGACGTCACACCCATACCAAGTGGGTCCTGACTGTGATGCTGTTGTTTCTCGTATTTGTTGTTATATAATGTCTACCTTCTCTTCATTAAGTCCTAGGGGATTACTCGCCTACTGATTTACTCATTTATTTATTTACTGTTGCATTCAACATCTATTAAGTAGGTTTAATATGCCATACTATAGCTAGAAGACACAACCACTCTTTCTGTCCACTGTGGTCTTCCGTGTGTTATGGAGTCAGAGGACTGCGTTCATTAAAACTGGATGTAGAAAAGAATAATAAGCTTTGAATGAAGGATTTAGGGCATATCCTAGTTCAAACATAACGATATCCTATCTTATTCTAAAGAAGACTTAAGTAGCTTAGAAAATGAACAAAACTAAATTAGGGTGAATAATTATTAATTATAATAGTGATACTGAGTAAATAAATCAGGTCAAGGGGAACGGAGGAGAGGAAGAACTGAAGCCAAGGTGCCATTAGAACACAGAATGCACGCAGGACGTCCTTCCTGGACTCTTGCTGGAGGTGGGCTGTAGAAGGCTTCCTGGACACAAGCTTTCTACATGTCCTGTAGGGAAAAACGGGCTTTGGTTTTGATTTGTGGGTTTGTCGTGTTGCACTTATTTCAGTGTTCATGACTGCGTTGAAATTGGAATTCACTGGAAATCCGAACTCTGCACTGCAATGTGTCAGATGGTTTGATGGTTTACCACGGAGGGGGCTGCGGGCAGCAGTCCAGGTAGCATTCCTCACCCTACTGCGCGCTCCTCGTCACCACCTGGTGGACCTCCTTCTGTTTCCCTGACTCAGGGAGATCTTGTAAAATATGAGGAAGGCGCCAGTTCGTGGACTTACCTTTTCAAATAAACACATGTCACAAAAGGCTGTGAAGCATGAGACATGTGGTTAACAGCAAACACCTAAACAGGAACTTGAATTCCACTTAGGTGGAGCTGGCACGAGTGTAAATCTGACTGATCTCAGAAGAGAAAGCAGAGGGAACTCTTAGAGGATGACCAAGAAAGTTTTAGATCCTTTACAAAAAGAATTTCAAGGCTCGTAGCTTTGCATGAAACAGCTGTCCTTGAAAGACATCCTGGTATCCCCCAGGCTGAGGTGTCATGGGTATGTCCCGCAAGCACTAGTTCAATGGCCTCCAAATTCACAGTTAATGCTTGGCTAGCAATGCCAAGTTCATCCACTTCCTAAAGCATAATTATGATCCTGCATGTGGTATGACATTTGGCTTTTGGCTATTAGGACAAGTGGTGAACATTAATCGCCTTTGCTGATTGCCACTAGAGCGCGGGTATAAAGGAGTTGGCAGCCAATAGCAGTAACCAGTGATAACACTGGCAATTGTGCAGAGGAAAACTATTAATTAATTTCTGGACGCTGAGTGCCCCCAAAAGCATTTCAAACAATTAACTAAAAACATGGACAATTTGGCTTTCTGTTCTAACACTGTAAAAAATTATACTCTAAATCTTCTAGTATTATGACTACTGTAAATATCACGTATCAAGTGCCTTCCTTTCATTAAAGTCTTCAAGCGCTATCACAAATCGTTGTGCTTAAACATGTTTAATGTTAGGAAAAGGATGATTTTGCATGCCTGGATGTGATGAGTTATAGCATTTGTGACTCTAAACGATGAGGTTTGGGTATTAGGAATGATGTACACTGTAAACATGGTGTTGCATGAGCTAATTAGAAACGCACACTCCTGTGCTCGGGCTTGAATTCTCTGTTATCTATCTGCAGATTATCCTAATTATGGATTCTCTCCCCTCTTCCCTGCCATGCCACCCAGGAGTTCCTGAGGTTGTTTTTCTTACTCGTTCTTTCTGATTACCTTAGTTTTCTTAACTTCCTTCTTCAAGCCCTATTTCTGTTCACATCTCTAAAAAAGATTTCTTATTTATCCAACTGTCTGCATTTGCTCCATGGAAATCTCCTTGTCAAGGATGGAGGATGTGAAAGGGACGGGGGTCATCTGGCGGGCAGGCATCAGAGGATCCAGAGGAAAGTGCCTGAGTTCACACCGGCACACTCTGGGCTCCTCTCAGAGAGTGTCTCCAAGTTCGGTGCCTCTCAGCGTCTGGCTGCCAGAACCAGCTGCCAGGTGTACACTCCTGCTTGGCTAAGGGCAGAGGAACATGCAGTTGCACACCTGCTGCCCTGTTACCTGTAAACAGGCTGCTGGTTGGCTTTCTCTTGAAAGAGACTCGGGCCGAGGACCTTGGCAGACCCTTTTTTGCTTTGGTGATATCTTGGCATTCTTACCTGTAGGAGGCACAACTCCTGACATGACCTTCATTCCTGCTTTGTCTGCACCTCCTATGTGGTTAACTCCTCAGAGCCTGGCTGGCTCTGGGTCAGTGTTTAGTAGGAACTCTATTCTTGCTAGGTACCCTGATTTGGTTTCTGTCTTGGATTATGACCCTACTGGACCCCTATGTTCTACTTTTGTGACATTTCTGCTATAGTCTCAAAGACTCCTCACCACATCAGAACTCATTAGCCATCATTTTATAGAGACCACATTACTCATGCCCTCATTAGAGGGTGGGAATCAGAAGTCAACTTGTCACATATCAGCTAGCAGCATTTTTTTTTCTTTTTGCTGTTATTATTTTTAATTGACACATAATAATTGTGCACGTGTATGTGGTACAGTGTACTATTTCAATACATGTATACAAGTGTAATGATCAAATTAGAGTAATTAGCATATCTTTCACAATTTAATCAAGAATTTGTAAAACCAAATACTTAGAGCAACCAGCTGTTTCTCTTTAGGCTCTGTGCTTGCTTAACTCTTTCTGTATTACTAATATCATTTTATTTTATGCTTAGCATTGTTTAATGCTCAGCACTGTTTCTTTTCAATATTATATTATTAACTAACATCAGTGTTTCTGGTCTTAAAATATGCTTATTAAATGTAGTTTACTAAAATACATTTACTAAAATGTTGGCTTGTATAGACAGAGAACTTATGATGTTATACAATCTGCTCACAAATTTTTCCTTTAATCTTTCAAAGTACTTTTTGTCATCATGTATCTCTTCCATCAGTGGCTTCTTTCTGTGTTCTCCCTCTCTCTTACCTATCTCTCTCTCTCTCCTTCTCAGAAATGTTAACAGCAGCATATCACACATATACAGTGTACAAGTAATAAATATACAGTTCAAGGAATATTTAAAAAGTAAATGAGCAAGTGCAGCCACTGTGAAGTTCAAGAAATAGAACATAACCAGCCCTCTGGAATCCTCCGTGCCCTGCCTTCCAGTCATTACTCCTCCCCCAAGAAGCATAACCACCATTTTGACTTTTAACAGTGTAGAAGTCAGGGGAGCTATCTTCATGGTCTTCGGGTTAACAAAAATGTCTTAGGTAGCACACAAAAAGCACTACCCATAAAGAAAAAGATTGATAATTAGAGCTTAAAATTAAGAATTTTAACTATAGATTGAATGGAATCCCAATCAAAACACCAGCAAGTTCTGGTGCAATCCCAATCAAAACACCAGCTGATTCTAAAGTTTATATGGAAGGAGAAAAACAAAGTTGGAGGACTGATACTACCTGACTTCAAGACTTACTATAAAGCTACATTAATCCAAAGAATGTGGTACGACAAAAAAATAGACAAATTGATAAATGGAACAGGATAAAGAGCCATGAAATAGACCCACATAAATGGCATTCTGGAAAAGGCAACTGATCATTGACAAAGAAGCAAAGGCAACAATGGAGCAAAGACAAGCTTTTCAACTAATGGTGCTGGAACAACTGCACTTCCACATGCCAAAAAAATGAATCTGGACTTCACACCCTTCACAAAAAAATTAGCTCAAAATGGATCACATTCCTAAGTGTAAAACACAAAATCACATAAGTCCTAGAAGATAATATAGGAAGAAAATCTAGATGATGTTGAGTTTGGTGATGACATTTTAGATGCAGCATCAAAGGCATGATCCATGAAAGAAAGAATTGATAAGCTGGACTTAGAATTTAAAACTTCTACTCTATGAAAGACAACATCAAGAGAATGAGAAGACAAGCCACTGACTGGGAGAAAATATTTGAAAAAGATGTATCTACTAAAGGACTGTTATACAAAATATACATAGAACTCTTAAAATTCAACAACAAGAAAACAAACAACCTGATTTAAAAATGAGCCAAAGGCCAGGCGTGGTGGCTCACGCCTGTAATCCTAGTACTCTGGGAGGCCGAGGTGGGCAGATCGTTTGAGCTCAGGAGTTCGAGACCAGCCTGAGCAAGAGCGAGACCCCATCTCTACTAAAAATAGAAAGAAATTATATGGACAGCTAAAAATATATATAGAAAAATTAGCTGGGCATGGTGGCACATGCTTGTAGTCCCAGCTACTTGGGAGGCTGAAGCAGAAGGATTGCTTGAACCCAGGAGTTTGAGGTTGCTGTGAGCTAGGCTGACACCACGGCACTCTAGCCTGGGCAACAGAGTGACACTCTGTCTCAAAAAAAAAAAAAAAAAAAAGCCAAAGACCTTAACAGACATGTCACCAAAGGGGAAATACAGATGGCAAATAAGCACATGAAAAGATGCTCCACATTACATGTCATCAGGCAAATGCAAATTAAACAAGATACCACTATACACCTATTAGAATGGCCAAAATCTAGCATGCTGACAACACCAAATGCTGGTCAGGATGTAGAGCAACAGGAACTCTCATTCATTGCTGGCGGGAATGCAAAATGGTACAGCCACTGTGGAAGGCAGTTTAGCAGTTTCTTACAAAACTAAAGATACACTTACCACTTGTTTCATCAATCGAACTGTTTGGAATTTACCCCCAAAAGTTGAAAAGTATATCTACACAAAAATCTGCAGACAGATGTTTATTTTTTTTTTTTTGAGACAGAGTCTCACTTTGTTGCCCAGGCTAGAGTGAGTGCCATGGCGTCAGCTTAGCTCACAGCAACCTCAAACTCCTGAGCTCAAGGGATCCTCCTGTCTCAGCCTCCCAAGTAGTTGGGACTACAGGCATGCACCACCATGCCCGGCTAATTTTTTCTATATATATTTTTTAGCTGTCCATATAATTTCTTTCTATTTTTAGTAGAGATGGGGTCTCGCTCTTGCTCAGGCTGGTCTCGAACTCCTGAACTCAAATGATCCGCCCACCTCGGCCTCCCAGAGTGCTAGGATTACAGGCGTGAGCCACTGCGCCCGGCCTGCAGACAGATGTTTATACCAGCTTTATTCCTTATTGCCAAAACCTGGCAGCAACCGAGATGTGGTACCTTCAGACAATGGAATATTATTCCTCACTAAAAAGAAACGAGTTATCAAGCCATGAAAAGGTGTGGAGGAACCTTAAATGCATATTACTGAGTGAAAGAAGCCCACCGGAAAAGGCTACATATGGTATTATTACAACTATATGGCATTCTGGCAAAGGCAACACTGTAGAGCCAGCAAAAAGATCAGCGGTTGCCAGAGGTTGGGGGGAGGGAGGGATGAGTAGGCAGAGCACACAGGAGCTTTAGGGCAGAGAAATTATTAATCCTCTGTATGCTACTGCAATGGAGGATTCATGTCATTATACATTTGTCAAAACTCATAAAATGTACAACACCAAGAGTGAAACCTAATGTAAACTATGGACTTTGGGTGATAATGATGTATCAATACAGGTTCATCAGCAGTAACAAATGCAGCACTCTGGTGGAAGATGATGACATGGAAGAGGCTGTGCACATGTGGGGACAGTGGGTATACGGGCAATCTCTGTACCTTCTACTCATTTTGTTGTGAACCTAAAACTGCTCTAAAAAAAATAAAGTCTAATTTTAAAATTAAGAATTTCTTTCTTAAAAGGTGCCTCTAAGAGAATGTGAAGGAGCCACCAAATAGGAGGAAAATATCCATAGTACATGCATCTGACCAAAGACTGGGCTCCAGAGTAATTAAACAATTCCTGCATGTCAACAAGAAAAAGATATCTTAATGAAAATGGATATGCAAGTAGCAAATAAGTATGTGAACAGTGTTCAACATCATTAATCATTAGAGAAATATAAATTAAAACCACAATGAGATGCCTGTGTGCATTCACTAGAGTGGCTAAAATCTTAAAAACTAACAATGCTCTCCTACACTTTGTAGTAGGAGTGTAAATCGGTACAACTACTTTGGAAAGCGAGTTGGCAGTATCTATAAAGCCGAACAGAAGCACACCCTATGGCCGGGCAATTCCACTCCTAGGTCTATGCAGCCTACAGAAATGGGCCCACAGAATGCACAGCTATTCTGAGACTGACAAATGCATAGAGAAGCATTCACTGCTGCTATCAAGGGGATGTTTCTGGGTAATCAAGATGTCACTTAAATTGCAGAAAGTGCAGGTAACTCTGAAAAGGGCTCAGATATGTCCAGTATTTGGTCACAAAGAGTCATCAGCTCCTACCTGGATTCCTTCCACCTGAGGATGGAGCCAAGGGTGGTGTATAGCCGTCAGACTCCTTGGTATTCACAAGAATCTCACCTGCCTCCTTCTGTATCTCTCCTCTTCCTCAAGAGCTGGTCCCAAGACTAGGCTGTCATGAGCTGCAGTTACCAATTCAGGGGGCCTCCAACAGGATTGAGAGGTGCTCACCAGCCCCTTGACCTACCCTAGCACCTCCTGCATCCTCAGAAACCCAAGGCTCCTGGAGCATCTGTCGTGGGAACTTTGGGACAGCCTTGGGGAAGTGGCAGGAATGCATAGCGAGGGGGACACGTTGTTCTGCATCTCCCTGGGGCCTCCTGGCTCAGGGAGCCCACAGTGCTTAGGGTCCCCATAACCCGCCTCCTACCATCACCAGGAAAAGAATAACTAGAGCTAACATTTATATCTGGCAGTGCTGTCCCTGTCATTGTTCACAGAAGCTCTACTCTTTAGGTACAGTATTATTCCTGTTTTACTGCCAAGATACTGAGGCCCAGAATATTTAATTAACTTGCCCAAGGTCATCCAGCCAGGAAGCGGTAGAGTTGGACCCACCCATCCACATCCTCTGCCCTGAGCCAGATCTCTTAACCAGACCTCTTCTGTCAGGTGCCTGGCAATGGCTTTCCTGGTCTGGTGATGTCACTGTTGAGCCTGAGAGAGTTTAATGAGTAAGACTAAGCCTAAGATTGGATAATTTCCTTGGCTTGCCAAGGTACCGCACACTGGGTGGCTCGCAACTGTAAGAGAGTAGTCGGCCCTCCTCCCATAGACATGGGAGGGTAAAATTGACAGTGGGGAATACGTAACAGAGGGAATGGCCTGAAAAAGCACATAAAAATGTTTTCTGTCTCTTTAAAACCTCCTCTCCCTTTTTCGAGGACTAAAACCTAAACACCTGCCTCACGCCAGTGGTGGGGAGGAGGAGGGGAATGTCCTTTGTTTTTTATGACACAGGAGAGGACTCAGTGGTGGAGAGGTCTGGGTGGAGGTCAGGAGGTCAGGAGATTGTCTTGGCTGGAGGTGGGACTGAACAGCAATTGCCTGAAGCTGAAAAGCTCCCTTTAAAAGCTCTGTATTTCTGCTTACCATTAGGACAATGGTACTGTAAGACCCGAGTCTGCCATTCTCCTCATTTGCCAGCAAATTAATAAATCTCTCTTTCCTTTTCCTTAACCACTTGTCCTCATTCTTCTGATGTGGCCTCGGGGACAAGTGCCAACTTGGTAACACAACAGAAATTTATTGTCTCACAGCTCTGGAGGCTAGAAGCCCAAGATCAGGGTTTCCACAGGGCCACGGTCCCTCCAAAACCTACAGGGGAAGATCTGTCCTTGCCTCTTTCTAACTTCTGGTGATGCCAGCAATACTCAGTGTTTCTTGGTTTGTAGATGCATCACTCCAATCCACCCCTACTGTCATAGGATATTCTTCCCCCAGGTGTCTCTGTGTCTCTTCTCTTGATGTAAGGAACCAGTCATACTAGATTAAGGATCGGCCCTTCTCCAGTGTGACCTCATAGTAAGTTAATTATATCTACAATGACTCTATTTCCAAATAAGGTCACATTCTGTGGTACTGAGCATTAAGTCTCTAACATATCTTTTTGGGGGACACAATTCAACCCATAACACTGGGCTAGGGTTCTTTTTATTTCTTTAACCTTAAACCCCTAGTTTTAAGTGGACAGGTGAGTACCTTGCCCAGCCACAGATGTAGTAAGTGATCGAACTAGGTCTTGACTCTAAAACCAGCGTTCACCCTTCTCTACAGGGCCCCTGTAGGAGGAGCAAGTGTGACTGCCAAAAACAAGTGAGGGTGACGGTCTCATTAAAAAGTTAAGATAATAACACTATATGTTTACATATGTGTGTATATATGTTTACATATGTATATATATCGTATATATGGCATAGATATATATGTACATGTATATATATGGATTTAGAGATAGAACACTTATTATAAGGACTTAGAGATTATAAAACACTTTCCTACCCAAAGCAAATAGAAAGGAAGAAAAAAGGTTGTGGCTGTAATGACTTTCAAACTCAAAGGCTACATCTTGAAAGGAATGTAGAAAGTAGCAAAAGCATAGAAGCAAAAAAAAAAAAAAAAAAAAATCCTGGGGGACTGTATTGTGCTATTTATCTGGTCAAAGGAAAACAGCTCTTTGCTGGCAAAGCCTCGCTTTTGTGGAGCAATATGCTTCTTCCAGAGCTGGGGCGGGCTGGGTTTGCTGAAATAAGTCCTTCTACTGAAGGCAGTCAGAAAGCTTTCTTCCCGTGAGGTCTTTCATTCTTGTGGGGTTTTATTCCACTGGTTCTCCTGTTCATTATCGGTAAATGCAGGACTCCCAGTATTATGCAAAAGTTTACCCCCAGGCTCGATTGTGTTACTAGGACACCCAAGATTCCAAAAAGAACATGTAATTGTTTCTGGCACAAGGGTAGCATGAATGTCTGTCTTTGGGTTGCATGAGACCTGCTTTGCCTTCAGGCTTTCAATTGTCAGCATTCCATAGGCAGGCAGGTAGCGAGGGGAGTGTGCTAATTAGATCAAGTGCTTGATCTTGAAGTCTGCACCAGCAACGGCTAGGTAGTCGACTTCGGAACTTTTGAGCATTACCTGTCTTTCTCCCAGGCTGCCCCGGAATGTAATTATCTTGTCAGCCAAGACGCTGCAGCACACAGCTGAGCGGGTGCTCGGCAGCAGTAACAGAGTGATAAGGGAAGACAAATGGACCCACAGTGCATGACTGCTCGGAGACAAACAAATGCATAGAGAGGCACTGGAGAATGGAGACTTAGAGAACAAAGAGGCTGCATCGAGTATTTTTGTTCCTGACGATACTTCAGATCTTCTCTTAATAAGATTACCCTGCCTTTGGAGATTGCAGATCTTTGCTGACGAATTCAGGTCCCAAAGCTTTAGAAAGCTCTTTTAACATGGGAAGCGACGTGGAGTTTCAGTAGCAGCCTATGTGCTTTGCAGACCAAACGGCAGGTAATAAAACTTTGAAGGATGACTCGTAGAAAGGCAATGAACGGGAGGAGAAAATAGCAAGCAGGTGTGTGTGCGAGGACTGCAAAAGCAGTATTGGCCCTCGACACTCGAAGTGTGGTGGGTGGACTGGCTGTATCAGCTTTCTCTGAGAGCTTGTTAGGAATGTAGAGTCCCAGGCCCCTGCCCAGATCTCCCAAATGAGAGTCTGCATTTTAACAAGCTCCCATGGTGATTGGATACACCAGAGGAGATGCTAAAAACAAAACTGTTAGGTTTACTTAGAGTGGGAACCCGAAAAGTATGTATAGGATGTAATACTTAGATAGTGATCATAAAGCCTGCAAAATAAAAGCTGCAGGAGTCTGGAGGGTCCAAGGTTGTAAATCTAACTTTGACCACAGACAGCTGCAACAATCCCAGCGTGCCTAGCCCCCGATAAGGACGAAGCTACTCCCTTCCTTATCTCTGCAGGTGCTGCTCACTCCCCCCAAAAAACCCTCTACAAAACCTCAGGCTTTTCCCTCCCTCATGGTGGATGCTTTTTCACCTCCACCCAGATGCTCAAAATAAAACAGCATTTTGCTACACCTGAGACTTATGTGTCTTTCTCTCGGCTCTGGACCTAACAAAAACAAAACAAACAAACTAAAACCACTGGTGTCTGGATCTAAGCCCCACGGATACCGATTTTAATGAGCTGACAGTATAGCCTCAGCATTGGTTTTTTTTTAATAGCTCCCTAGGTGATTTTAATGAGCACCAAAGTTTGAGAACCACTGGTATAGAATGATCTGTCCAGGAGGGGTTGTAGCAATTTGGAGAATACAAGCATTATGTTTTTAAACCTATATACCGATAATTCACACAGGGTTTTCAGCTTGTCATATACCTGTGACATCTACACCCAGCAACAAAAGTGATATTTTTAAATATCTGTCGCCCATGGAATAGCACCAAGCCTACTTCCCACGGCCTTCAAGATTGAAGGGTCTAGTTTTAGCCTGCTTCTCCCACATCATCTCCTTCAGCCCCAGCTCACCCCAGGCCCACTAGCCTTTCTCAGTTCCTCAAAAACACCGAGAACCAAGTCCTTTGCTGCCTCAGGGCCTTTGCACGTGCCTTCTCCTCAACCTTCAGGTTGCTGCCTTATAATCATTGCTTGAAAGGAGTCTTCCCTGAAGTTCCTATCCAATGAAGGTCTCACTCCCTCCCCCTTAATTATGCTCCATTGCTGCACACTATTTTTCTGCATTTCTTTGCTAACACTATTAAGAGTTATTCATTATTCATTTCTTATTTCCTCTCACTAGACTGTAAGCCCATGTTGACAAAAATAGGGTCTGTTTGTTCTCCTCAATATTCCTAGGGCCTAGCCTGGTGCTTGGCACATGCAAAGCACATAAATATTCACAGAATGAATGAACTAAGGCAGGATCCGCAAACTATGGCCTACGGGCCATATTTGGCCTGTCACCTGTTTTTGTGAATTCTACGCTCATTCATATATGTATTGTCAGAGGCTGCTCTCATGCTATTATGGTAGAGTTGAGTAATCGTAACAGAAACCATATGGCCCACAAAGTTTAAATTACTATCTGACCTTTTGCAAATAGGCTGCCAGATAAAATACAGGAAGCCCAGATAAATTTGAATTTCAGAGAAACAATAAATAATTTTTTAGTATAAGTATGTCCTATCTAAGATTTGGGACACACTTACACTAAAAACTTTTCATTGTTTCTCTGAAATTCAAATTTAGCTGGATATCCTGTCTTTTTACGTGCTGAATCTGGCAACCCTACAGAAAAAGTGTGTCAATCCCTGAATTAATGAATAAAGTGTGTCTAAAATGTTCAAGCTCAACAAATGACTTCCAAAATTTTCTGTTTACTTTCTGAAGATTCAATACCGCTGGGGCAAACAAAATATTAAACTATATTATAGTTAATACTAGGCCCTTTGTAGCATATTTTGGGTTTTTCAGATCATTAGGCAAAAAATGAAAACATATAACAGTCCCAAACTCTTCTTATGTCCAGGGAACTGTCAGTTGTTAAAGACAAGTTGTTGTTGCCTTGTGCCTTGATGTCACATGTGATTGTTTAAAAGGCAGTGCCCTGTGGACAGTGCCTGATTGCGGTTAGACTCCCGCATGGCGATCCAAGTGGAGATGAGTTCACTGTAAGCAGAGCTGTAATTCGGGCCAGCCTTACACATACCACACAGAGGGGCCAACTGTGGCTTCAGGGGAAAGGCTTCAGAGGATAGATGGGTAACTGAATTAAACAGGAGTCCCCTTGTCCTGTGGGGCCCAGAGAAAGTGTCGAGAAGGGTAATTGCATAGCTTTGAGCACTTTGTGGCTCAAAGAGGAGTCTTGTTCACATACGTCAGAGGCCTCACCAAGGGGGCACATTCAGGGCTAAGAAAATGGATACTAGAAATAATTTGTTGGTCCTATTAAAGTTATTACACAGAAATGGCAACAACTAACCAAGTATTATGTGAACATGTAAAAATGTAATCCAGGAGATAAAAAATGTAGTACTTGTGCAGGTTCTGGGGCTACTGATGGGAGGGGGCAAGTTCACTTTTATTTTAAAGCAGACACCCTGTAAGAATGGCAACTATTAGCTCAGATTTTTGTAGAATGACCTTACTTTCATATAATGTCATTCTTTTCAATAAAAGTGATTGTTTGATATATAACTAAATGTAATTTAATTTTTATGCCTTTATAAGACTGTAAATATATAAAATTACTCAAAAATTTGAATACACTTAATATGTACAGTATTATGCCAAGTAGAATAAAATATGTAAATACATGCAAAGAAACAAAACAGGGAAAATTTATTCTAAAATGTCAACAGTGGTTAGCTATGTCTGAGTGCGGAGTTTATGAGTGATTTCTATTTTTTTCTTTGTGCTTTCTGTATTCCACCCTTCTTTTTTCTTTTGGCAAATAGCATATTAATTTCATAACTAGAAAAGGAGTAATTTAAAGTTTTGTTTTGTTTTCACCACACTTCCGTACTACATTGCTGGTGGGACAATAACTGATACAATCACTCTGGAAAGCAACTTGGATAAACCCGGAAAATTGAAGATGACATTCCCCTCTGACCCAGGGACTTCACTTCCCGATACGGATCCTCAGTAGAGAGTATGTGTGCGAGGATGTGCATGGCTGCAACATTCGTAATGCTGCACAATTGGAGGTGACCCGACCCCTCCATTGCAGAATGAACACATTGCCTGTGTATACGAAGAACGGAAGGTGGAATGAATGGAGCTAACTAGATGAATAAGCTACAAAGACGTAACATTGAGCACAGCAATGTGAATGCACTCAATGCCACAGAACTGCACACTTAAAAATGGCTTAAATGGTGACGTTTCACCATAATAAGAAAATATAATTAAAAAAAATAACAGCAAGTCAAAATGCAAGTTGTAAAAATAACATGTACAGCATGAAATTAAGCTTATAAGTCAATACCACGTAATTATTTGTGGATGTATACATGTTTTTTAATAGCACAAAATACAAATGTGAGAATGATGAGTGCTAAGTTCAGGACACTGGTTACTTCCACGGAAGGAAAGAGGTGGGGCCATACCAGAGCTGGACAATTACACAGCAGGCAACTGTATCGGGGACATTTTATTTCTTTAAAAAATCTGAAGCAAATATGGTGGCAAAATATTAAGATATAAGAAAACTGGGCCGTCGGTAGGTGGGTGTAGATTATATTACTCTTCTTTTCTGTATGCTTGAACTATATCACCATAATAAACCCATATCCTTTGTTGGACCATATGCCCTCATTTCTGCACCGCCCCCCCCCCCTTGATTAGAACCATAGGCAGTGATTCGCATAGACAGTAGCTGTTTTACATGGGTTGGCCAATGCATAATGCTCCCAACTGTGTGGCCTCTTCTTACCATTCAGAGCTGAAATAACCCCCAGGGTGGAATCTAAGTGTCTCTCTTGTTTCACGTCTACACATCTTTAAATTGTTCTATTCAGCTAAATTTACAGCTACAGAGCAATAGTCAAGACCCCTAGATCAAGTGTTTCTTGACCTTGAAGGACTCTGCCATTTAGAGGGAATCCATCTACTGGTTCATCTGTCAGGCAGCTCTGCTCCAGCCTTGGGCTCTGTGCTTTTGAAGGTTGGTGACTTTAATACGCTGTGTCTCTGGTGGTCTAGTGGCTGGGAATTGGCATGTTCTTTCACCACGGCAGTCCAGGTTTGATTGTGACTTATCTCCTGGGTCAAGGCCATAGACTCAGATTGTCTGGGTTCAAATCCTGGCTCTCACATGCAATTTGCTTTGCTATTTTGGGTTCTGTAGCCATAAGAGGGAGTTTAAATGATAAAATGAATGTAGAAGCCTTAACTCCCAGGCTGCTGCCTAATAAGCTCTCCGCAAAATTCCCTGTTACTCTATTATTATCATAATCACTACTGCATATCATCTTTAGCCCTCAGTATTCACCCCTATAAAGTAAAGGGCTTGGTCCAACACTGTGATACTGTTAGCATCAGATGCAGTTTTATGACTGCCAATTAATTCACTGCCCCTTACAACAAAGACAGTGAATAGGAAAGAGTAAAAACACTGACAGACATGAAAACTCTGGCCCCTCAGCAACACTTTGCCAAGGGGATCTCTTTCGAGGACAAAATCTCTAAAATGCCCTCATCTTGTTTTTTAGGCAAATTAAAAGTTGACAAGTCTGTTAATGCTCTATGAGACTTCTTGAGGCAGGCACAGTATCTTATTGTCCTCTATTGTCACAGACTCTGGCCGGGTTCCTGGGAGTTGTCATGAAATGTTGGAGGCATGACTGTGCAGTCCATGGCATCTTGGTTCCAATGATACGCTAGACATCCTGGGTGGTGTGTAAAGCTTGAAACATTTAGATCTTGTATTAATGAAATCCCATTTTGTAATTCTACATAGGTTGACCTAAATGGGCAGCTCATCAAGGCCTTACTTTAAATCTGTACCTTTTTTTTTTCTGTGTGTTTATTTTCTAGATTATGAGGCTTAGAGTTCTTTAGAAGAAAAGTACTATGTGTGATCTAAGAAGTGACTACTGATGATTTTTCATGGTTGGGATTTATTAATGACCTTGAAAATACTCCTGATAACTCTGCCTGATAATCTGAGGACATGAGTCTTATTTCCAGATCCTCCCTCTCTGGTGGAGGTTTTCATTAATGAGGAAAGTGTGGGCAGCCGGCTCTCCTCAGTCTATCAATTAAGGGGAAATCAAAATCCTTTCCTTTGCACTTAAATCGGGCAATTTATTAACTTCGTGGTGATGTCTCATAATCCAGAAGTTGTCTTTTTACTCCTAGATGATTTTATTTTTACTAAAATCATGAGTTTGGAATATCCCATTACAGGATGGAATTGACAGGGTCAAGAACAACTTCTTAGACCATTCCCTACAATTAGCTGCCTGACCCCTAAGTAAGTATCCATATGGAGATCATTGGAATTCCTGGGAAGTTCCCTGCTCTAGGAGTTCAGTTACCAACTGTTAAATCTGCAGGTCATTGGGTCCAGCCCTTTTGTTTTCTAAACACTGAGGCTGGAGAAATAAAGGGTTTTCCACTGGAGCAAAATTGTTTTGATTTTTTCCAACAGGAACATTATAAAACAAAACAATAACAAATACCAAGAGGTCCAATTTTTTTTTCTCTCCCTCCCTAGTTTCTCTGCCTCCTTTCCTCCCTTGCTGCAACAAAGAGCTCAAAAGAACAAGTAGAAGAAAGAAGGGGTGAAATAAAATCTGGGTTACTGGTTATGGTGGATTGTGCTCACGAACCACACAAGAACGTCAGGCTCGTGGCGTGTGTGGCTGCTGTTTACACTTGTCTACACATCTGAGGGTCGTCGTGTAGATTCTTGCTCGGGGTTTTCTCTCATGACTGGTAAGAAGACAGGGGAGCTTCTCCACCAGTTTGGTCCTAAGACCAAGAGCAGAGTGCTTTTTTTCTCCCTGGTGCCATCTGTGTTCACAGGGGAGAGGCAGAAGAAGGGACAGCCAGGGCTGCAGGGGGTCCTAGCAATGGTCAATGTCCCCACCTGCTCTGTGCACAGGGGCTTCCTCAGCCTCAACAGGTATTTGTCACACAAAACTCCAAGTCCCTACTTAGAACATTTGACCCAATTTTAGAAAAAACAGGGTACTTTTACTGTACTTTTTTTATTCATTCAACAAATATTTACCGAGAATCTACTGTGTATCAAGAATTGGCCTAACCAGAAAGATGAGCGAGACCCACTGTTCTTCTCAAAAAGCTGAGAGTTGAGGGCTTTTTGTTTTCAGAGGAAAATGCCTTTTGGTGGCATAAAAAACCTGCTTGTACTCCTCATCCCCATGCTTTAGATACATCATTTTGTCCTAATAACCACAAGGACACAAAGTAGTGGTCATAGATTAAGCAGTGAGTAAACTGCAAGTGTCGATTATCAATATATTTCCTGTTTACTTTCTAAGTGTTCTGTGTCAGCATTACATCATAATAACAGTTCATATGATAATTACTGTTGTTAACTTCACCAGACACTTTGAAAAGATATAGGATGTTTCAGAGTCTTGCAAATAACCCCAGGTGATTAATAATATGATTGCCAAGGTAGTAAAGAACACTGATTCGATTGCTTTCTATCTCCGTATCTCACGAGGAAGGTAAGACTATTCACATTACTCAGTTAGGGTGTAGTAGCTTGATACTCTCTTAATGTAAATTAACAGTAAACATTTAAAAACATCAGAGAAGATATTAAAATTATTTTTAACTTGGGTAATGGAATCCTGATTCAAAATAGTATTTAGCACTAGAATGTAATATACTACCTACTGCTTGGTCTATTATCTGTCATCATCTTTTGAACCCTATAATTGGACAAACAGGAAGCTATTCCTAATAATAAGTTTGCTCGAAATCATCTGTTTGCTAGAGTCTGGGGTGCACACTGCAATCATTGAACTGAAGGCAAAACTGCTTACTTTATGCTTTCCATTGTTTGTTCTTCTCTGTTACAACAATGTACAGGAATGCTATATATCTGGGTGGTTCAGAGCATCTTACAAAAATTACTGAAAAAAACAGTCATTTTTCCTGCATTACATGAGTGGGCAACATAAATCTTATTTGCTGCAGACAGGGTTTTCGTTGAACCTAACCCATAGCCTGCCTCCTGTGCAGGCACATAACAATGCTAAACGCGTAACCTGGCAAATAATTTTCCTTCTGCAATTTCCATTAGCTCTAACCACTTGCTTTATTTATCCTATCACTGGTTTTATTTTTCAGTGATTCTTCGTTCCTTATATCACAGCTATCCAAACATCAGATTGCATGGGACCCGTGCATACATAGGTCTCCTTTTCCAAGAAATTTAAATTGAAAGGCAACACCAGCCATTATCGGTCTATTTTCCGTTTTCATTATCAATAAAGCAGGAGATCAGCATTTTCATGCTGTGTGAAGGCTTCGGGGAAGTGCGATGCTCTGTCATTATCTTTAGACCAGGTTGCTGCCTGCCCCCACTAATGCAGATGGAATCAGGAGCCCATCAAAATCAAAATAAAATAATGAAACGGCCAGAGTCATAGAGTGGGCTGCTGACCCGGATGGCGGCATGGCTCCCTGAAAATGTCCCTTTGAATTTAGTGGAGCCTGTATGGTAAAGACCACAGATCATGACAGAACATAAATTCCCCTCATAATGAGATTAGAAGGCAGGCAAAATAAATGTCCTGCTGTTACATTAGAGGCAGGCTCTAATCTGGCGTTTTCCTTGGAAATGATCATTTCCTTTGCAACAGGGGAACCATGGATGCAACAAGCTTAAATCCGACAGATTCTGTTTTGCCACATAGTTATTTTTCATCTTCCTCTGTCTTTTTAATAGCAGTTTTGGGGAGGCGTATAAATGAGTTGTGAGTCTTAAAGACTATTACCAAAGTGAGTTATGGGAGTTTATATTCATGATCATCAATCCTGTTCCCCAGACTCCTCTTTGAAGAAAAGTTCTGTGACTCCCCCTCCCCCCTCTAAACCAGAGCCCTGCTGCGGAGGAGGTGTTGTGACCCCAGGGTCCTCTCACTCTAGCCTGAAGGATCAAAGGCAGAATAGAGTCACTATTGTATTTTGGGGGTATTTTTTAAATCTCAACTGCAACTCTACTACTTAAAACCACTGGAAACAAGTATCGCATACTAAAGAGCCTTAAGAAAATGCTCAGATCAGGTGAACCACATGGTCTCTGAGCAGAACAAAGGCGTCGAGTATGGAGCTTGATTGCAAGCGACTTCCTTGGTTTGCAGCAGAAGGTAATCTCACCTGGGAGTACAATACCCCCCTCTCATTAAAAATGCAAGATAGCATCTCCTCCTGGATCCTTTCTACAGAACCTGATGCAAGTTCACGGGCAGTACCGTCCTTAGTAGTGAGTGGCATTTAATCAAAGCCGTCTGTGAAATAATCTTAGAGTTTCATGGGGCCTGTAAAGTCACCAAGCAAGTTAAGTGGTCTTTTCAGAAGGAATGGGAGACCAGTGAATTTAGGAGTATTCAACGCTTCTGCATAGAAGGCACAGACAGTTTAATTTCTCTAGTTTTCTAGGGCCCAGGCTAAGGGCTCTACTTTTCTGTGAAACCGCAGATTAGCATCATTTGCTAGTAGCCCAGTTCACGGCATTTTGGCATATTGTTTTTCTTAGGCTGGAGAGAAACCATAGAAATCTTCTGCATTTGCATATACTGTATGTTTTACAGTTTGCGCAGCAGTGTATGAACATCATTTGAACTAGTGAAATGGTTCCCTTTTCGTAGTTGGTGCTTCCATTCAAAAACTTGAACTGCAAATCCAACTACTTTGAGGGAGAAATTTTCTGGCCCAATTTAACAACTTTTTTTCTTTTAATTTTCTACTTCTTAATAGCTTGTGTCTCTGCTTGTGTCTTTTCTATGTATCTAATTTGCAAATATCAAATAATTTAAAGTCAATTCTCCTCCCACTCATAAGATTTTTTTCTGTTCTCTGTAAACTCTCTCCTCATCAGATTAAAGAGTTCAAGGGGAGAGAGGCTACTTTTCCTTTGGGTAGGTGGTCCTGTATTCATTGGTACTCTCTTCCAACTTAGCTTTTCCATTTCCTTGACTATTTCTTCCTTGTCCCACCATATCTGCCCCCAACTCCCCACTGCACCTCATGTTTATAATTTAAATTGTAAGTAGGAACTGAATCCGCTTTGCCAAGTGCCCAGTACATTTGGAAAGTGTTAATGATTATCTAATGACCTTCCCAGGTGTTAAACTTACTGAGTTAATGTTACAGTTTCATGACACATGATCTCCCTGAAGGAATTCTCGAGTTATGTTTGCTTACCTCATATAAATGAACTTGTTCTTGGGTGACTGCAAAGATCAATAACACGTTGTTTTGCACCAATTTATCAATGAGTTGTCCAATTGTTGGATATTCCTAAAATTAACATAGATTTCATGTCATCTTAATAAAAGAATGTAAAATAAAGAAAGCAATACTTATTTTTAAAGATATCTTACTGAGTTTAGCACTTTAATGCTCATTGTATTTCTCACTCTAAGTAAACAAGTACACAATTGGCATTATTCACTTAGTTGGTTTAATAATTTTTTCCAAAACTTTCTAAGTCCAATAAAGTCCCAAGAATCAATTCCTGTCAACGTGGTGTATTAAGCTCTGTCACTTCTCAGCTACTCACCAGCAGGCTGGGAATGGCAGAGTTGAGGGGGCGGGGCCGGCAGTTAGGCTGGGATGTATGTGACTAAGGTGACTCTTGTAGCCCTGAAACTCTTACAGGAACTGGATGAGGTGGCATCAGAGTTGACAAAGGGACAGTCTGCTGAGGAATGACACACTACGACATTCCTGTACCAGTTCTTGGGTTTGGTTTTATTGCCTTTTTAATGTCAACAGTCTGTTGTATGGGATACTGCAATATTTTTACAGGATAATTAAAAACATGTTGTATTTTTGTTCCACTGACATATTTGTTCCCAAGTGACATGAGTAACTTAAAAAAAAATAAAAGAAGTCATTAATTATCAAATTTGAAGATGGACTTTACTTCCAAGTCTGGAAAACATGGAGCACATTTGCCTGTCATATGAATCCAAATGTGGCTAACGTACAAAGAGGAAACCCAAGTGAGGGAGTAGCCTACAAACAATTAAGCTATAATAAAAATATGCCGATCCTGACTGAAGTCAACCAAAACAGAGAAGAATTGAGAAATAAACCCTCCTCTATACTCATGCTGTATGTTCACAGAATCTCAGCACCATTGGAGTATTTTCATCTAAAGTCTTTAGGTCCAAGGTTCAAGTTGAGAAAAAAGTGTAGCTTTGCCGAAAACACTCCGGCAAATTACCCAGCTGCAAATGTAGCTGTGTAATATGCACTTTCCATAACATTTGAATTTTTATTAGTAGAGACACCAGATCCATATAAATCTTTTTGAGTGTGACATGTTTGGTTTCCTCTGCTTTTCAACTACCCAAACATCCTTCACCCTAAAGCCTAAACGCCTTCAATGCCAGCCCCTCCTTCTCTCACATGTTCCTACACCTTTCGACTGCTGTGCTTATACTGTCAGGATCAAACCATGTAGCCCTTCATAGGTGGGCAAAGGTGGTTTTTTATTTGAATCAGATCTGTTGGTTTAATTCCCACAACTATATTGTAAGCTCAAGGCTAGGAACCACATCCTATTATTTTGTGGCCCCAGGAATCTGGACCAGTTTTGAGGATCTAAGAGGTGCTCAAAGGACCCACGGGGCTGTCCCAGGCAGGCATGAAAATGGTCCGTGGCTTCTGTGCGTTTGTAACAACTCATTTGGAAAGAATGAACATTTATTAGATGAGAAGGTCACATTAGGCAATAGTTAGTGTTAGCACCTAGGATCTTGCTACTTTCAAGATGTCTATTATGGGGCATTTGAAAAGTTCCAAGAAAAGGGAAATGAAAAAGAAGGGATCCATTTCTCATGGTTTCTTGCCCTCATCAACTAAAAGACAAAAAAATGTGGCTATCCTCACTGATACTGTGACATGAAAAGGCAGATTATGTGATTAAAGAATATATATGTTTAGGGAATATAATTAATCAAAAGTTAGGAAAAAACATTTACGTTACATTAGTAATTTAGGTTAAGGAGTGGTAGTGAGTAATTTAAGAACTGTTAAGAGTTTTTAGAGAACAGTTTATCTAATTGATATTCGAATTCCAGATTCTTCTCTCACTCTGTCTCTGTTGTATACACTTCTCCTACAGCACTGTTGTCTTAAGGAAGCACTTAAATTCTCTGTACCATATTTTCTCAAGCATTAAATGGGGATAATATGACCTTCCCAGGCTGATGCTTCATAAGTCAATTTTATTTCCTACATTAGTCACCACCCACTGTGTTCTAGGCACTGTGCTGTCAGGAAACAGATAATAAACCAGTTCTGGCCCTGAGGGTTGCACAATAGAGAAAGACAGACAGATGTAAGCAAACACATGTCCATATAGAGCTGTGCAAGAAGATATCTATGAATGAGAGCAAAAGGAAAGATGATTGCTTCAGAGCCTAGCGAGGTCAAAGAGGGCTCTCTGGGGGCAGTGGTGATTGAGCTGGCTTTTAAAGGATAATTAAGAGTTTCTCAGCAGCCTGGGAGATAAGGGCATTCCAGGCAGAGGGAATAACAAACATGTGCACAAGCATGGCAGCCTCATGGTCTGTTCAGCGAAAACGGTTAGACACATAGGGTTCTGTTGAGGTCAGGAGGAGATCATGAATGCCAAAAGAGCTCTGAAAATTTTACCTGGTTTTACAAATGTTGTGGGGTTTTTTTATTGAATGTCACCAGCATTTTTTAAGTGGCAGAAAATAAGCCAAAGGTTAACAAACACCAACCAAGCCATACCTGACTAGTTTTTTCCCATGGAGCCCCATGGTCTGTGAAAGCTTGGCATGACTTAGGGACCATCAATCACGGAGACCCCTACCGGCTACTGCTCTGGTCTGGGCCCCCTTTCTGGGGCTGTGGTAAAGAACAGAATGAGGGCCGGGCGCGGTGGCTCACGCCTGTAATCCTAGCACTCTGGGAGGCCGAGGTGGGTGGATCGTTTGAGCTCAGGAGTTCGAGACCAGTCTGAGCAAGAGCGAGACCCCATCTCTACTAAAAATAGAAAGAAATTATATGGACAGCTAAAAATATATATATAAAAATTAGCCGGGCATGGTGGCACATGCCTGTAGTCCCAGCTACTCGGGAGGCTGAGACAGGAGGATCCCTTGAGCTCAGGAGTTTGAGGTTGCTGTGAGCTAGGCTGACGCCACGGCACTCACTCTAGCCTGGGCAACAGAGTGAGACTCTGTCTCAAAAAAAAAATAAATAAATAAAAAAAAAAAAAAAAAAAAAGAACAGAATGAGCTGCCTGTGCTGCTTCACCAGCCCCAGGCTCTTTGATCACGTGTGTCATAGCAGATCCAAACTTCCCATGTGTGCTCACCACCCACCTGTGCTTCTGCAGGAACCTCTCATGATGGTGAGAATTGAGAAGGTGCAAATTGTTAATCTCAAATCAGAAAATGTGAGTCACAATTGTTGCTTCATTTGCCTACTTGTAGCCCTGAAAACAGTACAGAGTGCAGGTTACGCACCAAGACAGTTGACATGGAGTATTCATTCTTGCTGTCCAAGTGACAGAGCCCGTCATTAGGAATGACGATGCCTGCCAGTTTGCTGTCCATTCCAAAATGAGAATCAGCATCACTCACAAAGACCAGGAGGTGGAGAGAGTCGTTCCGCCAGCCAATTTTTTCCTACAGTGAGAAAGAAATATTCGTGTTGTATTGGAGAGAGGCAGGCATTTACTGAATGTGGATCAATTATGCTTGGACATATTTAGATTATAAAAAATATATTTCTGGTCTATCTATTTTAGCCTTTTTCATCTACTGTGAGTTGATGATATTAATATTTTAAAAGCATGAAATTCTGTGACATTTGCTTTTTTCTGGATAACATTTTCAGATGATTTAGGCTTCCGAGAAAATAGTCCCACTACAATCAGTATTCAGTTGATCTTGACTTTTACATAGTTAATTATTTTTCCTGTCCAGCTTTCAATTCAAACCAGAAAAATGAGGGGAGAAGGAAGAGAAGGTCATAGATAATCCCAAATCCAAACTGAAGTGAAACTTGTCAAAATGAAATACAAAATGGACTCAAAGTAAGCCTGTTTCATTAAAATGTCACCCAACATTTAGGCACATGTTTCTCTTTCTAATGACATCATCCAAACATTATAAATGCAATACAAAGGTAAGAATTGCTTATCAAAGTATGGCCCCAATATTCTGCTAATTAAGATTGTCTGTTGCCTGTGTCTAGCAGAGCGCTCTCCTTTAATTACTACTAATCCAGGAACTGATTGAGTGAAAACTCATCCTGGCTTCTCTATCCCACCTTATTCCTTTCCTTTCTCCTCTAATTCCTTGGCTCACCCACCTTCTAAAAGCCTCAGCACTGTCCATTTCCTGAAATTTTCCATGAAGGGCTGTTGCCTAAAGACAGGGCAATCATTCTCAGGGATACTTGTCAGATAGTCAAGGAGGAGCAGTGTTCCTACAATGTCACAGAGTCAGCGTAACTTCTGATGTTTATTTTGTTGGTTCAAACAATAGATATGTAATCATATGTGTAGGTATATACTGATTCAGGGCATTTTTAGTTTTTTCATTAATGTTCTGCTTTTAATTTTTTTCCACTATGGTTAATCCAAAAACTAGTTAGTCTGATCTGGATCTTTGAAAAGTAATCATACATGTTGTTTCAACTAAATTTTCCCAATATAACAATAATTTTCTTAGACTATTCATATAGGCATAAAAAGCAGTCCCTATTTCAACATGATTTAATTAAAAATTTTGTGCTTTAAGAAAAGTATCAAAGGTAGAAATACAGCATAAAGGAAAGAAAATTAGCTAAGCTTTTCCAAGCAAATTTGTTAGCAAGAGATGAAATTTTTTTATGTTAGCAGAGTGAAGCATTACTCCCCTCAGCATACCTTACACACAGCAGCTTGCATAATTGCATCAAATCCACCTTCAGGTGTGTCAATATTAGCAGAAATTTTCTGATTCTTCACAATTTCATTGAATTTTTCAGCATCATTCGTCAATGGCAAAATGTGCTTGAATCCAAATGTCGGCAAGCAGAAGTATGGAATACTACTGCAAAGGTAAGATGTAAAAATATTCTTGATGAAATATGACACAACACACAGTTAATAGATCTGATAGCCTAGCAACATTTCCTTAAATGAAGATTAATGAAAGATTAATTTTTCTAAAACACCTGACTCTGTAACTTGGCTGTGAATCTCACTGTTAAGGTTGCTGTCGTCATCTCCTACCCACCTCTTCCACGTTGACCATATCAGCTAACACTTATTTAAAGCTTATTGTGTGTCTTGCACTGGCTCAGACTCAGATAACAGATAATCAAATGATCAGACTTCCAACTCCAGTGTGTGTGTGTGTGTGTGTGTGTGTATAATCACAACCTTCTATTGCCTTCCAACCAAAATCCACCATTAAGTTTACATGATGACAATTCCTTTGTATTCTGGTAGCTCAAGCTGTCATCAAGGATGAGTCACCCTGTAGCAAGACAAGAGAGTAACTAGTCTTATTACTCCTCTGCTTCTTCCTGTACTCCCAGCATTGCCTGCCAAGAGCCCAACAATCACAGCAGAGCTCTTGGTTCTAAAGTCCAACTCTACTGTAATTGAATACACTGTTGTGGGCCAGCCTGGGAATAAAACTAGCACTTAAAATGCCATGTTAGGATGAAATCTTCACCAAAGGTATTACGGTAGAACAGAAAGAACTGATCATGAATTCAGCCACATCTTATTTTGAAAGCTAGTTACTAGCTGTGCATGAAACTTTGGGCACAGAAGTTACTCAACACTTCTGAGCTTTGGGTTTTTAAAATGGGGATAATAGCATACAGCAGAGGCTCTCAAATGAGGTGCCTGTATTAGCAGCAGGAGTGTCACCTGGGAAACGGCTGGGAATGCAAAATGTAGCGCATGACTGTATTAGAGATGGTGGGCCTGAGCTCAGCAACCTGTGTTGTGCCAAGCCTCTGGGTGCCTGCTAAAGTCAGAACACCATTGGTCTAGAAGTACAAAGAGACAAAAAGAAGTAGTCCCCAGTGAGGGTGTGGTGTGCTGCCCGGGGAAGAGCTGGTTGACTGTCGTACGAGCACATGCAGGGCCTGGGCCTCGGCTCTGCAGGTCCAGCAGCCTATCTGGTCAGTGCATGAAGGTGCATCATCCACCAGGGCCAGACTCTAGTTCATCAAGTTCATCTGCCTGAGGTATACAGTCAATCCTCATTAGTCACAGGTTCTGTATCTGTGAATTCACCTACTTGCTAAAATTTATTTGTAACCCCCAAATCAATACCTGTAATGTTTTCTCAGTCATTCGTGGACATGCACAGAGGCCAAAAAAAAAAGAAGCGAGTCCCTCCTGTGTGCACATTCCCAGCTGAGGTCAAACAAGGCAGTGCTCTGCCTTCTTATGTCAGGTCTCATGCTGTAAGCATGTGTCCTTTTCATGATCTGCTTAGTGCCACATTTTTTTCATTTTTGTGCCTTTCCTTGATAATTTCACTGTTTACAATGGCCCCCAAGCATAATGCTAAAATGCTGTTTAGTGTTCCTAAGTACAAGAAGGCCGTGATGTGTCTTATGGAGAAAATACGTGGGTGAGATAAGCCTCATTCATTCAGGCATGAGTGATGGTGCACTATACGACTGACATGACTACCGTGAATAATGAGAACCGACTGTGTATACAAATTAGAATGACTGTGGGTTTCTTTTACACGGAGTAATGAAGCTCTCACTGGGACCAGAACGCTGGTGTCTGTGAGTGCAAACATTTTCTACCTGTTAATAGACTTTCGTGGAAAGCAGATCAGAATCTGATGTGTCCCCTGGCTTCAGAACAAGGGCAGGTAGAGGCTCTAGCATTGAATGGTACAGCCCAAGGTACCCCAAGATGGCCACCTCCATAAAATAAGACTGTAATGATATATACCAAAAGGTTAACATCATCTTTTTCTAAGTGGGGTTAGAAATGATTTCCATTTTCTTCCTTTTGTCTGTATTTTCACATGGGCTCATGACCACTGAAATAAGAAACTATATACCATATACTCATATATGATTATGTGTGTGCACATATAGGAAATCTATTTAAGCATTTCCTGGTTTAGTTTCTTCTTTGGAAAAATTACAATGAATTCCTCACTTTTGGCATCAAATTCAAAATAAAACAAAACACCACAGCATATATGAAATGATGTTAAAAAATCCTTCAAAATGGG
This sequence comes from Eulemur rufifrons, assembly GCF_041146395.1. Lineage (NCBI taxonomy): Eukaryota > Metazoa > Chordata > Mammalia > Primates > Lemuridae > Eulemur > Eulemur rufifrons. Next base: position 64,699,113 of record NC_090983.1, on the reverse strand, counting down.
TGATAGAGAAAGAAATTTTAACTTTTGTGCTATTAACTATTTTAAAATGCACATTAAACTGATTTATAAATATGAAAATGAAGAAAACGTATTTTTGTTACTATATTTTAGACAACAGTAAAGGAAACTCTTTCAAAACTGTAAACTGCTTCAGGATCCTTGCAGGGGCGATAAATTTTTATTGACCCTCCATCCAATGAAAATAGAGAAAGCTACTCCAAAAAGCAGCAGAGATTAGATGAAAAGAGTGGTCCCTCCCTTCCTTCCTTCCTTCCTTCTTTCTTTTTTTAAGAGATGAAATCTTGCTATGTTGCCCAGGCTGGACTCAAACTCCTGGGCAATCCTCCCGCTTCAGCCTCCCCAGTAGCTGGGACTACATATATGTGCCACCATGTCTGCCAAATGGATGAATTTTAAAGTGTGGTACACAGACCCGTGGGGGTCCCTGAGTTCTTTCTGGGGGTCCTTAAGTTCAAACTATTTTCACAGTAATTCAGAACTGTCAACTGCATTTTTCACTGTGTTGGCACTTGGAATGATGATACGAAAGCAGTGAATAAACCTGCTCCGGTGTCTCAGCACGTAGCAGGGCTGTGGCTCCAAACTGTATTAGCTAGCAGTCCTTGTATTTTTTTTTTACCAGAAAGCGTTTACCATAACAATAAAAATAAATGCTAGTTTCCCTTGATTGCCCTTGAGGAAGCAGTAAAAGTTATTAATTTTACTAAGTATGCATCTTTGACTACATGTGCTTTTTTTCAATACATGGGAAATATGCATAAGGCATTTCTGCTGCACACTGAAACCCGTTTATAAAGGAAAAATACTTGTGCGATTGTTTGAGCTGAACTGGCCCTTTTTTACAGAACACCATTTTTATGTGAAAGAATGATTGACAGCCAAATTATTATTCCAACATAAGTGTTTGGCAAACACGTTTTTTAAACTGAACAAAGTGAGACTGTCACTTCAAAGAAAACAACTGCCAGAATTTGTTGCCAATGACAAAATTTGAGGTAAATTAGAATTTGGGAAAATTTTTATCTGCTACCTGTGAGATTAACAATACTCCAAGGCCAGGCGTGGTGGCTCACGCCTGTAATCCTAGCACTCTGGGAGGCCAGGGTGGGTGGATCATTTGAGCTCAGGAGTTTGAGACCAGCCTGAGCAAGAGCGAGATCTCATCTCTACTAAAAATAGAAAGAAATTATATGGACAACTAAAAATATATACAGAAAAAATTAGCCAGGCATGGTGGCACATGCCTGTAATCCCAGCTACTCGGGAGGCTGAGGCAGAAAGATTGCTTAAGCCCAGGAGTTTGAGGTTGCTGTGAGCTAGGCTGACTCCAGGGCACTCTAGCCTGGGCAACAGAGTGAGACTCTGTCTCAAAACAAAACAAAACAATACTCCCAATACTTACAAGTACTTCAAAATTTATCTGATGGAAATGGTGGTGATATTAACAAGTGTGATTTTTTGATATCGTATCATGAATCTGGAAGGTCTGTGTAATTCGGTAAACCATTTTTCAAAGGGCCAAAGCATCATATTACAAAATCACACATTGGTAAAAATGCCATTCACAGTGCAAGACAGACCAATGGATTTTAACGTAACAGAATATGAAATATTCATTGATATTCTTTCAGATTCCACATCAAAACTAACTTTTCCATGTCATCTAGTTTGAATGTAGTATCAGAGAAAAATGTCCACAGTCACTGGAAAAAGCTATTAAATGCTTCTTCCTCTTCCAACTATATTTCTATATGAGTTGACCATATTTCTATATGAGTTTGACTTTATTCATGGAACCATGAACTCATGGAACTCATGGAACTCCATGGAACTCAACCAAAAAAAACTGCAACAGATTAAACATATCTGCAGAAGCAGATATGAGAATACAGTTGTCTTCTATTAAACTAGATATTTAAGAGATTGGTAAAAGTGTAAAATGGTGCCACTCTGTTTTAGAAGAGAAGATTTGCTAATTTTTGTTTTGTTTTGGAAAATATAGTTGTTTTTATAAACACATTTTACAGTAATATACAGCGTGTTTCTTATTGTAATTATTAAATGAATCAATAAATAATTACTTTAAAATTTTTCAGTTTTACTTTGTAATATGGTGATTATTGATAGATGTATCCCACATAAACTAAAGCTCTTTGGGGTCTTAATTTTTAAGAGTCTAAGGGAGTCCTGAAATCTAAAAATTTGGGGATCACTAGATTAAAATAACTAGAGATAAATTAATAAGTGTTAATGAGAGGAAGAAAATTAATACTTGTTTTGAATATCTGTTATGTTCTGAGCTCATTCAATGCTCACGATTACTCTAGGAGGTCAATGTTATTATTCCCATTTATAGATAATGAGACAGAGCTCAAAGAGAGTAAGTTGTTTGTCCAAAGTGATAATTTAAATCTAGGTCTGAAAAAGTCTATGCTCTTTGCCCTTAACTCTCATTGTCTTCCAGTCAAGAAAATTTTATTCTATAATTATATGGTTTAGTTTGATCAGATGATTTACTCTTTGTCTTGGTGTGTATATGTTTGTGCAGTGGTGGTATCTAGACAGAGAAACTGAGAGAATTAGAGATGTAATGGCAAAGGAAAACATAATTTCCAGCAAAAAATACTTGCTATTTATAACCTTAATGGTAAATTTTGCCAAGAATAATAACTAAAAAACAATTTTAGAAAATAGGACATATTGACCCTTTCAAGAGATCAAATATATAACCCCCCTTTGGGTCCTCATACGCTGCTTCCTGTGCAGTGCTCTGGTCTCCCCATAACCACACTCTGTTGTTGGTAATTGCTCCTACTATTTATAGATAACTTATTATGGTCAGGCCCAGAGCCAAATGCTTCCATTCATTATCTCATCTAATCCTTACAACCACTCTGGGTCATTGGTACTGTTATTCCAAACTTACAGAGGAAAACACTGAAGATTTGAGAGGTGAAATGATTCACCTAAGGTCACATTATGACTGAATAGATGAGTCAAGACCTAATCCAGGGCTGACTTTGAAACCCACATGCTTAACCACCATGCAAAGAACTTCAGCTCCTTGAGGACTGGCCCCAGGACTTTTTCTTCCAGATATACTCATGCCTAGCGCAATGCTTGGTACACAGTTGGAGCTCAGTAAATTTTTGCTGAATGAATGAATGCATGCATAAATGAAATGCAGTCAGAGGTAAATAAAGAGCACTTTCATTTTCTAGAAGCTTGATTAAGGACAGGGTCTGATTGTTAGTTCAAGATGCTGGGCTACTAGCTTAGCTGAGCCATACAACCTTGTTAATTTTAATTGTTTTCTCTGGTAACATTCCACAGACATTGTTTCCCATGGTCATCACTGTACTACATGTTGCTGTATCTTATCTGGCCTGTGACAGGAAGAATGATTTTAAACATGATCCCTGGGGCAGAGGTGGCACTTTGTAATTCTACATGGAATTGCCCTACTAGACTAGCTACTGAAGTTTGTTGTAGGGGAAAGACACATAATATACCAAAGAACTAAATACAATTTTAGACGGGTACAATATTCTCTGATTTTTTTTTTTTAAAAAAAGGCCAAAAGCATTAGAAATGTTTTTAGGTTAGATAGGAGGTTCTTAACACCAAGCTTATTTCCCTTTATGAGTGAATCAAACAATTAATAATAATAATCATATCTTGCTATTTATTATCAGCATTTTAAAAAAACTTTACCAAACAAGGAATAGAAGAGGATTTCCTTGATTCTATAAAGAGAAATAAAAGAAAACACTAGCTAACAACATACTTAATGGTGAAACATTGAAGCTTTTTCTCTAAGATCAAGAACGTGACAAGGTTGTCCTCTGTTACCACTTCTATTTAAAATTGTACTGGCGATCCTAGCCAATGTGATAAGGCAAGAGAAAGAAAGAAGAGGCATAGCTATCGGGAGAGAAAGAAGTTGTTATTCACAGATGACATGATCATGTACATAGAAAATTCTAAGGAATCTACAAAAATCAGACCAGAACTAATGAGAAAATTTATCAAGATTGCAGGATACAAAGTGAATATTCTAAATCAATTATATTTCTATATGTTCTCAACAAACAGTTGGAAAATTAAATTTTTAAACATGCCTCTAGAGAAAAATGAAACAAAAGATGTGCAAAATATCTATCATGTAAGTGCTTTAGGAGCAGTTACTCTAAGTAAAAAAAAAAAATATATACCCTGAAAATGACAAAACATTGTTCTGAAAAATTAAACAAGATCTAAATAAATGAAGATATATGCCATGTGAAATGATTGGATAATTCAATATGTTTAAGATGTCCAATATCCCCAAATTGATCAATGGTTTCAATGCTATCTCAATCAAAATCTCAGCATATTTTTGAAGAAATTGACAAGTGGATTCTAAAATTTATATGAAAATGGGAAGGATCTAGGACGGCCAAAAAAGAAAGAAAAACAAAGTTGGAGGACTTACATTTCTAATTTTAAGACTTTTTATAAAGCTACGGTAAGCAAGACAGTAAGGAGGCATTAGCAGTTACATAGGTATATTCAATGAAACAGAATAAAGTGTCCAGAATTAGACTTACACATATATAGCCAATTGCTTTCTAACAAACCCATCAATATAATTTAATGTGGAAGGGAAAGTCTTTCTTAAAAAAATAGTGCTAGAACAACTGGATATCTATATGGAAACAAAACTATATGGAACCTAGACTTTTCTTCTCATTCCAAATGAAAAACTAATTTGAAATCAGAATCCTAAATATAAAAGCTTTAATGGTTAGGCTTCCAGAAGAAAACATAGGAGAAATCTTTGTGACCTTAGCGTAGGCAAAAATTTCTTATGACAAAAATACAGTAACTTTAAAATTAAAAATGGATAAATTGGACTTCATCAAAATGAAAAACTTTTGCTTGACCAAAGACATTGCTAGAAAACTAAAAATACATGCCACAAACTGGGAGAAAATACATATTTGACAAACAACATTTATACAATAGAATATATAAAGAACTCTTACAACAGACTATTAAGAAAACAATCTAATTTTTTAAAAATGGGCATAAAGATTTGAAATGATGCTTCATAAAATAATAAATAAGAATGGCAAATAAACAAATGAAAAGATGCTCAACATCATGCATCACTAAGGAAATGCAAAGCTACAATGAGATACTACTACATGCCTGTTAGAATGCCTTAAATTTAAAAGACTGATAATCCCAAGTGTTAGCAAGGATGTGGAATATCTGGAATCCTCTTATATTGCTGATGGAAATGAAAAATAATGTGTTCCCTTTGGAAAACAATTTGGTAGTTTCTTTAAAAATTAGCAGTACACTTATATAATTCAGCATTTCCAGTCTAAGTATCTATGTAAAAGAAATAAAAACATACAAAGATTTATAGCAAGTGATTATAGCAGTATTTTCATGATAGCCAAAAAATAGAAATAACTTAAACGTCCACCAATAAAAGAATGAATAAACAAAATGTAGTAAATCTACACAATGGACTATTAAATAAGACAAAAAGGAAGCCAGATGGGGTGGCACACTCCTGTATTCTAGCCCCTCAGGAGCCTGAGGCAGGAGAATTGCTTGAGCCCAGGAGTTTAAGACCAGCTTCAGAAAGACCCTGTCTCAAGAAACAAACAAACAAACAAACCAGAAAACCAAAAAAGAACCAACCGCTGATACACACAAACTAATGGATAAATCTCAAAAACATTATGTTAAACAAAAGAAGTGAGACACAAAGGATATTATATTATTCCATTTATATGAAATCCAAGAATAGGCTAAAACCTATCTAAATGACAGAAATCAGAAAATGGTTGCTTCTGAGGAAGTAGAACTTGCAGTAATGGGCCATGAGGGAACCTTCTGAGGCGATGGCAATATTCTCAGTCATGTCTGGATGTTGATTGCATTGGTGTATTCAATTATCAAAACTCACCAAACTGAACATTTCTGAAGTATGCATTTGAGTGCATGTCAATTATACCTCAAAAGGGGAGGGGGGCGGGGAAGAGACAATGTCCTTTATTAAGCTGCCTCTCTTTTCCTTCTTTCTTCCTGCCTGGAATGAAGAAGTGATGCTTAGCACCTCCACCAGCCTTCCTAGACCATGGAGATAAAGTCCAAATGCCAAGGATGAAACAGAGAGCAGAAATGGCCTGGATCTCTCATGTTTGTGGAGCAGCCAGACCAGCCCTGCATTGCCTTTCTCTGGACTTCTTTTTGTGAAAGAGACAAAAAAAAGTCTCCCTTTTTTAAGCCACTTTCTGATACTTGCCACTAAACACAGTTCCTGATAGTTACAGTCAGTGAAAAATTCCCTCCATGGTTAAATTATTCTCGGCTATGTTAGGTTATAGTTGGGAACCACACTGAAATATTTTTAAATGATATAATAAAAGCTGTTTGCCTTTTGTATAGGTTGATGCTTTTGGTATAGAATAGCATTAAAAGTTACTATACATTGGGAAAATCATTTCATAACTACTAGATGCACAGTAGTAAACAGCTTGGTTTTGGACCACACCATCTTAGTATATGGGTCATTGATGAGTCATGTGGCCCCAGGCAACTTACTAACCTCTTCGAGTCTCTGTTACTTCCTCTGAGTATAGGGCTGATGAAACCTGCTTTAACCTGCCGTTACTATGAAGACCGAATGAGGTCATGTATGTAAAACCTTTAGCACAGGGTCTGGCACAGAACAAATTGTAGCTCTTTTTCAACAGAAGGATATTGAATAATTCGATTTGGAACATGTCATTGTACAGGTAAGCCATCACCAAGCAATTTGCCCTCGACCATCACCTACATAATACATGGTTTTAATAGCTTATTATAATGGAGTCACTGACTCATTTCCTACTGAGTTTGACAGCAGTGAAGCCTGCGAAGGCCTTCTACAGGCAGTAAGAGAAACCCACATTTCCCAAAGTACGTCAGAGGAAGCTGCAAAAATTATTTTGGCAGAAGTCACTGCAGGGGAGAGACTCTGAGAAAGTACAGGTTATTGTCAAACAGCCTCAGAAAATGGTGGTCAATGAGGATAGAAAGTCTCTGAGGGGCTGGGGTGGGCACAGTCCAGTGGAACCTACAATGAAATACTTGATCCCCTTGTCCGTATAACACAAATCCTAGTTTGCCACATCCTGACCTAGCAAGGAGGCAGATGCTACAAAGATTGAAGGCTGGAATCACATAGTTACGGTGACCTCACCTTGAGCTCAAACAACCTAGGCCACTGAGAGAACTGCTGAGATCCAACCAGATAAGACAGAAATTCCAAGGAGGTAGCAAGCTCCTGGCAAGAGCGGCTCAGAGCGGGGATATCTCTACAGAAAATCAGTGCACAGAGATGCCAGAGAATCACTTACTTACCTGCAAGGGTTTGCGATTTCTTCTGCTGTTGTTTTCATAAAAGGGGATACAGGTTTTTCCACAAAGGAGCCGAAGCCCAGTCTAAAGTTGCTGGTTAATTTAGACATCTCCTTGGAAAGCAGGGAGCCCAGCTCTTTGATCGTGTGGAGGTCGTCGTCCATGGAGGCGGAGAGGTCCATGAGGTAATACAAGTCCACGGGGTAGTCCTCGGTCTGGCGGACGTGCACCTGCAGCGTCTGTTCACCACCTGCCAAGCCCCAGCAGGGAAGCAGACCCAGAAAAACTCACTGAGATGCATTCACGATGAGCCAATCACTGGGTCAGCTGGTGATTTCATTTCAGTAAGAACTTACTGAAGATACATGTGATTTCATGAGCTATGTGGTAGAGTTTATAGATGAACAAGCCCACGAATATCTGTCAGCCAAGAGCTTAGAACTACCGGAGGAGGTATAAGTTAGGATATTTTATATCTCCTTGGGAGAACTAGCGTCCATTTAGATGGAAGATAAGCTGAATTTTTTGTGTGTGGTTTTAGAAAAAGAGAACCAGCTAAGGGGGAGTTTAAATCTACATTACAACCCTTGAGGAAATGTGAGGTAAGCCTTAACAACATGGGAGTAATTCAAATGGTCACTATTAGAAAAGGCTTCTTTAGTAACGCATTTGGAGCACATGTGACCAAGGTGAATAAAGAAAAATGTTAGCCTGCAATTATCTATTTCCTTAAGAATGGGAAAGCTGAGTCATAATAATCAATGATATGTAATAGGGTACAAGACACGTTAGTGGAAGATCAGAATTACTGTCTGTGACATTAGATTTACTTACAAGAGCCAAACCATAACATACCTGGTCTCAACTTAAGAATCAAGCTTTGAGGCGCAATCTGAACAATGTCAGAACTATTTTTCTGTCTGCCGATACTGAGAGGCTTATTTTTAAGTATTTCTATTTGGGAGACAGGGTTCTCTACGAAGTTTAATAGACATCCTTTGACTAAAAGATTTGCTGGGGTGTCACACCTTTCACCAACTCCAGATGGATGGGTAAAATTCTAGAAGAGGAAAAAAAAAACAATAATGAGAAAAAGAAGACAAATCTGCATTTCTTTATAAGGTCTGAGCAATTGAATTTTTTTTGCATGCGTTACTAGTTTACTGGCATATCCCCACATGACTGACATTGACTATAGGTCTAAAGTTAAGTTATAACTGAATAAACAGAGAATTCTGCCAGTAAAATTCTGAGTAAAATTGGATCTCCTTTCAACTATATTCAATTGTATTTATGTAATGGCTTTTTCTGTTAAAGTTCACTTTTTTAAAGCTTCTCCCAGGCCATGACCAGATCCTTGAAACATTTGGGTTCATAGAGTTGATGTCATCCTGTGACTTTATCTGTTCAGGGGGACCTGTAGGTTTGTGGGATCCTGGGGCTGTCCAAGCTCTCCAGTGTGTCTATTACCAAATCCAGTGACAAAGAGAGATTTTTCTGTGGATTCCTAAAGAGGGTGGATTGCAACATCTCCCTGTCTTGAATAAAACTCTGTGCCCCTTTTATTCATTGATGTGTTATTATATTACAGTGTTACTTCACTAGAATTGACTTCTTGGGAACTTTAAACTCAGTGTCTTGAAGTGTTCCAGTTCAAGGTCTTTTAGATCTTTCTCCAAGATTTGGAGGTGAGGAAGGGAAGTGAAAGAGAAGATGGTTTAAAAATCTGCTTTTCTGTATAGAACTCAGGAGTTTTCCAGCCAACTGCAGATCCACCTGGCTGGTAAGGGCAAGGAGATGTAGTGTTTCCCAGCAGAGATGTGGCCATTCCAATCCTGGAACACCCAGAACAGAGAAATGGAGCCATAACATAAATACCTGTCTTACCTGATGGCCACAGCTGCTCTAGAGCTTGCAAGGCACTAGGCAAAGTAGAATTTGATCCCCATTGACTCTCATGCTTAGAGGGAACCAAACTATTGCTCATATTTTTTTCCTTTCCCCTCAGAATTCTAAGCCACTCATGCTATTTTCACCAACTAGGAAAGTTAGATTTCTTCTGAAATTGATTTTGAGACTATAATTTGTTATCTGTCAGTCAGGCTCATGCATATTTGAGGCTCATGGAAATTCTGTAATTTCCATGTTGTAACCAAGGCAAATACTGGCTGGACAAGGCCTCAGAATCCTTCTCAACACAGTGTCATTGCTGTCACCTGTAGTCTCAGCCTTTGCTAAAGATCAGAGGTGGTGCTAACCACAGAACTTCTTTTCCATCTGCCCTGAGCAGAAGCCTAATTTACTTTTTACTCCAACTGCCTCAACTGATATACTGATAAGTACTACCATTAGAGTGGCCTCTTAGAATAATCCAGCCTTAAAATTTGATGACAGTTGGGCTACCAAGTATTATCCACAAGTAAAGCTATCAATAGTAACTTAGGAAACTCTCTTAAGTAAATACTAAAAAAAAAAAAAAATACATTTAAATAAAAATTCTAAACTGATTTGTTGTTTTATGCCTCTGGCATGAAACTGATACTGTCTTCTTCAGGAAGTCAAAAAATATGTGGGTTTTTCCCTCCTTGTATATTCTCAATCCTGCTTTGATATATGAGCTCAAAAAACATAATTCTCTTGAGCTTGGGCTTGTGGCTCCATCAGTCAAGGCAGCAGTACAGGAGTGGGCTGGGTTTGTGCTCTCTTGTCTGTGAGGACACCTCCCCGGATACACAGCCAACTTGGAATTTGAGTTTTAACACTTACAGCCAGGTTCTGAGTTGGGCATCTAGGTTTGTTTCTCTTGTATGGTTTGATTTGTGTTTAGATTCTCTTTATGAGATCCAGTGGGTAGAGACCTGCTTTAAAATTCAGAGAGCTAATGCATCTCTTTCTGACCATGAATCATTTCCAGCTTGCTTTATAGAGTCATAGGATAGGCAGTGACTTAGGATGGCTTGTTATATATTCCTCAATCATCTTTATACCACGTTCACAGAGTTTTCAGTTTGACCGGATAAGGAATGTCTGTTTGGGACTTTGCCCTCAGTGTAATACAGTCTCTGAGTTCATGGAAATGTAATTTTGAAAAGAAATGGATAATGTCTGAACAGTAATGTTTACCCCAAACCTAGAGCCCTTCTCTTAGAACCTGGCAGTGGTTCAGAATGGATCCTGCTTCCCAGATGGAACCCAACTATAATATTGCCATCAAATGTATATTTAACTTCGGAAAATATCATTTCCATGATCTCTGATTAGCCAGAGAGCTCAATATTTTAACCAGTTAGAAATGGCTTTAAAATAAGAGGAGGAATCAGGTTAAAATGAAAGATCCTCAGTTAAGTATTTTTTCAGAATAATTTGACATCCCCTCCTTCCACAGATTGTTTTTGAGAGTAATTGCATGAATTCCACTTTGATCCACTAATGCTCACATTTTCCTTTCCTGATTTGTTTTATGCATATAACTCCACAGAAAGCAGGCTGCTATCAGAACTAACACAAAGGGAATTAACATACGTGCAACTGCAGACAGTTTTTAAAAACACGTTGAGGTCATTTGTTTTACCTCCTGAGAACACCAGGCACACTGAGGTCCAATGAGCAAGCAGTCTTCACAGGTTTCTGCACCTCCCACGGCGCAGCCACCTGAGTTTAAACACAGCAAGATGCAAGGGAGTAAGCACACTTCCAGTTATTCTATTTGTGAGACTTATGACTTTTAAATTACTGAATAAAACAATATGAAAGTTTATTTTAGTATTCAAAGATCAGTCCTCAAAATGTTAGCAATTCACATAAAAGTTTCTATTTTACATCTATCATGTTGGAAATATGTATATCTCATAAGCCAAAAGTTATCTTAATTTTTCCTTAAAATGTGAAAATATCTAAATGCTCACAAATACAGGAGCATGCTGTTTATTATCTTTAGTCAATATTTGCCACTTCAATTTTTCAAAATTATTTGTACCCCTTAAAAATGCTTCTCTCTTAAATGGGGTATTCCTGGTTTTTTTAAAAAATAAATTCTTTCCAGTTATTACACTTAAGTGGAAGGCTTCATGGTAGAATAAAATAGAAAAGTTTCTAAAATGGTTGTCACATGGCATTAAGAAGTCCTCTTGTGCAGTAATGTTGTTTAATTCTTCTTATTAAAATGCCTGTGCCACCTTTGTATTTATTTACTGGAAGCCTAGAGCATTCACTGTGGCAACAGCCCTGCATTTGCTGGTAATTTGTTAAAGCGTTCGCTCGGTGGCAAAAGAGCAATCAAACAGATCAAATAAAAAATAACTTCAGATCTAGTTTCTGAAACAAATGGCAGATTTGTCAAGCATACCACGAAAGCAACATATCAGAGAACTGAGGTCTTACCTTGTACGTGGTCATTCCTTCTTAGAAATAGAAAGAACAGGCAAAGCAGTTCAATCCCCATTCGTTTCAGTTCTCGCTGTGCAGACAGATCACAAAAATGAATTACCTTCCACATTACAAGACCAAAGCTGAACATCATTAAAGTCTTTCTTTCTTCGAGTGTAAAATTTTAAATACTACTTACACTGCTTTGAAAAGAAACTTGAGATGTAAATTAAAAAGTTTTCATTAAGACTGAAATGAAAACAGAGGCTACCTGGACAGGTAAAGAAGAAAAGCTGTGTTTAAAAGCAACTTCAACATGATTTACTTCCTTGTTCTCCTTATAAGGAAGGCAGGTGTACAATCACCGAGAAGGTGGGGAAATTCATTCAGTAGAAATTTCTGTGTAGATTCTAGTAGTCTTTCTCAATCCTAGAGAGAGTTAATATCGTTAGTGAAATATTAATCAATGAAATGTCAAAAGGGCAACTGAAATATGGTTGTTTCTTAAATAATGTTAATTTAATGTATACAGTAAAGGTGTTAAATAAAACACAAGCATATAAGCTATATGTAAAAAAGGGAAATAAATAATGAGCTAAATGAAAATACCTGAGATTTTTGTATTTCATTGTTAAATCCTTTGCGGAGAATTGAACTCTGAAAAATAAAAATCATTATTTTACAGTCAAATTAGAAGGGAGGCTAGAGAAAGGAAACATTGTGTTTCCTTATGTTTCAAATTGGATGAAAGATATTTTTCCATAAGTATAGCATTCTTATTTAAAAAGTGATATCAGAAATAAATATAATATATAAAAATCAAAGGAGATCGAAATAAGATAGTCTCAAAACAACAATGGCAACAATATTGGAAACAGAAACAAAAGAGGTGGCCAAGATTCTGAATCCCTCAGGATAGGAACAAAGTCATCTTTCCGCTGTGCTATCCTCAGCTTCTAGCTCACAGCTTGGCACATAGGAAGTATTTATTTGTGAAATGAAGGAGTGACAATTTAAAAATATATACAATCTATGGCTAAATTCATGAGGTTGTTTGTGTTTTTTTCCACAATGTGTTCTGCAGGAAGGTGTTTTGAGAGTTGTAGAAACTGTGAACAGATAAGAATCAAATAAATCCTCACTTCCTCACTCTCTAAACTCTCGGACCTTACAGAGACTTCTTTGTGGCTGGGTTTATGTCCTAGGAGATTAGCTTTTAAAGGAGTACTTCTAGGTAAGCAGGCGAAACTTGTAAAGAGAGGAAAACTAACTGTAGACTTCTTAGGTTCTTCTCTGAAGAGTATGTTCAATTTTGAACTCCATCATACCCAAGAACCTGGAGGACTATAGGAAGAATCTTACAGTGAGATTCTAGAATTATTAAATTGTTGGAAGATATGCCTTTTGGGAGAAAAATACAATTATGTGAAATTAGTTGATTTAGCTTGAAGAAGAAAGATTGAGGCACAAATTATTTGTGTCCCTGTTGTTGCCTCCATTTTTAATCCAGTATTAGCTGTTATTCATCATTCATCCATTCATTCAACAAGTACTTACTGAGCATCTACTTTGTGCCAAATATCATTCTTAAAGCAGAGGCTATGTCAGTGAACAAAACCAAGTTCTTGACTCATGCAACATATATTCTAGGCTAGAGGGCAGTCTGAGGAAGACAGATCTTAAAATCAGGCAGTGATCAGAGCTATGAGTAATAATAAGTCTTGATGAAAGGAAAGAGGGTCAGGGAGGATGTGTTATTTCACTTGGGATAGTCAGAGAAGACTTCCCTGATCAACTGACATTGGACAGAGCCCTAGATAACTTGGGCAACACAGGAAAGTGTACACGACCTGAGCCAGCCCAACACCAGGTGTTTGCAAGGGAAAGTAGAACACAAGAAGAGAGAGGGAGGGTGGTCAGGTTTGGAGGCGGAGGTCAGATCTTATGTAGCCTTGAACTTGAATTTTATTCTAAACATATTAGAGTGTCATTGGAAGGTTGAAAGCAGAGAAATAAAATTATTTAATTTACATTTTAAGAGAACCACTCTGGCTGCTATGGAAGTTATCATAGAATGTATGGGCAAAATAAGCGCATATGGCTGCTGTCACTGGTGATGTCGGAAGAGAGAGGTGGTCACATTCAGGATACATTTTGAAAGCAGACTCTGCTTGTGGATTGGATATGAATATGAAAGAAGTTTTTGGCCAGGTGCAGTGGCTCATGCCTGTAATCCTAGCATTCCGGGAGGCTGAGGCAGGAGTTTGAGAGGCAGATTACTTGAGGCCAGGAGTTCAAGACCAGCTTGAGAAAGTGAGACCCTGTCTCTACAAAAAATAGAAAAAATTAGCTGAGTGTCATGGCACTCGCCTGTATTCCTAGCTACTCGGGAGGCTGAGACAGGAGAATTGCTTGAGCCCAAGTTTGAGGTTGCTGTGAGCTGTGATGACACCACTGCATTCCAGCCTGGGATGACAGAGACTCTGTCTCAAAAAAAAAAAAAGAAAAGTTTTTGGCTGGCCCAACTGAGTGAAAAATACTCTGTATTGAGAGGGATTATACTGAGGAAGGAGCAGGTTTCAAGTCCGGACATGGGGCCACTGTCAAAGTGTAAACTGTCAATTTGGAATTATCAGCATGGATTTAAAGATAGGAGGTTGATGGCATTCAAAGATATGAGGCCAAATGAGATAGATCCCCGAGGAAGTGAGTGTGTACAGGGAAGAGCTCTGCAGCCTGAGTCCCGGGGCCTGCCAATATCTAGAGACCAGGAGGAGAAGGGTTCAGCAAGGGAAGCTGCTGTCCAAAGACCACTCCATCTTGCTAAAAAGGATTCTATCTTTGTCAGAGGACGATTCTCCAAGTGTCTCTCACATTTCTGCACATTGTGCAAGCAGAGGCATGGGGGCTGCCTTTGTTCTGGACTATCTTTTCAAGGATGTTTATGAAGTGGACATTCTTTAAAGATAGACATAGTATCCCTCTACAGTAATGGGAAAATTGCTTACAGCTTTGGAAGATAGAGATAGTGTCCATCTCCAGAACAAAGAGCAGGCATGCTTACTGCCCATTATAAAAGATTCAGGTTCTCTGACCTCAGGGTTCCTCCCTTGTAACACAGCCCACTACACATGGAGGGGCCATCTCTTCCTTTTGTCTCATCCTGTTGGAATTGGGATTGGGGAACTGGCAAAAGAAAGTGCTGACATTCTGGCCACAGCTATTGCTGTGAATTTAAAAGTTCTTTATCTTTGACCCAGGTATCTCACGTCTCTGTCAGTATCCATGAATTTGTGACAAGCTCACTTGTTACTTTGCAAGTAAGGTAAAGGCCCTTCATAGTTCTTGACAATTTCCTACTCAAAACCCACCTCTGTCTACAGACTGAACATGCAACTATCAAATCTCACTTTGGAAGAAAAGATCTTGCATCCCACAAGACTGCCCTGAGTGCCTTGGACTGACAAGTGCTTTGCCCTTGGATCCAGAGATTTTTTTCCAGGTCCTGAGTTGTCTCTCTGCCCAGGGACCCCCCTGGCAGCCACCGTCAGGCACTTTGGATGAGCTGGGATCAGGGATGCCCACATAGCTCTTGATCTGTTCACCCCCTAGAAACTTCTCTCAGGTTCTAGCTGCCACCTTAAATCTTTTCTTTCCTGGGAACACAGACTACCTCTTCTGGCCTATTCTGCAGTTAAGGAAGCCCCGATGATTCCTTCTTACCAATGGAATATGAGTGGAAGTGGTGTATACAACTTCCAGACCATCTTTGTGCCCCTCTGCCAACTGGATGCTGGCAGCCACAAGGTCCTAGGAGAACTCCAAAAGCCCGATTTGACCCTGTGTTTAAATTGAGTTGTCCCATGTAAAGACTTCCACTCCAGTTCTTAAAATCCTAATAGTCCTGATTTACTTATTCTCTGTACCCTCCAGGATGTTCCTTTCCTTCCCCACTTCCACACCATTACATGGCCACGTGGGTGCTGCCTGCAGGCCTTTGCCTCTCTCTCAAGCCTGGTGCTTGGCTAACTCAGCTCACCATCCAGATCTCCGGGTAGACATTAGTGTCTTCTGCAAGGACTTTGTGGTCTCTTAAGGCCTCTCTTCCTGCGGAGATTCCCCAGAATAGCCCTTTTTGCTCTGCTTGTAATTGTCTAAATGCCTGCCGTACTCCCCCACCAGGCTGTGAGTGCCTTTAAGGCATTCATTTATCCACAAATATTTATTGAATTCCTACTATGTATCAAGCAGGATATCAAGTATTCGTTATCTCTCTATTCCCAACAAGCAACACAATGCCTGGCACTTTGTAAGGAGTCCATTAACATTTATTGAGTCGATGGATCAGTTTTATGTCTTCATTGTCTAGTATTTCACCTGACAAAGCAGGTACTCAATGGATATTGAGTAAATAGATCAGTAAATGAATAAATGGTTTAGGAAGGAACATAATGCAATCAGGAGAGGGAAAATGTGTCTCCTGCTTGGACTGTGATGAAAGCCAAGGAAAGGCTTCAAATGCAGGGTGGAGAAAATGCAGGCAGAAATTTAAGAGAAAATATAAAGTAGAATAGTGTTACAAGAAAATATCCATCTACTTTGTTTTCACCTTGGGACTGCTCTGGATAATTGGTACCATGCTGTAAGGCACTGGGAAGATGTCACTTGCTTCTGGAAGATGTGGTGCCTCGTGTCCTCATGCACACAGCTGTGGGGGGAGGCAGACCTGGGTGTCCCATGAGCAGCCAACCAATGAGCTGCCAGCACCCTAAAAAGTACCCCAAATGAACACTCTGTCTCCTTAGCCAGGCCAATCGGATTACTTACCTCTGTTTCTGCATATGTCGAATTTGAACTGGGAAATAAAAGAAAATCAGGGCAAAGAGAGACGGTGTCAGGCTGGAGGGAACGGGATGCTTCAGGAACAGGAGCGAGCCAGAGTTTAGGAGGAAGCGGCAGCTGGGCAGAGGCAGAGGCTCGGGCAGAAGACAGCTACACTGAGCGGGAGGTGAGCTGGTGAGTTGGGAGGATCAGTGGTCAAATCAGTAGAGACGGGCCCTGAGCTACATGATCTGAAGAACACTAGAGTCAGATCCACAAACTCACTCTGCCGACGGGCAGGAATGTGGCCCAGGCCTAGAGCTGCCGTGGACCCCACAGGCCCTTCTAGGTTGGATCTCTCTGAGGCCTGGCTCTTCCTAGCTTTCCCCAGGATCCTGTCTCTTTTAAAGCAATGTGTATTCTTGCAACAAATTCCCAGTACTTGTGGGTGATTGAGAGAATCTCTATGTTCCTAAAAAGTCAGAAGATTCTGTCATTCCAGCTACATTTTCAGACAGACTGGTCAGATTCATAGCAGGGAATCCTAGCGCCCGATTGCTCAGAGCCCAGCCTGTGGGCTCTGACTCCACCTGGGAGTCCAACGCTCTTCTAGGGGTCTCGGCCGAGGGGCGGGAGGAGTGGACAGAGCAGCAGAGCTCAGGGAAGCAGTGCGGCTGCACCCACCCCTCAGCCGGCCCTTGCTTCACGCATGGAGAAACGGACGGTCTTCAGCTGTACCCTGACTTCAGGGAGCCACACGAGCCCTCTGACTCACTGCATTTACCTTGAGTCTCTCCCGGGCCCAGCCGCTCATCTACACCAAACAACGACTGTCTAGGACCCAGCCAGGCCTGCCCCACGGCACCTCAAAGCACCCCTGGGAGAGGAAACACTGAGCACCCGTGGCTAGGAACCAGCCGGAACCCTGGGGATGGATGTTAGTAATGACTGTCAGCCCCTGGGCGGGCCTTGCTGTGCTACCTGCTTATTTCAAACACAGTGACAAGCCTTCTACGTCCAGGTGTCTTTCTGGGAAAATGTTTCATTGTGACTAGCTAGAAGACAGCATAAATGGATGCTTTGTCTCTGGGACTCACTCTGAGCTAACTCCGAACAGTGGGTTGTTTGCAGAATCTTCTGGCTGACTGGTGGATGTGTGTCATGCAGGCAGCGAAATCTGGAAGCAGACACCTCTGGTTCACATTTCAAGACCTTCAGAAAAATCTTCTAAAGAAGGATGTATAACACTTCCTGTCATCCCTGTGCGTGCCCACTATGCACTAAAAGCCAGAAAAAGTTTTTGTGGCCTGGGCCTTATATTCTAGGCTTGTGTTTCCTTTTTTTTTATTGTGGTAAAATATACATAACATACAGTTTACCATTTTAACCATTTGTAAGTATATAATTCAGTGACACTAAGTGTATTCACACTGTTGTGCAACCATCACCACCGCCCATCTCCAGCACTTTCTCAACATCCCAAACTGAAACTCCATTCCCATTAAACAATAACTGCCCTTTTCACCCTCTTCCAGCCACCAGCAAGCACCATTCTACCTCTATGAGTGTGACTCTCTAGTTGCCTCATCTAAGTGGAATTATATATTTGTCCCTTTGTGATAATGGCTTATTTCACTTAGCATCATGTCCTCAGGATTCATCCATGTTGTAACAATTGTCAGAATTTCCTTCTTCTTTAAGGATGAATAATATCCCATCATATAGATATACCACATTTTGTTTATCCGATCACCTGCCAACGGACAGGTACATTGTTTCCACCTGTTGGCTATTGTGAATAATACTGCTGTGGACATTGGTGTATGAATATCCTAGTCTGGGGCCCACTTTCTCAGGCCTTCAATGATGCCATAATGGGGGGAAGCTGAAGATAATGGGAAGAATTTGATTTTGGATGCAGAGAGATCTGGGTTCAAATTGAAGCCCTGCCAGGTTCTCCTGTCTGTTTGTGGGGATAGCATTTATCTCTCAGCACTCTGGTTTCTAGACTGTGAAGGAGAGATAATATCCACCTTTCAGGATTATAGTGTAGATTTAATTATACTCTTCTGGGGTGAATCCAGATTTTGTGAGCCATAAGATTATACAGTCTAGGGGGCTCTCTTTAAGAAAAAGAATGCAAAATTGGACATAAATCAGCTGTGAAAGTATATATTTATTTCCAATGAGGAGGGAAAAACCCATGAACAACAAATTACTGAAGCCTAGGAGATCCCAGTCCTTGTTTTCTTGACATCGCCTTAGGCAATTCACCAGAAATGCTTACCTAGAAATGCTTCCTGATGGTAATCTGGCTTCCCAACACCACCGGGAGCCACCACGGCTCCCAGCCATTCCCAGGCACCTGTGCAAGCTGGGGACCTGCTCTGAAGCTTCCTCCCTCTCATGGGAAAACTTCCTCTGATTTTACTCAACATGTGTGTTTATTGTAGCTTCATTGAGCACTGACCAAGTACCAGGCATTGTTAAACAAGGTATTAGTATTGCCCTATTTTGTTCTCACAAAAACCCTATACAATGGAGACTATTTTACTTTCATTTACCAGATAAGGAAACTGAGGCACGGAAAAGCTATGTCACCTTCCCGAGATCACACTGCTGCTCAGAAAGCAGAGCCCTGGAGATAGCCGATGCCTTCCCCCCCCCCCACCCCGCCCTCCTGCCCGCTTCAGAATCACCTCACCATGCAAACTGCCTCTTGGTAGATAAGAGATGTTCATAGAATCATAAAAAAGATGTCAACAAGAAATGAAAGTCTTACCATTTTTACCAAATGTCTGGTACAAAAATTTCTTTCTTTAACAGTGGCAAGGAAACATCTAATTTTAGTCAAATTCTTTTACACATATTATAATGTAATAATTTAAATATTCTCTGTAGATGTAGCCTAATCTTTCTCTGTTTATTTCCTTCTTCCCTTTGGTCCTGTTAATGTATTCAAGACTTGCACTAGGGGTCCAGACTATTGCAATAAAGGCGAGAGACTGAACTCAACTCCAAATGCAAAAGGAATACGTGGGGATTTACAGCCAACAGCAGGATGCGGCAGTGGATGGAAAATCACTGAGAGGAACTTGGTTAGGTATCCAGTGGAGGAAGAAGAGCTTGATTGGGTATCAATAGTTGGGGATTCTTGATACACTGGCTTAGCAGGATTCTTTGCTGAAACTGACCTGGACGAAGCTGGCAGCAGTGCTGAGTTAACAGCCTACAACCTGGCGTGTTGATCTGTGGCTATTTTTTTTCTTTAATGTAAAATCAAATGTTTCTGTTTTGTTGACATAAAGTTCTTTCTATAATTATTACAAAGCCCTCTTTTACGCATTCTCTAATGTTTACATAAAACATGATGCAATGTTCTATATACTTTATTTGAAATTTAATTTTTAAGTTTTATATACATAGTTTAAGAAGTCAAATTGTTCTATAAGGCTAATAGTGAAAAATAGCTCCATCACACGATACCCATAATCCATAGATTCTTTAACAAAATAAAGTTACTGCTGATATTAATTTCATAAATTTTTCTAGAATCATTAAAAAAATGAAATTGTACAAAGATCTTTAAAGATATGGTTGTCTATCTCTGGTCACTCGTTCCAGCTCTAGCTCGGTACCTATCTCCTTTTTGGTGTTTGTTCATCCTGTGGATCGCTCACCACTGAAAATGAGACAAAGATGGGTCCCGGACCGTACAATCCTTTTGTATTCCTTCTCTGATTTAAGCCCAGTACAAGTCACTTAAAAATAAAATGAAACAAAATATGCTTCCCAGCCCTTCAGGGAGAGTAGAAACCACTGGTCGGGAGCCAGGCCTGGCACCGCGTCCCGGAGAGGGTGGTCATGGGCATTTCCTGCGGCCGGGAGATGAGTCAGGACTGACTCTGGCTGTCGGGCCGCAGACACCTCCCCACCTCCCCCGCCCACCCCACACTGGAGCTGGGCAGTCACACTGCCAGGTACGGGACCACGGTCCTGCGCCTCAGGCCTGCTTGAGAAGCCCTCTCACCTCAGGGTTCAGAAACTGTTTTGAAGTCTAAAACAACCGAGCTGTTCCTTTCAGTTTGTGGAATAAATCCAAAGATGAGATTTTCCAGTAAATATGAGTTTATTCTGACTTGACTCTGAGAACTAGACTCTGCATGCCTTCTCCTATCTGTGAACCAAATGGCACGGTGAGAGCCACGTGCACAAGCACTGACTGCCGGGCGGCTCACTCCTTCACAGCTTGCAGAACTGCTACGCATTCTTTTTTCCCCTCTTCCTTTTAATAGATAACTCAAGCAATCTAATCAAGGGCTAAGATTCCTTGGTTGTGAGAAAATATTTTTTCTGATGAGTACCATTGCTTACTTCTGGGACTGCGGGGGGTGGGGGGGGGGTGGCATTACTAGTAAAAATGGATTCTGATTCATTCATTCATTCACTCATGCAAGTATCTACTGAGGTCTCACCACGTGCCAGGCACTGGTCTGGGAACACAGTGTTGACTAAAATCGACGAGGTCTCTGCCTCATGTAGCTTATATTCTGGTGGGAGAGACAGAAAATAAACACACAAAGAAAGATGTCAGGTGGTGACAGATGCTAAGAAAAATAATGATGGTAAGAGGTCAGAGAGTGGCCGAGGTGGGGTGGCCAGGGAGCCTCTCTGCTAAGGTGGCATTTAGGCAGAACCCTAGGGAAAAGAAAGAGGCTGGCTTCTGGAAGAGCCGGCCAGTCCGTGGAAGAGCAAGTGCAAGGCCCCAGGGCAGGGGTGTTTGGGGACAAATACAAGGCCCCATGGCAGGTATGTTTGGGGACAAGCAAGGTGACGAGTGAGGCTGGAGGGGAGTGGGCAGGTGAGCCCAAGGAGGTAAGAGGAGACAGGCCAGAGAGGGGAGGGGACAGAGGGGCAGTTCTTAAGGGAGGGCACGGAGGATGATTATTAGGACTCTGGGTTTGTGCTCTGAGAAGGGAAGATTTATATACTTTTAGTTGGACATGATAGCTTATATTTTGAAAGAATCACTCTGAGCAGACTATAAGGGGGGAAGCATGGAAGCTGGGAGGCCTATCAGAGGCTATTTCAGCAGAGAAGCCAGAGATGATGACGGCTTGGACTAGGACGCAAGTAAGGGAAGTAGTGAGAAGTGGTTGGATTCTGGATACACTTCCACGATAGACAGGATTTACAGATGGATTGCTCAGAGAGAGAGAGAAATCAAGGGATCAAGGATGACTGCAAGAGTTATTGAGGCCCCTACCTGACAACCCCACCAGCACCAACAGGATTCTCCAGCTACATCGGAGAGACAGGGCATGATCTCTGCCCATCACCAGGGTCAGAGTGAGCGCTAATCTGCTCTAATAACCTATGGAGTCCCGAGGAGTCATGATCGGCAAGAGGCACTCTGTGGCCGGATCAGAAAGGTCAGAGCCCTGCGAGCAAGTGCTCCGTGGTATGGCCATTTGTGTGCTTGTGTCCGCATTCCTTCAGTCCAATAGCAGTCACATTGGCCGGCATCTTCTGTTCTGGAATTCCCCATGACTTTGCATTTGGGGAGCAAAAGAAAACCTGGGCAATCTCTGTGATCCTATAGTCCTGTCTAGCTGCCCTGGTAGATTAATCAGGTCCAGTTTCAGTTGCAAAACAGTCTCCCCTGAAAGATTTACAGAACAAAATTCCTCATCAGGCCACCGTAAGAAGGCAGGTGAGATGGGCATATTTTACGTTTAAAAACCCTTGCAAAAAGGAAGGACTTCAAACTTCTTTTGACCTTACAGATTCAATTTATGCAGCCGCAACAATAGGGAAGGTTGTTATCCTTTAAAGAGATGGGAGGAATGCAGGCTGGTGATTATGTTTGAGGAACACCCTTAAGGAGGTCCGTGGAGGATTTATTACTTTCAACTGCCATTTTATGGACTTTTCTGATTGTTTCCGATGCCCACTCAGTGCATCCTGTCAGTAAGCTTACACAAAATCAAATACAGTAAAGGATTTAGGGTAACGCGAACACCCCGATCGTTAAAAAGGCTAAACGATAAATTCTTCTAACAAGTTAATCAAAGTGTCATTAACCTTGAGATGTCTCAAGAATTGGAAAAGGAGAAAGAAGAAAAGCCTTTAACAGCAAAGTCAGCTGGCATCTAATTAAAGATGGTATGTTGGGTTTTTCCTGCAACAGAAGTGATGAATCTACATGTTGTCGGGCATAATTACTTCCAGACAAAAAGCGGCTCCAGTGAGCTGTCAGATGTGAGAGACTTATTTGAGGAAGTATGAAAACCACCTGCCTGTCCTGCAATCTCTGTTGCTTCTTGCTGCAAACTCTGGGTGAAGCCTTGCTTGCTAATAATCCTAGTGCCCCCTTCCTACACCCTAGCTGTTGAGAGTGTAACAGGGAAACTGAGGCATAATGCCACTACAGGCTCAATGATCGTGTCAACGATTATTAAATTAAGGAAATGAATCATTTTCTTACATCCAGGAGATCGAAGTTTTAAAGTTCCAATCAAAACACATACAATTAAAGTTTTTTGATAGAAGAAAATTGTGGTTAGTTGCAAATATTGGGGGAGGTTTCGGTGGGGGGGGGGCAGAACAAATATTTCTTATACCTTGATGAAATCAAGTTGTCTTGGACATCAGTAGAATAATGCTCAATAGCATGGAAAATGCAGCTGTGGTCTCAGTCCAGACCTTGGTGGATTATTGGACATTTGTTGCATGGTATAAATTGGTCTTAAAATGGTTTAGGGCCTAAACGTTTGGCAATCAAAGATTAGGAAGACAGGATTAAGTGTTAACTCAACTGACAGAATGATTTACTTTTATATACGTTGCTTAAGGAGGAGCTCAGTTTCCCAAACTGTATTCTGAAGAGAGCTGTTAATCCTTGAGCTAATAATGAAATTCTCCTATAGTTTATTTAATATAGACTATTAAATCCCCCCATCAGAAATTCACAGTGCACATTAACCTATTAAACACTTTAAAAGGCCCTACAGGGAAGAAAATTGCTTACCTTTGTTTAACAGTTAAACAAAAAACTATTTTCCTAGGAAAAGCCCTTTTTCTTCATGTACTTATTGACATCCCTGGATCCATTTTCACCTAACACAGTTTCAGAAGTGCTGGAAGAGAGAACAGATACACTGAAAGTTTCAGGAAATTTTTATCTAGCCTACTATTGAGGAGACCCAGAATCAAATTTAAAAGTTGCCCCATAATAATGTTGTAGCCAGATCTCTTAAGAAAACCCCGGTGTGAATTCATTTATTGATTGCTGCCTTTTGAATGAATTCTCCAATTCAAAGATCTTTCAAGATGGGTTTTCTGGGAGAGAATTCTCTTACTCACAGAAGTCCAGAGGGGAGGCCTGTTTTGATAATAGTTCAGTTAAAGCACTTGGGGTAGTGATGCCTCATTATAAATCTCTAAAGTCAGACCCAGCCCTTGGCCTTGGCTACTTAAAGAGCCCAGATCTTACAATTTTAGTACTGAATGACCTCAGGTGGTTTCCCTTGTGAAATGTATTCTGAACATGACAGTCTGTTGCTTTCCTGTGATGTGTCCTTCTCTGGGTGGAGAATCCAGTTGCTGCTTGTTGTCCTGTTTCTTTTTGGTACAACAGCCCATCCTCAAGCTCTCAATTGCCTGTCCATCCATCCATCTCACTTGCAGAAGGTCCAGAGGCGTGGTTCCCTTAAGAAAACTGCTTTCTCTTCCCAGCCTAGGAAGCATCTCTTCAGGCGAGAAAGTGTGCAGTGTTTTGTTCCAAATGTGTTTTCTTTGCTGCTTTCTTATGATGCAAGTGTCAGGCAAGCTAGGGACAATCCACTTGAATTTAGATCTCCTCTTTTGACACCAACATTCTCATGAAAAACCTTTATTTCTTACGATAACCAGTTTTATCAGAAGTGTGATTCTTTCATTGTTGTGGGAATCTAAGTGAGTATATAGAAAATGCGTCCTTTTTCCACCTTGTGGGAGGAAAAAAATAGTAAAGAAAGAGTTGCTACAACTAATTCTGCTTGGTTTTCTAAGAAAAAAGTAAAATATGAGGTAGGTGTTTTTAAAAATTGAATCCAGTGGCAGGGGGAAAAAAGCATGAAGATATGTTGCAAAGGTATATTTGCAATTTGCAAGCCTTTCTCTTATTTTCGTACTTCTCAGATAAACAAGCTAGATCTTGTTCATTTGAACTACAGGCAAGTACAGTAGTAGGATGGTAGTCAGAAGTCACAGTTTGAATCAAATCACAACTTGGTAAGAGGAAAGAAAAAAAATTACAGTTTGAAAAGATCTACAAACCAAGAACACTGAGGCATAAAACAATGCTTAGTTACTTTATTGGCTTTACTTAGCCTTGAAATTATACAAAATTACAGTTACAATAACATTCTCAGACAACCTTACTCTAAAAACATAGCATCATCTCAAGCTTTAAAAAAAGTATTTAGCCTATTTCATGGAACATTGCAAATAAGAATTCTTTCCGTTTATTCCTGATAGTAGCCCTAAAACAATAATAGCTAACAATGGCTCTTATTTTTTAATGTGCCTCTATTATAGACCACAACAATGGCTCTTCTTCTAAATCTCTATCATACTGTGAGGTGAGGTACTGATATTTTCCCCCATTTAAAAAAATAATATTTAATTTAATATGTTAAAACAGTTTTAGATTAGTACAGAGTTGCTATATACCCCACACTCAGTCTTCCCTATTATAATCCCTATTGTAGTCATCTTACAGTAGCATGGTCTGTTTGTTACAATTAATAAGCCAATACGGACACATTATTACTATCTAAAGTCCATACTTTCAGTGTGGAAAGGCTGGCCTTCAATCCAGGCAGTCTGACTGTAGGCAGGCGGTTAACCTTTGTACCAAATTATTGTTACCTTTATAGTGTGATTCAACTTGAATTACTTGTTCTTTGTCCAGGCAGCAGCGGGGCAGAGTGGTACACCTATCTGACCCACGTGGCTCCACCGGGAGTCAGTGACTGGCCAGAGTCACGTGGGCAGTTTTTAGTACTAGGACAATAGCTCCCTGATTCTCAGAGCCTTGAAGAGATCCTGGAGCGAACTGGGTGGCTTAAAACAGCAGAAATTGATTCTCTCGCACACAGTTCAGGGGGCCAGAAGTCTGAAGCAAGGTGTGGGCAGGGTTGGTTCCTTCTGAAGGCTCGGAGGGAGAATCAGTTCCATGCCTCTCCCCTGGTTTCTGGTGGCTGCCAGCACTGCTTGGCATCCCTTGGCTTGGCGATGTTGTCACTTTGATGCCTTGTCTTGGCACGGCCTTCTCCTTTGGTGTTCTCCTCCTCTACCAGTGTATTTTCTTCTTTTTTTTAAGGACACTTGTCCTTGGATTTAGGGCCCACCCAAAAAATCCAGGATGATCTCATCTCAAGATCCTTAACTTAATTACGTCTGCAAAAACCCTTCTCCAATAAGATCCCATTCACAAGTTCTGGGAAGGTGAATGTATTTTGGATGCAGACACCATTCAACCTATCACAGGGACTAGAAATACACATAGGTTGTGATTAAATGAGATAAAAGGACATAAAGTACCTCCATGGTAGGCATGTTTTAAAAACGATAGCCATTTTTATTTTTACTCTTTTGTACATGAGTCTCCCAATACAAAGGTGTTAACTTGGCCAGGCACAGTGGCTCACACCTGTAATCCTAGAATTTTGGGAGGCCGAGGTAGGAAGATCGCTTGAGTGCAAGAATTTAAGACCAGCTTGAGCAAGAGTGAGGCCATGTCTCTACTAAAAAAAAAAAAAAGAAAAAAAAAATAGAAAAATCAGCCAGGCGTGGTGGTGCGTGCCTATAGTCCCAGCTACTCGGGAGGCTGAGGCAAGAAGATCACTTTTGAGTTTGAAGTTGCAGTGAGCTATGATGATGCCACTGCGCTCTACCTGGGGGCAACCAAGTGAGACTCTGTCTCAAAAAAAAAGGTGTTAACTTGGGTAAGTGTCTCAAATGAAATGAACTCATTCATATATATACAGTTTATATGACTACTGTCAACCTTAATAATTGCTTCATATTACAATCTTTGTAGTTTCTAAATTTCTAACACTTAATCCTGCTAGGAGCTGCACAAGGCTGTGTGAATTCGGCTTCTGCTTTCTTTTCTTGGTAGCTGAGGTGGGGCAGGGATAAGGGGCACCTTCGGTCCACACTTTCAGCTAATGACACTTGTTAAAAACACAGAACTTACAAATGATCTCCCTATCGAGTCAGGGTCCTGATGAATGAATTCCCTGCCCGTCACCCATGTTGATAGACTTGCAGCAGAAAAAACAGCTGGGCAGTCTCAGCTGTTTCTCTGCCCTTTGGTTACCCTCTGTGGTCACTGATGTAGTGCTCTCCTTTCCTGTTCAGGATCGTTATCTAAGGGACAGAATTCCAACTTGGTGCTGAGCATCAACCCCCAACTACCCCACCACATCACATTGCTGCTCCACCTCCTCTCCGAGCTGTGTCCTGCGGTCACTTGTGGCAGTCACAGGACTCTCAGCCGGCTTCAGTGAATTCCTTCTGCATTTGTCATGGAGCCTTAGAATGTTAGGGCAGGAAGAGGCCTTAGGGAGCCGAGTCCAAACCCGTTCCATTGTCCCTCCATTCCTTTCTTCACACTGTTTTTGAGCAGACATGCACTGACCATCCACTTTAGCAAGGCATGATGCTCCGTCCAGTTATGGCTGCAAGCAAGCTCAATGGGCCGGCCGACAGTGGGTCACCACATGCTGCCTGAGTAGATGTTTGTATGGTTTCCAGTGAGCGCTGACAGCTTGTGTGTTACCTAGAAACAACCCTTTAATATGCCTGCTTTTAACCTGAGGACTATCTACCGACAGAACTTGGGGAGTCTTTGACTTTGGAATGGGAAAAAAATTCACCTTCATTTGCACTAAGCTCAGGCTGAAATGAAACATTTACCTAGATTATAAATGTAGACAACAAGCCAGTATAATATTAGCAGTACCTGGAACTCTAACCAAGAGAAATCACACATACTTTTCATATCACTTTACAGTTGTTGCTGATATCTCAAAATGTCAACATTCAGCACCAGGTCAAAATCATGGTATTCATTAGATCTGCCAGTGGCCTTGTTATTTAAAGTGTTAATAAAGATGTACAGGTATTACTATAACATAAATTTGTGTTTCATTATTTTGATAACTGTGTTTCAATATAATTGGCTTTCTTTCTAATTGTATGTCTTTTATTTTAGGAATTTTAAAACATTTTTTTTCTGAAAAGAGGTCCATAGCCTGTATTAGACTGCCAAAAGGGCCCATGCCACACAAAAAAGTCAGAAACCCCTAAGTAAGGAAAAGACACTAGTCCCACAAGCTGAAGATGCTATTTCTAAACCCTCCAAACCCTACTGAAACCTTCTTCATCCTCTTATCTCTGAAATGAGATTGAGACATATGATACACAGATCTAGGCCACACAGTTGTTTCTGGACCACTCAACTAAATGTAAAAATTGGCCCTGTGGAAAGTAAAACAAACACAATCTGGGCTTCCAGAGTAGGGTGTAGTATTTGGGAGTTTGCTGGTCAATTTTTCACTTCCTTTGATGTTGGTTATGCTGATACTTTCTGATCTTTCCAAACTCCAAAGAGAGATCATGAGTTTTGAGATGGTACAGAGATGAGTCCCCAAAATGATGCCAAGGTTGACAATTAAAGCCTCTTAAAGAAAGGCACATAGAATTTTATGCACATAATTAATGCATTGATTTATGCATAGCATAAATTTAACTTTTGTTCAACTCATACTTTTTCAGCTTAACTGTAGGTATAACACCACTAAATTACCTGTGGTGATTCACATTTGAATGTCCATATACCAGTTGATGAATTAACATCTTAAATTTAACCTATCATATATAGCTTTGTCTAGGTGGCCAACACTTCCATTTGGGGAGTAGCGCCATCTTTATTTATCAAAGTTCAGCCAATAAGTTGAATATTTTGTTAAATTAAAAATAAATGTGGCTCATTTTTTTAAGTAATCAGATGGGAAAAATAAAGGTGCTGATACTATCTATGAGAAGAGGAGATACCATGAACTTGGAAGTCATTAGGTTGAAAGCAGCACACATTTAGCCTCACGTGGATGCTCACTGAACTGTGGCTTTACTTATTAAAGAAAAGGGCAAAAATTTAAAAAACATGTATTAGTATCATACCACTGAAAACCATGTAAAGGGTGGGATGGGAGTATAAAGCTTTTTAACTCTCTGGGAATAGAATCTCCATTCACTCATCTTATGTCCTCTTATAGCAGAGCTTTTATACCCTTAACTTCCATACACATTTCAGGAAATCAGACTGCTTTTTTTACATCTCACTTTTCCACTTTCCATCTCCACAAATGACAGTAATAATTCTTGCACCAATCATATGATTTCTGTCACCCCAAAACCTGCCCAGCCCCATGCCAAGCTTCTCAGTTCATAAGTAAGTGATTGGGGATCTATAATCCACTTCAGTTTTTAAATGATCTGTCATCTCCCAGTTCTCTTTCCTCTAGTCACATATTGAAAAACTGGCTAAACCACCATTTTTGTAGGTCAACCATGTCTGGTGATTTCCCATAACCTACAGCACAAAATCCAAATACTTTGACCTGACATTCAAAGTCTTCCATAACTTTTCCCAATCTTTGTGACTTACTGTGCGTGACTTTCCTATGAAAACTATGGCTCCTGCCAAACAGATTTTTCCCCATTTCCTAACAACCCATTTTTTTTACCATCCTCTGCTCATACCCTTACCTTTATTAGAAATGCTTGCACCCACCCACCACATCTGCTTAGATTATACATATCCTTTGCATCCTTAACTGCCAAGTTCAAGTCCAATCTCTCTTCCAGTACCTTAGGCCACAATGCCTGTCCTATATGAATCTCCACAATCCTGGATATATTACTCATTTGACATTTATTATGAACTATGTTGAAGTTGTGGCATTTATTTTTTAAGAAATTATATTTTAATTTCTTTGAATTGAGAACACAATTCCAAGCACACAGTAGGCATTCAATAAACCCTAGCTTTGTTATTTATTGATTATTTGATCTTGGGCCTGTTACTTGACTTATCTAACCCTTAGTCTTCTCATTGGTAAGATGAGAATAATTGTTCCCTTGCAAGGTGGTTGTTAGAATTAGAGATAATATATGTCGAGGGTCTTGTATACCATATTGTAATGAGGCATCCCTACCCTAGGGTAGCTCGTCATCTAGTTGGAGAAATAGATATAAGTTAAAAGAGGCATACTGGTATAGGGGAAGATACTAACAAGGAGCTAGAAGACTTAATTCTCATCCCAACTTAGCCTCTCAGTAAGTTAGTGACTCTTCTCTCTCACTCTTTTTCTAGGTCTCAGTTTCCTCATATCTAAACTGGAGGGAGGTGGTGTGTGTGGAATAGAAAATCCCCAAGATCTTCTCCCAGAGTAATCCACAATGATTCTAGAAACACAAAATAAAAACAAGAGAAGAGATATGTAATGCTGAATTTTGAGGAGTGTAAACAGAAGATGGTGATTCAAGGAAATTTCTCTGAAGATAAGATTTGAGATCACTCTTGAAGAAATTGAAGAATGTAAACTGGTTGGAAAAGAGAGACCGGGAGAGGGGACAAGAAGCAGACAGGCAAAGAAGGACGAATATCACAAGCAAAATCCTGGAGTTGCTGTGGAGAAAACCATCGGGTTCCCGGCTGGATGTGAGGCGCTGGGGCTAAGCTGCAGTCGGCCGTGAGAAGGAGGACCGGCTGATGAAGCCCAGACACTTGGCCTGGGAAGTTAGATTTGAACTGATCGGCAACAGGGAGCTGCTGAAGGTTCTAAGCAAGGGACTGACAGGATGATAATAGCATTTGGGAAAGTATCTTATGGCAGTTACTCCACCATCACGTCATATGGAGACTCTGGAGGCAGGGAGACCCAAAAGCATCTGTGGGGACACTTCTGTAGGAGCCAGATTAGATCAGATTCATTGCTTCCTGGGATTTAGTAATCCAGGTGTGAGTGATGGGATCCCCAACTACAATGGTGTAGTAGGTTGTCTTATTGATCAACATGTGCATTTAATCTCTCTAGGACAATATTACGCATTTCATGCTTACTGATGTCAGACCTGGCCATGTGACTGGCAATGCCCCTACTTTAAACAGAATCATACTTCTCTTCCTCTTGAACTCAGAAGTCATGCAGCTTTCCTTAGCCAAAACAATGCGAGTGGACGTGATGCATACTGCCTCCAAGCAGAAGATTTAAGAGCCATTTCGAGGTCTCACTATCTTCTCTTTTTCTTGTGCCATGAAACTAGCAGCTGCTCCTTCAGCCTAGGTACTGGAGCCAAAGGGTGTTGCGTGGAGCTGCAGTTGACTCACAGCCAACTCTGGACATTCATAAGACAACAGACATTGCCATCGCAACCCACTGAGACCTTGGAGTTGTTACCACAGTTTATTTCCTGACAGATGCAGATGATAACTGTAAATGAAAACTCCATTAAAGAGAAAAAAGAGAGAGAAGGGAGTTTCTCATTTAATGAGAAAGAGGAGCAGCACCTGGCGACCTCAGGGCATTAGAATGTTACTTCGACAGTGATGGGACCCTAGTAAAGGTTTAGAGGTGGGTAGGGGGCAAAGGGATTATTAATCCTGAGTTTGAGCAGACATTAGGGCATCCAAAGGGAGATTCCCTGGGTATCAGACCCAACCTGACTTCCTTCCGACTCCTTTCTTCTCCCATTTGACCCTGGCATGAGGAGGAGGGGGCTAGATCTAATGGAGAATGGCATCTCCAGGGCTCCCAAACCAGATCATTCAGCCCGTGAAATGTTAGTCCCAGGAATCTGGCTTTTAATCTGTGGGTGGTGGGAGCCTCACAGTGATTTAGATGGCCTGGAGATGGGAGGTGGGTATTCATCTGGGCAAAGGGCAGAGTGAGTGCAGGGCTATGAATGGAGAGGTAGGAAGGGAGGTCTAATGTCTTTAAGATCAAAGTCACATGCCCAATTTATAGACTTACTACTATTTGATATCACATTTGTCTTTTATATTTACATCTGAAATTTCACATACTCAGTGAAACGTCCAAAGAAGGAATCTAGAAATTGGTCTCCACTCACAATCAACCTCTTGCAGAGCCTGCCTTATCTTCCATCTAATTGCTGAGCCCCCTTATCTATCATATGATGATCAGGAGGGTAATAATAGTTATTTGGTATCTGCTCTGGTACTATGTGCCTGAGGCTGTGCTAAGTCTTTTAAATACATTTAGTGCTAACTGTGAGTGGGCCATTTGTCAAGTTAATGTTTCTGAGCTCCACACCCAGCCCTCTGTACCCTGCTTCATGATGCGGAAGCGAGGACCCTGCAGATCACGTTTCTGCCTTGCCAGCTGCTTCACGGTGGGCTCTGCCAACAGGGGCAGTAGAGGGAGGCTTTGAGCCTGAGAGAGGGAGAAGGGACCTGCTCCTTCTTGTCTGCTTCCTTTTGCCTTCCTATTCCAGTAATATCTCCCTGGCAACGCCTCCCCGCCCTGGCAGTAGGCTCACTCCAGCAGTGATAGTGGAATCTAGTTTGCTGAGTTTTCGACACGGGCAGAACCAGCCTCATCACGCCCGCCTGGGGACCCCGGTACTAGCCCAGCAATGCAGCTCCTTGGAGGTCCAGTCTCAGCTCTGCAGGAGGCCTCCTCTAAGTATCTCAGTTTCAATAATTCCAGCTCTTTCTCTTTGTTCTCCCAGCCCTAAGGGCGGTAGCTGCTTCCTGCAGTTGCTACCTCAGCAAAATACCTCAGACTTATCTTTTTACACTTTCAGTTGCATAGTTCAGACCTTTGTACCCAGTCAACAGTTCTTAATATTTAATTCTTTCTGTTGAAATGAGTGGTGTCATTTCTGTCTCCTGCTGTGACCCGGACTGGGACAGTGAGATGAATATTATTTTTTCTTTTTTATAAATAAAGTAACTGATGCTTGGTATTAAGAGAGAAGAAGTAGTTTGCCCGATGTCATGCTGCTGACCCTTGATTCGAGTCAGGATTCAGGCTTCTTCTCTTAACTCTGAGCCCTGGTTGTAGTCGCTCCTGTCTCTGCTTCATTGTGAGCCTCACCATCTTTATCCCCTCAGGCTTCCCTCTGTGCCCCGTGTGTGCCATCCCCGGGCTCTCTGCTCTTTCCCCCGTGCTCTGACTGCAGTGGAGGGGCCCAGGGAGTGCGTGGCATAGGCAGCATCCGCGCAGCCCTGTCCGGACCAGACAGAGAACCCAATCGGCTGGGGCTGGTGCCCACGTCTGCTGCGTCGTCATAAATTGAGGACCTCCCAGGACCCTGTGTGCAGCCCCAGCTGAGAGCTCCCTCTGCTCAGCTTCTCCCAGCAGCTTCGGGAGAGGAGAACTGGGGCGCCAGGGTGTGGACAGCCAGGCAACCTGGGGAGGGAGAGGCCTGGCTGTGGCAGGCGGGCAAGGGATCTGCTGGGACCCCCATGCTTGGCCTGTCTGTTAGGGAAGGAAGCAGGTGCTTTAAATCTTAGTCCTCAGTGAATAAAGCCATCCCAGTAGAAGGTGGTTTTGCTTAGTTCCACAGCTAGAATGCCTCTCTTCCGACAAAACAAAGAGAACAATGCCAACAGTTCATCCCCTCAGCCACCGGCTTCCAGACCTGGGAGTCTCCAGCAGGTCTGACGTGGTGGCCTGTGCTATGGGTGAGTCTGGGCCTCGTGGAATGTGGGAGAAGGGCGAGCCTTAGCCAGGCTCCCTCTTGGGCTTCCAAGAAGCATGGTCTACACCCCTCTTGCTCGCTCCAGCTCGCTCCAGGCTCTGGGCTGTAGCTGGTCAGGCTGACATGCAAAAGGTGGTGGGGGGTGGTCTGGGAGGCAGGTAGGACCCTCGTGCCACTCACAATACCCTTGCCCCAATTTCATAGATTGAGAAAAAGAGGCTGGAGGCTCAGTTATCTGCAAATTACTAAGAATTCTGGAAAGGGCCAGATCATTCATTGTGCTCCTGATGTTGAAGGACATTGTTAATTGAACCAGCCAAAGTTTACTGATTTCTTACAGTGTGCCAGGCATTGAATTGAAGGTGCTAACTCAATTCAGATACCCCTTGCATCGCAGGGCCCTTGGGGAAACATAACTCACATTGCCGACATTGTAGAATTGTCTATTTGTTATGACAATTTTCTAGGAGATGGAGGTAGAGCATCATGAGGAAGGGGTGCCATTTCCTAATTTTCTTAAAGGCACCAAATGGGCACTTTTAGTCTACTTGGACTACCCTCTTTCCTCATGCACATACCCTTGCTATTGATTTCTGTTTGCATCTACTGGTATCTGTAATATAGTAGATGCACAAGAGATTTTTTCTTTCCTTTTGGAGAGCGAAATTGAGGAAGAAGCTGCTGGAGGAGGGAACAAGTAGGGATGATGGAGGAGCCACTATGTTTCCTGTTCTTCATCTAGAACTCTAACCTTGGTGGTTCCGGGACAGATGGCTAAAGCAGACGAAAGTAAGTCTCAGTAAGCCTCCATTAGGTGAGCTGTGGTCAGTGAACAGCCTCAGGGCCCAGGGATGAGATGCTGGGAAAGGGACCTCACCCCTCTGCACAGCACCCAGCATGCTTCTGGCCCCAGGTACCAGCTGCACCCGCAGCAGGAACCCTCACTACCCAAGGATGGCAAAGGCAGCAACGTTCCTCATAGCTTATAAGTGAGGAACATGGAGCAGCAGGAACCCAGAAGGACAGATGCTAACTGGACAGTGTGGGCAATCCTCTTCTTGTGAGTATATCTACAAGCCTCATAGACTTTGGGGACACTCACCTAGCCGTAGCTGGGGGATCCTGCTGCTTTTTATTTGCCAAATATTTAGGGAGTGTTGGGGAACGTGTAGTTTGCTATTTCATCTAGTGTGGTCAGGGTGGTCCTTTTGAAGCAAGTGACAGAGGACCCCAACATGGGGCAAGGGGGCATTTCAGGAGAAGGAACAAGCTAATGGCATGGGAGGCTGTTCTGTGCGTCAGGAACTGCAAGCCGTCAGTGGCGCTGGGGTGGTGGGCATGGAGAGTGCGTGGAGAGGGGCCCAGAGAGTTAGCACCAGAAGCTTAAAGGTCCTAGGTAGCACTTGGCGGGGGCGGGGGGGGGGGGGAGGTTTCCTGTCAATGGGATAAGAAGCCATTGGAGGGTTTTGAGCAGAGGAGTTGCATAGTTTGATGTGTGCAGATAAGGCTCTCAAATGAGTAAGCATTTCAGGTTTGCTCATAGCATCCTTTCATGTGGTGCAATTATTATCCCCATCGTAGTAAGAGCAGGACAGATTTGCCTAGAGAATTTAAGTAACCTACCCAAGGTTAGCCAGAGTGGAACAGGAAGTGGGATTTGAACCCAAGCAAAAGGCGCCATGCATTTTATCACTGATAGATACCGCCTCTCCATTGCTGAAAAAACTCATCATACTGGAAGAACCTCTTCTTTTTAGCCCAGTACTAGGTGTGGCAGCAACATCTATTCCTGCCAAGTCCTTTCTGACCTCCCAGGGATTTACTTCACTCTGCAATCATCCTTCTCTCTGGCTGGAATGCCCACCTGTCGGTGCTCTCTCAGGGATGCAACCGCCTTTGGGTTAAGGATCTTATCTCGATTTATGGGGAGACCCTCCCGGGATTCAGTGATCTAGTCCCAATGAAGCCTGTACATTTATTTAATTAAAAACAAGTCCAAATGCTGAGGTTTGGGAAATTGCCTGCCTGATAAGGCAATCCATAAATCCCACTTCCTGCTGCTTCCACACTGGCTGTAAATACGCTGAAAACTCAGCTTCACTGGAAATGTTTTGACTATTCTGCTTCTGGCTCAATGGGTAGTAATAAATAAAAATGAAAAATGGTGGGAGAAAAACTGGATTAAATTTATTTAAAGCTTAACAGGGCTCAGCTCAGGGAGGGTGGTTAAGAAGGACTTCGGGTTTGTTCCTGTCATGCCTGAGTTGGTTCTTTAATTCCTAAACCTGAGTCTTCAGGGTCTGTGCAGCCATCTCTCATCTCCCTGATGACTCACCTTCAGCTCTGAAGTTAGTGGGAACAGATGAGTCAACATCATTTCAGAAGCAACCAATTGATGGAAAGAACCTCAGTTTTGCAATCAAACGAGGGCAGTTATATATCCCCAACCAAAGGCAAACACTCATCCCTGACAAGGGCTATCCGTGAAGTACTCATGGGACAAGGGGGCAGGATATTTGGGATGGGTGGTGTTCTAGGAAACCTGGATACATGGGTGCCACATGTCATATGGATTTAAAGTCAGGGTCTTGGGCAGCCTGAATTCTCTAACTGGTCTCACTATCATTTAAGGACTGATACACTTCCTAAAAGATACATTGCCTTCCTGGTAACAGCAGTTGTACTGATGCAACAGTAACAACGACAGTAGACCAAATAGCTCCAAGGTGCTGCAATCCTAAAACCAGCTGAGCTCGCCTGACAGTCCCTGGGGCATCCATTTGATAAAGTCAAGTCTTGAGATAGGCAGACTTCCCAGAGCCGGGGGTGATGCTGCCTGGAGCCCACAAGGACCAGTGTGACCAGCTCTTCTATTGAGGGCCCCAGGGAGGCCCATCTAAGGAAAGGTAAATGAGATGCAGATGTGAGCCCCTTATTCCACGGCAGCTAATATCTGCCTACCCTGTGAACATTGTCATCATCTTTCATCACAAAACCTCCCCTCTCCCCACAGACCCCCGGCATGGACCCAGGGCTTTCTTTTACAACTATTCAGAAGTTCCTGGGCTACTTCACAATAGCTAAGAGCCCACTGCTTTCAAGTCAGCTTTTAAGTCTCCATCCTGCCCACTGATAAACTTTTATTCCAGTTGCTTAGCAGTGGCATTCACAGGGCTCACCACCGTGGCCAGAGACTAATGATTTCTGCCATGCTGGTGAGACAGCACACAAACACAAGTGTGCACACACCCCACAGACCATAGGCACACACACACACACACACACACACACACTCACATACACACACAGGTTTCCAATAAACAGGACAAAACTAAATGTGTGAATCTTGTCCAGAGTGAGGGCAGCTGGACCGTGCTAAAAGGTAGAATTGTTTCATCACCATCTTATTTTAATTGAATTCAACTTATTTCATTAGAATTGCTTTCTTTTTCCTGGGAGGGTTACCGGGGAAGGACCTGCTTCCCTCTGTGTCATTAGCAATGTGTTTCCTTCACACAAGCTCCAGTTTTGCCTCTGGAGATGAGCTTCCAAGTCAGAAAGAACACTAATTTCTTCTTGGCATTTGATTCTTTCAGGCAACAGATGCTGAATACCTACTACGTGAGAGATTCTCACTAGGCTTTTAAAGATTTAAGAATGGATAAGTTAAAGTCTCTTCTCTCCCATAAATAAAGCTTAAATTTCTTTGCTAGCAATATGAAAGACAAGTTGCATATGTTTATATTTAACTCCTAAATAGATCATTTCATAGATCCAATCTAAATGGAACCCCTTTGCCACAGATCTTTTGAAAATCTGGGGCTCCTTTATGTGGAAGTGACAGTGTTATTGCAAGGAAGGAAGCTCTTCTATATTTTGCAGACTTACACGGAATGCAGCCCCAGGATGGAAGTGATTACAGTGAACTCCTGTTAATTATTTATGCCTGTGTGAACGCAGAAGCAGAGTGGCTGCCGGGCTTGGAGCACCGTCCCAGCAGCTAGTGGAGGGCTGGGTGCCACAACAGGGCTTTTGTTCTGCCCACTATTGCCTTTGGCTTCCCCTTGGCGTTGGTTCTTAGTTGCCTCCCAGCTGGGTAAGTCTGAACCTGTTTGCTGAGCCTCCTTGGCAGGTATGTAACCAAATGTCCCCAGGCCTCACCAGCCTATGGTGGCCAATTAGATCATATTTTCACTCAAGTTTTGCTAGCTGACTGCTCCACCTGCATAACTCTTGTCCTCTATGTCTCCCCTTTCTCACAGTCTCCCTGTTTGTTTGGGGTGAAATCTACAGGATGTATCAAGTGTGCTCAGAAACAGTTTGCAGCTTTCCGATGTTCATGGCTTGTCAACCATTTGAAACCGCCACTCTGTCAGTCTCCAGTGTCCCAATTCCTCTGCTCCGGCCCAAGTCACAGGCACAGCCGCACCTGGCACAGGTGGCTGAGCTGCTTGTCTGGGCCCTCTATGAGCTTCCAGGTGCTGAGGCCATGCAGAACTCTCTGGGGACCTGGGATGGCTAGGCCTTTGGCACAGCTCAGGAAGGAGCACCATGACGTTTCTCATGAACATTCTTCTTATGATGCTTCTCTCATTCAGTTCCTGTCTTCCAGTGTCACAAAGCTAGCCCTTGGCCTCTGCCCCACCTGCAAAGTGCCACAGAACTTTGCATTCCCTGCATTCCTCCTTATACTATGGCCATGCCACGTTCCTTGCAGATCTAGGGGAAACACTCTCTCCCAACCCTGTGCAGTTTTTTATAGTTAGAGTCCCGAAGCTACTCTGCTTGTGCCTGAAGATCTAAAATTCTTTCGTGCCAACAGCTCCTCAGTTCCTGACTCTGGCTTCACTCTTTCTGGTGGCTCCCACCCTGCAGTCCCTTCCACCATCACCCTGCATAACCACCACCACCGATTCTCACTTAGTGTCTATCCCCCATTCATTAAAGTCCTCCTTGCTCATTCAGCTAAAACCCAAGAGGTTGCAGATCAGCCATGCAAATGAATTCTTGGAGACTCTGGGTGGGTCCTGGTCTCCTGGGTCTGATCCTTGCCTGGACTCAGCTGGTCCTGATACAAGAAAAGCATTGGGCCTCTAACATGTGTATTCCTTTTTCTGGCATTAGACAGAAAGTGCCTTATAGCTTCTTGGCAACAAGGTCCTTGATTCCTTTTCCTTAATTTCCCCATACTGTTTTCCGCAACGATAAAATAAGATCCTGTTCTGAAAGTTATACCTAAATTGCAAATGACCATGTGAGTGTAGTATAAGGTTAAAACTTTGCATACTACCGATGCTCAATAGATCCCATTACTGAACAACTATCGGCTGTGACATTTATTGTTTATCTAGTCATCCATTTAAAAATATTTATTAAGCACCTACTAGGAGACAGACTCTGTTCTAGACACTGGAGATGTAGAGGTGAGTAGGAAAGAGATATCCTAATAGGGAAAGATGAATGCTAGATAAATAAATTAAGAACAATAAATAAGAAAATATCAGACTGTGATAAATGCTCTGCAAAGATTTAGAGTGATGTGATGGAGGGTGACGAGGTGATTCTGTTAGAACAGGACACCAGGGAAGGTCTCCCTGAGGGGGTGGCAGGTCGAGATCAGATTGAAGGAGGAACCAACCATGCAAAGCTCAGAAGAAAGAGGATTCCAGGCAGAGGAACAGCCAGGGCAAGGAGGCTGGGGCTCGGTGAGCTCTGATCTGATGATGAAGTCCAGGGAAGAGGGAGGCCTTTTTTTTTAGTTTGAAACAGGGGGAAAACATCTTCCAGTTTATGTTCTAAAAAGATAACTGAGGCTTCTCTAGGAAGAATGGGTTCTAGTGGCTCAAAAGAGACAGCAGGAAGACCAGGCAGGAGTCTAATCTGGTAGGACTGAGGAGAGGATGGTAATGGGGCCAGGGTGACTGTATCCAACTTAGCACAGGCAGATTTGCAGCTAGAGCTGACTGATTGGGTGTGCAAAGTGAGGAAATGAGAGGACTTCAGGATTCCTAGATGGCAAGAGTGGAAACTAGAAGCCTCTCATCAGCTCAGGATGCAGGTGGCCTGGACCAGGGTGGTCGCCAAAGTGTCTGCAGGGTGGCTTATTCCACAGGAAGGCAGAGGGGCACTCACACCTCTCTTCCTCTCTCTGACATGTACAGGTACTGGGGAAAGATCGGAGAGAAACCGCTGGAGGAATCAGCTGGTTTCAGATATTTTAAAAGCAGCTTTTGAAAGCAAATCATAGTTAATTCCACAGGCTAGAAAGTCAAATAACTTTCAAATAGCCCAAGGCAGGTGTAGTGCATTAAAGCGGCCAAAAGTTCTGTTTACACGCTGAAATATCCATGGCAGCGGGAGGGAGAGTTCAGGAGCTGGGCTGGGCTTGGGGATTTCTGATAACAGTCTTCACAGCAGAATTTAATTTGTTTTACTTAAAGGTAAGCCTGAGAGCCTGTTCTCATGAAAACTACCTGCCCAGTCTATTCTTCAAGGACCTGAAAACCCAGACCCCAAAGGAATGTTCTCTTTTGCCAGCATTCACTGGATCCCAGTGTTTGCTGACTGCCCAAACACAACTCGATGAAAATACGAAAAGCTCTGCAACAGGGCGAACGTATGCGAGAAAGACGCTCTGGGAACCCAAGGAATTTACAGATCCCTGAATTTCACCACTGTAGTCATTTTTAATTTAAAGACAGTAACTGTTCCTTATGGGTTCTTATTGACAAATAAGAATGCCACTGTCACTCAAGCTTATCGTATGATAATGTTTCCCAGAACAGGAAGTATCCAGGACTAGCCAGACGTGGGAACTTGGTTCTTTTTTCTTTTTCTTTTAAAGATCTGAGACATTCTCCTAATTCTGTCTTAGTCACACAGTTACTCATTACCTTGAAGGGCATTAAGCGTTTATCCATGACCGCTGTGCATCTTGTGCTGCTTTGTTAAACCAGGAAAAATGCAGACGATTGAGTCACAGTTTTCAATTTGTTTTTCAATTTCACCTGGAACAAAGTTTTTCTAGACCTATACCAGTTTTATTGCTTTCTCTGCTACTCCAATCATATGCTTTTCAGGACAATGAAGTCTTTTGCTTGGGAATATTCATTATACATATTGTAAGCAGGGAGTGGAATTATCAGAGTACTCCTAAACAGGTGTGGAAAATTGAAACCTAGCAAGATTTAGTAACTCACATTCAAGGTCTAGAGAGATGTGACAGAGAGGAAAGGAGAATGAGACAATTCAAAATCTTGAAACCATGACAGAGCTTTATTACCTCTAGGACAACTACTCTTCTATGGTTTTTGAATCTGAAATTTATTTAATTCAACAGATATCATGCACCTATTATAAATCCAGTGCCTTTGTATGAAATAAGTGTATTGATGCATTTAGTCAATAAAATATTTTAAGTACTGCTGACATGTAAAACACTGCTTCCAGATACAAGGGCCCTGTCTTCAAGGAACTTTAATCTAGCTGGATAATAAACACCCATGAACTAGTTCAATGACAACACAAAGTGAAATGTGAGATGAGCTCAAATGAGAGTTACAGAAAATATGTGCTTGAAAGTCGAAGACTGTTTCCTGCCTGAAATAGTCAGGTCCCTGATCCCAGCTGAATGATCCTTGCAGGACACGCAAGATTTGGATGGAAGAGAGACAAAGGGACAAGGCGCTCCAGGCAGTGGGAGAAGCAGATACACCAGGAAGCACCCGAGTGTGTGTTCGGCAAAGAGGGCCCACTGGGTGAGGAACCTTGGTGGGGACATGTTAAAAAAGTATAGACTAACATGAATCCTGTCATTTCCTGGGATAGAAACAATATACTTTGTGAGGTAATAATGCCTTTGGTCACACAGAATCTATGTGCATTGTGGGAAACTTAGTCACAGATAATCTTTCTTATCGGTTTGCATGAGTCAGGCTGGAGCAGGAAAAGTTGACAAGGAATCAACTCATTAAAGAAGTGGTAACTCACTCCCCAGAGAGTAGGAAGAGGAATTAAGATGGACTAATACCAACTGAAGTTATCTGAGCAAATGAGAAGCATTACCAAATGGTAATGAATTTATCTACCCATCCTAAGCATTAATTTCCTCCATTGAAGAGTTTCGACCTCAAAGGGATTTGCTCATCATTGGGGGGATTAAAAAATAATCTCAATAATCAGGAGATTCCTTTGGCTCAGAGGGTTCAATGAACTTAAAACCAGAATGCCAGCCCTAGAGATTGTCCAATTCTTAATTTACCTAGGCCATTAATTTGCCGTGTGTGTGACCCTGGATATAATTATAAAGCCCCAGTTTCTTCATCTTTAAAACACTTAACAAAATGTCTCAGAAAGTGAAAGATAAGAGTCATATTCTCTCTCTCTCTCTCTCTCTCTCTCTCACTAGAACGGTGCATTGAATGTAATACATCCCCTTTTCAAAGCTGTGATTGGCTCTGGCACTCAATACCTGTGTGACTTTGCACTAGGTCCTTAATTTCTATAAGCCTCAATTTCTTTCCCTTTAAAATCTGGATAATAATACCATTTGGTAGAGGTATTATAAAGATGAAGACTGATAACATGTGCAAAGCGCCTAGCACAGAGGCTGGCATTCAGTAAAATATAGCTATTTTTCTTTTTGTTAAACCTGAATAGTTATTTATAGTTTACAAAGCATTTT
Source organism: Eulemur rufifrons (assembly GCF_041146395.1). Classification (NCBI taxonomy): domain Eukaryota; kingdom Metazoa; phylum Chordata; class Mammalia; order Primates; family Lemuridae; genus Eulemur; species Eulemur rufifrons. Next base: position 64,657,037 of record NC_090983.1, on the reverse strand, counting down.
CATGAAATTTGCAATAACCTCTTAAGGTTAATACAGTTACTACCAGTTGTAGAGATGAGAAAACAGGCCAAGAAATACTGAGGACATGCAGTAGTAGGAGACAGAGCTGGGGCAGTCTATTGAGCCCCTTAAGATGGTATGTACCTACTGCTCTAGCTATCTTTTTTAGTGGGACACACAAAATAAAACAAATTATATTTATATTATATGTAGCTCATAGTAAACACAACGCATTTCCCTTCTGAATCTCATAAGGTAGCTAGTGAGGGCTCTAGGCAAAACTGGTAAGTTGGTTAAAAATTTCTTGAGTATCTACCTCTGTGTGTCTAACATGGTAGCTACTTCACATGTGGCTACTGAGCACCCGAAATGCAGCTAGTCCAAACAGAGATGTGCTGCGAACATAAAACACATGCTGGATTTCAGAGACTTCATGTGAAAAAAAAGAATGTAAAATGCCTCATTAATAATTTTTTAAATTGATTACATGATTAAATGAAAATATTTGGGGTATATTCAGTTAAATATTTCACCTGTTTCTTATAATTTGGCTACTAGAAAATTTTCAATTGTGGCTCACATTTGTGGCTTGCATTATATTTCTATTGGACAGAGGTGCTCTACATAATCCTTCACCCTTCCAAAGGTATTCCCTGGCTTCTTGGCCCTCCTCCCTTCTCACCAGGACTCCAAGATCCTCCTGTCTGGGGAGCAGTGTTCTGCTCACCTGCTTCATGCCAGGGTGTTAAGTTTTCCCTCTCTGTGCAGAAAATCTGCTTTTATAAAAGGTACTGAAAGTGGAGGTTAATACACCTGAGCTGGGGAGAGATAGTAAGACAAAGATTACCAGTTCAAATGTCTGCAGGGGTCAGGAGGATACCATAAAGTAGACCAGGTGTGGGCTGCAACAGGGAATGGTGAGGACTGCAGCAAATTGAAGAGCATATACTTCATCTAAAAGTAACAGCCACCACCCAGCTCTACCTAATTGCTGCCATATCAGAGTCTGGGCCCAATGTAGCCAGATCTTTTTTTTTTTTTTTTAAGTGCAGCCAGAAATTTAGTTTTTTATGTGATATCTCCTGATTTTCAAAGATTTGCAATGAAATGAAGACTTATAACAAGTATTGTAAAGGGCCTATAAAATCTGCCTGGGGATTCAGTTTGGCCCTCTTGGCCTCAGCTTTCTACCAAGGCCTACCTGGTGAGAGGTGTGGTAAACTGGACAGGTAATGCTTAGAATATTGGTTTTGGCTCTTGGCATTTGTAGAGCTGGATGAGTCTTCATTTTTATAGATGAGATTCTGAGGCCCAGAGCAGACGAATGACTCACTCACAATCACTCTCTCCTCTCTTAGGTCAAGAATGTCAGATTCCCATTCTCTGTAACTGGTCCTTTAAAACAACAGTGTCTTCTATCCACCCCAAGGTTTGTCTCTGAGAAGGGCCCTTGGACAGCTGAAACACTCTGCCAGGTGTGTAAGTGAGTCATAGGGCAAAAGATTCCGTGCCCACACTGGTCTCTGGCTGTCTCGGGTAACGGCACAAATGGGTAACGTTCTCCATGAATCCCTCTCATGCATCATAGCTTTTATTCTACAAGGACACACAGTAATCATTTACCCAGGGTGAACTGAAATCCCTAAATAACCCAGGTGGAGAAAAATAATCACAATGCTGAATAATACTGGGAATTATGAGCAGATGTACATGCTAGACACCTGAGTCAGGCCTCAGGTGAAGAAAGTGTCTTTATTCTGCAGTTGACGTAGGAAGATTTCTGTCTGGGTCAAACTCTAAACATGTCAGCCCTCTTCCCAACTCTAAAGTGCAAATGGCCTAACCCAGTCAGTAGAAAAAAAATGCAGGAATGAAGTTTAGCATTCAGTCAACAAAGCATTTGTTCTTTCTGGCCTCTCCTTTTGCAAATACATCTTTAGAGCTCTTAAGACATAAGCTGTCTACTTAATGCTATTGATAATGGTTCCAAAACAAATATCAGATTGAGTGATTTCAAACCATCTTGATTAAACCCTGGGACTTTTTCCTAGGTGATGTAAGAGGACCAAGCTTTTCCCAGTTACCCAGGTTACAAGAACATGGCAGAGATGGCTGGATTGAACTTTTTGATACTTTATAATACCATGACTTCTAGGAGTTTTAAGTCTTAAGAGCAATTTCATTTCTCCTGTGTTGTTTGTCTCTTCAACAGTCTAATGAGATTGGAAGAGCAGGGATTATTGTCCACGTTTGAAAGACGAGGAAATGAAGTCCTGGGAGACTGACTCTGTGACTCACCTAGATGACAGGAGCAGGGTGTCTGGTCCCCATATAGGTTTTTTTCTATTATATCTGAACCAGTGAGGATCTAAGAAATCCTTAGTCACATTCCCAGAGTTGAACTCCATTACAACATAATACACTATTACAAGTATTGCATTGCCTTAGATAGTCTATGGGCAAAAAATAGTTACTGATATATACCTTCATCTTCATATTGATCTTATTCCCTGACCTGAGTTGTGAAAATCATTTACAACATTAATGTTTTTAAAAATTGAACAAACAAACAAACAAACAAAGCATATTGAGTTTGTTACAATTCCTGACATCCTCAAACGACATGGGAAAGTTTTTCCTCTCTCTGTAGGAATCCAAATGAGAGACCACATCCTTCTGAACAGGAGCAGCCTAACAGGTGGTCTTGATGGGCTCACTTCCTATGACCCCTTTTCTATTTTAAGTAAAAACCACAAAAAAGATAAAGATGAGAGAAAATGTTGCAACAGCCATAGAACTCAGGAAAGAGGTGGGAGAGGCATCAAATGTCAGAAAGACAAAGCAGGGGTGGATGTCGCAATATGTAGCCAGCCAAAGGGAAGGGGAGGGGCAGAGGAAAGACCAAAGACAGGCCGAGGGACAGGGGGGATGGGAGGGGGAGGGCAATGGCCCCGGGATGGATCACCAAATTTGAGGCCACCTGATTAACAACCTGGAAAAATCTAAAGATGCTTTTTAACCTCTTCAAATGCTTCTTCCAAGCATGGCCATCCAAGGTACATAAAAACACATTTTCTAATTCAGTTTATATTTTGTTGTTTTATATTAGTAACCCAATAGTATTCTTTTCTACAGTTTTCATGTTAAATTTATGGTATGTCAGTTGCCATGTACTTTTGTGGCCCAGCCAGAGAAACTCTCCCCATTTCTTATGCAGGTTCTATAAGATAGTATGTTCTGTACACCCCTGGAATGGGTTACACTGGTTATGCATCTTAGACTTGCCTTAAGAAATAGCAAAAGACAACTAGAGTTCAATGTTCACCAAATTCATTCATCACTGCATCCCATTGCCTAGCATGGCAGGCACTGGGAATTTCTGAAAAAACATTGTCAGAGGAAGTCTTACATCCTCGTGTGGACTAACATACCCTTTGTTTAGTCTAGGTTTTTATAATTTTAACAAATCAAGGTGTAAAATAATTATTTTTCAGATCACCACATGGCAAATGTACTTTGCTGCTTTAAGATATATATGTGTGTGTGTATATATATATATATATATGTATAAAATAAGTCCTCTGTAATAAATTAGTTCATTAGCCCTAGACCCTGTGAGAGTTGCTCATAAAGGAAAAATCCTTTAGTTATTCCATAGGTCTCTATGGACTCCCTGCTATGCTGAGCACCATTGCAGGTGTTTGGGATATGGAATGGGAAGAAGTCCCTGCTTGCATAGAGTTTGTGTCTTGAAGGGAAGAGACCGATAATAAACAATACTTAAAAAGTAAAATATATAGGACTTTAGACAGTAAAAAGTGAAGGAGGAAAAAAATCAAAACAAAGCTGGGAAGGGAGATAAGCATTGTCAAGAAGGTGGAGTGGCTTCAAAAGAGGTGGCATTTGAGTGAAGACCTGAGGCAGTGAAGGATCAGCCACATGGACATCTGCAGTGAAGCCTTCAAGGCAGAAGGAACAGCAGGTTCAAAGGGCTGGAGACAAGACGCTTCTAGGACCAGTGTGGTCAAGGAGCATGCAGGAGAACAGCAAGACTGGCAAGGAACAGTGAGGCTGAGAGCGAGGAAAAGATGACGGTCCACAAAGCCTGAGAGGTAACATTTAAGATGTGCTGGCCAAGTGCGGCGGCTCATGCCTATAATCCTAGCATTTTGGGAGGCTGAGGTGGGATGATTGCTTAAGGCCAGGAATTCAAGACCAGCCTGAGCAAGAGCGAGACCCCATCTCTACAAAAAATAGAAAAATTAGCTGGGCATGGTGGTGTATGTCTGTAGTCCCAGCTACTTGGGAGGCTGAGGCAGGAGGATTGCTTGAGCCCAGGAGCTCGAGGTAGCAGCAACCTGTGATGATGCCACTGTGTTCTAGCCCGGGCAACACAGTGACACCCTGTCTCAAAAAAAAAAAAAAAAAAGATGTGCCCTATTTGTCAAGAGGGAAGAAAGAAATCCCGTCCAACCATCTGATATTATTCTCCCATCAAATGAAAATGACTCTTCAGCTTTCCTCATCTCCATACAGATCACTCATCCGGATAAAACCATTCCCCCAAACCCCAAAGGGTCATCTCTTTGGCATGGAGGGTGCTCATTCCTTACTGGAATGCATGGCATCAGCATACATTAGCTGAAAGGGATAAGCAGGATGAACCAAATTAGCTTCATTTCTTCTGCTCCATTCCTGCACCCCCTACCCCTACCTGAACCCTCAGTATTTCTCCTCTGGGTTATTAGAAAAGCTTTGAGCTCTTTTCCTGCCTCCAGCCTCTGTACCTCGTAGCCATCCTACACACCTGCCCCAGACTCCTCCCTAATGCCAAGAGTTCTGAGGGCTCCATGGAGTCCCCCAGACCGCCCTGGGGAAGGCAAGAAGAGGAGGTAAGTGGCGGGGGCTCTGGACTCCCACCCCACTTCAGCCAGAGCATCCCTTGTCTATCAGAATTAAGCCTAATGCCTCTATGTCAATTTTCTTTCTGCCCCCAGACTTGGTAAATCACTGCTCTCCACAGCTCATATCACTTTACTCCATCCCTCCCTTGCTCCGAAACCGTCAACCCCCTTCGCTAGTGAAATAAAGCCCAAGCTCCCATCACATGAGAATAAAATCCACAGTTCTCACAGTGGCCCGTAACGTACCCTGGCAGCCCCTCTAACTCCTTCCCACCTCTCCCCTCACACAGGGCCCACCACAGCCACGCCTGACCTCACACCTGCATCCTCCAAGCATGCGCTGCCTCAGCTCCTCATTTCATTCGGGAACTCATTCAGATTCCTGCTCAAGTGTCATCTCCTTTTAGCTGACACTGAGCACCCCATTAAAATAGCCCTGCATGCACCCTCTATTTTCCAGCTGCTTTATTTCGCTTTATAGCATGTATTGCTACCCGAGGTTATAGTATCTTTGTTTATCTGTTTATTGTTTCTCTCTACACCAGGATTATAAGCTCTATGAGAATGAGAGCTTTGTCTGTTTTGTCATTGTTCTATCCCTAAATGTTTAGTGTAGTGCCTGGCACATAGTAGGAGCTCATTAAATATTTGTTGAACAAATGAATGAATGGAGAATGTAGGCATGGACGTCAAGACTCTCTGTCTTCTGAGCAAAACTCTCCAGCCCTAACTCATGGCTGTCCCTGCTCCGTCCCCACCCTCACCAAATTCACTGCTCACCTGTCTCCAACCCTTGCTGGGATTGTCTCACTTCTGCTCAAGGGACCCCTTCTCCCTGAATGCACTTCCTTTCATCTCTGCCTGATATAACATGGTTCTTTCAAGACACAGCTCAAAAAAACATCCTTTTTGAGACCTTTCCCCAGTCCCCTCCCTGAAGCATGTTCCCCTATCTGGCATCCAGAACTCCTTATTCTCTGGTCTCTCCATGGAGTCCCTGCCCTGGTCTGCCTGTCTCCATTTGCAAGTGGCATTCCGGGGCATCCAGGGCATTCTGGGCATTCTACTTCTAGGGCAGCGCTGGGGTATGGTATGTGCTCAGTAAGAGCTGATTTCCAAACTAGCAGGAAGTATTGAATGGTAGCTAACACAGCTCCTTGCCCTCCTTACTTTTATTTTTTTATTTGTGCTGAGCTAGTCTGATTTGCCCTGGGGTGTTGCTAACTCAGAGCAAGATAACTTTAATCCTTCCCAGGCAAGTTCCACCAAGTTCTTCCCAGCCTGGCTTTTCCCTGGGCTTCTGGACACTCCCCACAGCCCCAGGAGGTCCTTTTGTGTGTCCCTGTCTTCAATGCTCACACTCCCCTGACCGGCCTGAAAGTCCCATTGACTTACATTCAGATTATTTACTACTGGCACTTCCCAAAGTGTGTCCTGGTGACACCGATCCTGAGAGTGGGTGTATGGGGGAAAGGCTTGTGCCTGGAGTGCATTCAACACATTAAATGTTCTACGCAATCCTGCAGTAAAAATACCTGCTAGCATCATTAAGCCAAAGAATCACATATTTCTGTAACTACTGAACTATGTTTTCCCCACAGAGTACCTACTATTAATAATACTCTGAAAGATTACAGTTCTACAGAGTACAATTGTGCAGTATTTTCCTGGATGATGTAGGTGTGGAAGAATGTTTGTGAAATAGACTGAGGAACGAACTGCTGATGGCATCACAACTGATGCATATGCAGAGATGGAGTGATAGTCAATAGCATGGTGATACAGGCTAACAACAGTCAACATAGGTACGTGCTCCTGTGTACCTGACAGTGCTCTGGAATTCACTTAACCCGACAAGACGCAGAGAAGCTGAGAGGCTGCTAACTCCACACAGGTATTAAGTGGCAGATGAGGGCCTCCAACCCAGGGGTGTTTTCAGCAGGCCTGCCTTGGCGACCCACTCTGCTGATGTATGCCACATGGGCCTCTCTATAACTCAGATTTTTGTGACACTTTTCTAAGAGCAGGAAACTATTAGTAGTACTCATTTTGCACCCACTGTCCTTCAAGCACTTTACATATATCATCTCATTTAAAGTTCTCAGTAACCTTGTGAAGCAGGAATTGTAGAGGACATCTCGAGTCACCCAGGTAGGGCTCATCTCCACGTTGTCTTTCCAGTTGCGACAGTGCTCAGAAACGCCCCTGGGACCCATTAGCACTCTCCAGCCACCTGTTAGGGCCTCCCTATGGCTACTCCTGTGCAGCAATTCCTTTGAGAAGCCTGGGGGAGGGCGGAGGGGAAAGGCCCCTCCTGGGAACTGCTGGCAAGCACAGGAAACAGCCACCTGTGGGGAGAAAGACGCGTTCTGCCAAGGGCACACGTACGTCAAGGTAGCTTTTCTTTCCTTTTGCTAACAGGCCTGGGAGGCCAGCAATAAAAGACCGAAAGGGTCTGCCAGCCAAGACAGGTGAGAATTGTCGATTATCGAAGACACAGGGGGAAAGAGGGGCGGCTTGAGGGCTGGAGCATCTGCTGCCCTCTGAGAGAGAGGCCCGCCTAACTCTGAGTTCGATCTTTCTGGAAGCCCGTAATAGGCATCCTTCGCCGCCGCAAACCACACAAATGGGCATCATAATGGAAGAGCAGGACGAGGACAAAACGAACACTGTTTTCTCTCTCTCTCTCTCAGAAGGATAATGGCGGCAGAGTCCAGGCTGAGCAGGGACAGGAGGAGAGTATCTCCAGGTCTGTGTCGTTAGCACGAGGTCGCTGGAGGACGGTGGTGTCCGAGCAGCTGGGAAAGACACGACCCCCCCCCCCCCGCCCCAGATAGTTTCAGCGCTTGGAGGGGCCCCTGACGGCAGAGTGGGCAGGGTCACTGGTCTGCCCGTCACCGTTCTGGCCTTCACTGTTGGCTGATGTGCCACGGAGGGAAAGCCATAGGGACTAAGTCTCCTTTGGAGAGAGATCTGGGCCTGCAGATGAAACTGTGCTCAGCCCAGGGCAGCTCTGGTGGGTTTGAAGGTCCGTGGCAGGGCGAGCAAAGCCTGGGCTCCGGAGCCGGGAGCTGGTTTGAGCTGTGGTCACACGGCTTTCCTGTGCGCCCTCCTTGAGCCCTGGGTTTTTCCACCGCACCATTTACATGTCGGTAGTAATTCACAGAGCGCTTTCAAAGAGTAAATGAAATATATGTGTATAGACTCTGTGAACTGTGAAGTACTATAAAATGTAAGCTGCTATGATTATGAGATCATTTTTGCCTGAATCAGATCACTAGGTGGCCCCTGGAACTCAGGACTCCATAGAACCTTTGTTTTTTTTTTTATTGCTCATTCAAATGTTGTCTATAAAAACTGCCTGCCTTTCATTAACTTAATCCTAATGTTTATTGGATGGTAGGTGCTATTAGAGCTACAGAGGATAGAGAGAGCTCTTGATTTGAGTAGCTCATAGTCTTATAAGGTCAGCAGCCTTGTAAACAGATATTACACCTGACTTACCCAAATTCAGCCCAAACCTGTGAGTGGTGGTGGGGGGGAAGAGCAGAGGTGAGTGAGGGGCCAGTAAGGCTCTGGTGGACTTTCAGTAGGGTCTGCTCAGAGCTACCACCACTGTGGAGCTGTAACAGAGACCTTGGTGGGTGGTGGTCACCAGGAAATTGGAGGAAGATTTGCAGGGTTAGAATTACCTGGGTGACAGATCATCGGACCAGCCACCAAACACAGCAGCTCCCCGAAGTGAAGGAAACTGCAAGAACATGATCCTGGAGCTTCAAGGAAGAAATCCAAATGGTTCCAGGACCACCAAGAATAGTTGTGCCTTGCAAAACTCTAGGAGGTGATATTTAAATCATACTCATCATATATTTATATTGATTAAGACCATTTTATGCAGATGTCAGTCAAGTGTTCTGGAGGAAGGTGATCTTTTTTTCTGTTTATAAATGATGCTATATGGGCTTACCCAGCACCGCCCAAACCCTGAGCTGCTCACAGGCTGTGGTGCCTAACTGGAGCCTCACATTCTCTTCTTGCTGCTACCTCTTTGGGTGAGGAGGAAAGGTCCTGCTCTTGCTCAGGAAGAGAACCCTGGTGACAGCCTCCCTGGGAGCAGCGGGGCCGATGCCACCTAGCTTGTAAGAAAGGCAAACTGTTATAATAATGAGCCTCTACCTTGTCTTGGAATCTTGCGGTTGGCTTTGTTTTCACACTACTTTCTCTTATTTCTCTTCAACTGAGACTTACAAACAGCAGGACAACAATTCCTTTTATAACCTGATTTTAAAACGTGCCACTTTCACAGACTGTGAAGGCTCTCCTTGCCCCTCCCACCAGCTGCTGAACTGAAGGTGCGAGGGGGGCCCAAAGCCAGGCCTTACCCGAAGCTTCTGGGCTGATGAGAAATCTCCAGGACTTCTTGGAAAGGAAGTGAGGTCGTGGTGAGGTCATTCCACCTCTCCAGAAAGGGGAATTCCTAGGAATAGGTACCTGTGGGGAAGAAAGCTGCCTCAACTTCAAGGTCACCTATAGTGAGAAAAACCACCCTGACCGTCTCTCCCTCCCCGCAAGCTTTGTTTTCTTTCCTTTTTTGGCATCATGAAGCCTAGGTGCCCTGGAAGCCTGGGCAAGTGTGTTTTATTCCTCTTGGCTCCATGCCTGTTCAGGCTGTCCCTGCCCCAGGCCAAGGCAGCTGCAGGTGACTCATTGTCTGAGTCTAGTTCCTGCAGATGCTAGGCTGGGTTTGTTTCTTTAGGAAACCTCCAGCACTGCCCTGGACTCGCCTTAAATCAAACAACCCTCTAAGATCAGGGGCCTGCTTCTTCCTACCACTATTCCTAGCACTTAGCACAATGCCTGGAATGAGGCAGGCACTCAGAAAAAATATGTTGAATCAACTGAATGCATGATGTGTTTTACATGGATTTATGAATATCATGTCAAGGTTCTCCAGACAAGCAGGACCCATAAGGATAGATAGATAGATAGATAGACAGACATAGATATTTATTTTAAGGGATGGGCTCACACAATTGTGGGGCCTGGAAAATCCAAAATCTGTAGGGCAGACTGGAAGCCTAGAAACTCTGGAAGGAGTTGAAACTACAATCGTGAGTCAGAATTTCTTCTTCTCTGGGAAACAGTTTTTGCTTTTAAGATCTTCAACTGATCGAATGATCGAATGAGGCCCACTTCTTATCAAGGGTAATCTCCTTTATTAAAGTCAACTGATTGGAGACATTAATTACACTTGCAAAGTACCTTCATGGAAATACCTAGATTAGTGTTTGATTAAATAACTGGGTACTATAACCTAGCCAAGTTGACACATAAAACTAACATCACGTCCTTGGCCAAATTATGTTCATACAAACAGCCACCACTGCTACCGCCACCACGGCCAACCACAACAAAATACCTACCACCAAACAAATACTATGTAATAAAAGCCCAATAAAACAGAGCTAGCCTAAATTTGTACCCGAGTTCCAGCTAGGTGCTGGCAGCACCAAGATGCTCAAAACACATTCGCTGCCCTCAAGGAGATAACTCTCTAGTGAGGGAGACAGTCCGGTAGATAGATAATTACAGCCTAGTGTGATAAATACTGTCATCAAGATGTGGACAGAACTGGCTTACTGTTGTTTAGAGTTGGATAACCTTGAAGTAGTCAGAACGACCTTGGTAACCTGAGAGAGGGTCTGATGTCAGCCAGGCTAATATTATAATCTTAGCTGCTCTGGGAGAGAGTTTAAAATACTGTACTTTAAATAAATGGACTGTGAAATGGCCAAACGGTCTCAGTGCCAGCAAATGTCAAAACACCCAAGACAATCAAGGTATTTGGGGAAAGACCTGTAAGACAGCAGCCATTTTCTTTCTTGCTGCCTGTGGCTTCTTCTGAATGCCAATCAGACACCCCGGGCCCTGTCTGAAGTCGTCTGGACACATTCCTCTAAGAAACTGACGCCCGAGAGGGCAGGTTAGCCTGAGAGGGCAGGTTAATGACTCAGCGCTGTCTGTTACCTTACCTAGGTAAATGAGGCCCAGGGCTAAACTCAGCAACATTTCTATTTCTGGAAGAGTAGCCTTGTGTCCTGTTTCCCTTCCCCCAGTAGATGAGAGCAGACTGCAGGGATCTGTTTACTTAGACAGTGCTGATGGCTTTTATATGCTCGTGTTCTACTTTCTTTCCAACAATATCTGTTGTCAAATTAAAGATTGGGCTCTACATATTTAGTTGCAGATGCGTTGCTAACAGCACAACGGTGCTGGATTTCCCCCTTGTCTCCTACCCGGAAACATTAAGATCACATAAGTAAATGCCAGTGTTTCTGCATTTTCATGCCAGCGCATGTGGTCAGCTCCATTGACTAGACTCCAAAACTAGGCTTGCCCTGTGTTTAAATCTGCGCTGACTCTCGTGGACCCAGAGAAGCTGAAGATGGTAGAGAAGCTTTTTCTCGTGGGTTCAGAAAAAACAGCAGGGATGTTAAGATGTCACGTTAACAGTCAGTATCTAGCTGGCCAGAAAAGTGTTCAAACGATGCAACCTCCAGCCCAGGAAGAATCTGGAAGGAGATGCCTCAAACTTCCCAGTGCATCTCCCAGCGTGATGGGATTGGAAGCGGGCACAGAGGAATGCTCATTTTCCACTTTATACGCTTCTACATTGCTTAACTTTGATACAAAGAATAAATATTACTTTTGTAATGAAAACTTTAAAAACAAAGTTTTTTTTAAGATAACTGATTACTTAACCCTGTAATAATGATAATGACAGTAATAAGACAAGAATACCACTGACCCTGATGGAGAAATACCCTCAACTCCACCAAACATACACCCTGTGAGAGCAGATTATAGGTGACTTTGATCTTCTGTTTCTTGCTGTGGATTTTAAGTGCTACCTACCCAGGGCAGTCCATTCAGAGCAATGTTGGCCTCCTGGGGTCTCTGTGCTAGGAGGTCCCATGACCTGGCCTGAACCTGATGGGTGGTAGATGGCAGTGGCCATCTGAGTGCCTGTTGGCCACCCCAGATCAAGTTGGGGACTGACACACAGTTTAATTATCATGCAGAGCTGCAGCTGGAGGCGGCTGGAGTGAGTTGGCATCTGCTTTTGCAGAGCACAATTTCTGCAAATAATTAACCACCAGAACTCTCGATTCTCTCTAATTAATGAAGGGGAAGCCTGGAATCTTCAAAGTCCACGGATGTCATGCTGCCATTGTGTCAGGATTGATCTCCTTTGTTCTAGACCAAAGAGCATGCCTCTCTTGCCTCTCCTAATTCTTTATAAATTGAATTTTTCTATTACTAGTTGTGACAGCTAAGTAACATGACTTCAGAAATTCACCCGCAGTTCATGCCAGTATTAGAAGCCTGAATAATAATAATTTTTAAAAAGAACCATAATGGAACAAGCTTTCTGTCTCTGACCCAGAATTAATCATAGTGAAGAGACACCTCCTGAAAGGAGGGTCGTTAATTAGCTCTAATGGCTCTTACTAGGTGGAGTCTGAATTATTGGGAAGTCTGTAGACAGCAGGAAAGAGGGGATTCTTCCCTTTCTCTGTCCACTCCATGTGATGCTGGGATGGAAGATGACGGGACTTGGCTTCCAGGGGACAGGGAACTGTGATAGGGGCCGGAGCAGAGTGCAGCTCGGTGGGAGATGCTGATATGTAGGCCTGGCAGACCAACAGCTCTGAACATCTTCCAGGAAAAGAAGTGGAAGTGGTCATTCCAGTGCAAATGGCCTATCCCTGTGGTCTCATCTAAGCATATAATGAAACCCACAGAAGCCAGAGTGGGATCCTAATAAACCCTAAGTCAGATCACTCTGCTCCAAACATTCCAATGGCCTGTCTCTTTAAAGGAAAGCAAACTCTAAGCATCAGCTACACAGTGCTCTCTGGCCACTGTGTCTGCTATGACCTGGTTTCCCCTACTCTCCTCCCCAACTCACTCCATCCCAGGCACACCGGCTTCCTTGAGAGTCCATCAACACTCCGAGCACATGCCTACCTCAGGGCCTTTGCACTGGCTATTCTGTCTGCAGCACCATTTTCTAGATATCTACTTGGCTCAGTTTTTCTCTTCCTTTAAGACTTTGCTCATATATCACCTTCTTAATCAGGTGACATTGGCCACTCCATGTAAAATGGAACCCTCTCCCCAACTATATTTTTCTCTCTTACCTTCTAGCGTACCATATACTTTCCTTATTTATTATTTTTATTGTTAAATCTTTGCCTCCTCCACCCCCCACTAAAATGTAAATGCTATTAAAACAGGGAGTCTTGTCTGTTTTGTTTGCTAATATATCCCCAGCATCTAGAACTGTGCTAGTGCAATAAATATTTGCAGAATGAATGAATCAGTCCTTACTCTCTGGAGTGTTTGCTGGTATGCGTGAAGACTGCGTGCGCCCGTCCAGCATGACTGCTCAAACATCTTACAAGGCCCAGGGTATGGGCTGTTCCTTTTTCTTTCGCAAGTGTCTGGATAAAGTACTGTTGTTTCTTTTGGTTGCCAAATGTTAATAATTAAAGCAAACAGTATGATCAGAGTTAAATATTACTTGTGGTGTTGATTTCTGTTAGGAAGAAGTTAGTATGGGACTGGGCAAGAATGGTGCTTTTATGGGAGGGGTTGGTTTTTGTCCCCAAGGGTGCATGTTCTTCCTCTTTAAGTCCACAGGGAGTGGGAGATCTTTAGAGATACCATGCAGCAGAAATCATGGCAGTGGTATGGGGGTGGGAATTGTACTGGGTGTAACTCAGCACTGACCCTACTAAACAGAAAGCATTTATAGGCACCCAAGGAAGAGCAAATATGCTAAGGAATCAGGGTTGGGCCACAGCAGAGAGCTTCAGGCAGGGAGTTATATATAGCAGCAGTCCCCAACCTTTTTGGCACCAGGGATCGGTTTCATGGAAGACAATTTTTCCACGGACTGGGGGTGGGGTGGGAGTGGGGGGATGGCGAGCAATGGGGAGCATCTATAAATACAGATGAAGCTTCACTTGCTTGCCCCGCCGCTCACCTCCTGCTGTGTGGCCCGGTTCCTAACAGGCCATGAGCTGGTACTGGTCCGAGGCCCAGGGATGGAGGACCACAGAGTAAAGCCCACAGTAAAGCCCACAGTCTCTGCCATCACTATAAATTGTTTCCAAACAGTGGGGCCATAGATTCCTGTACTAGACTCTTTCCATTGAAGAATGACTACTGAGTCCTGCTTGTGTCTGTAATTTGCTAGGAGTTTGGTAAATCTGGCAGAGGTTGCAATGTGGACAGGTCGGGGCCTTGGGAAGTGGATAGAGCCAACCTTCCATGCTCTACTCGCTTTGTGCCTTACATCAATCCAGCACTTAGCTCAGAGGTGCTGACCCAAGAGGAAGACATGCACGCACTCGATTAACAAGCCAGTTGGTGCCGGGCTTGGTGCTGAGTCAGGACACGTAGGTTCTAGCCCTGATTCTGCAGTGGCGGGTTGAGTGACACTGGCCACTCATTTCCCTGCACGTGGTTTCTAACTCAACCTTCTTAATACTTTGCAAAGTTTTTTTCTCATTTGCTTCTCTAAATATCTCTGTTTCTTAATTTAAAAAAAAGAAAGAAGGAAAGAAAGAAAAGAAGAAGAAAAGGCCCAGAGAGGTCAAGGTATTTGCCTAAGGTCACACTGTTACTAAGAGGTAGGACCAGGATCTGCAGTCTTCCTGCCAATCCAGTTTCTGTCTCCGACACCCTTCAGGTAAGAAGGACATCCACCCTATTTTCCTCTTAAAGCTACACATGAAACTGTTTATGAGTAAAAAGGGATTTTACCAACCCAAAGTGGATTATTACTAAAGTGGCCTCCCAAATTTAGAGGATGCTCAAAGGTCAGAGATGAGAACCTGAGCTAAGTCTCATGGAGGTAAAGGTATGAATTATTGTGTTTTTTTTGATATCCTAAATTCAAATTCCAAGGCTGACATTTAAAGCATCCCTCCAAAGCCAAGTTTGGCATAGAGCTCTGGTTCTAAATAGCAAAGTTGACCTTCCTTCTTAGACTGATATCCTAAATTATTCTGAAGATTCTTCCTGCAGACTGCTCCTGACAACCCACCTACAGGAGCCTCCAGGACGCTCTTGCTGATTTACAACTGCAATCTTGCTAAAAGGAATGGAAAAATGCCAGGATGAGTTTCTGTTCGACAGAATCGCTGGCATGAAATACTAACATCGCTACAACTTGGCATATAACTGACTGACTGCATCACTGTCCCCCCTCCTTACTTCACTGAAATAGGCCATTTGTTGGAGAAGTGAGGGGGTCTTGTTCCTCAACCCCTGCCCCCCAAATGAGTGAAGGAAGAAGGCTGCTGACTGTGCGGTGTAGCATGTGCTTGAACGTGGCTCCCGAAAGCCAGTCTTGAACCAGGAAGCCTTTTCTTGTTCAGCTTCCATGTCAGTGGTTTGTCTTTGATGAGTGTCTGTGACTGCTGTGTGCACAGCCCTTCTGTTTCCTGCCTTTACAGAAGGAATAAAGACGACCAGGCAGGATGCAGGCAGTAAGCTCCAGCTGTCCCTGGTTAAGATGCAATGATTAGCTGTGAGTCGGCCATTTGGCTTAGGCAAAATCATGTCTAAATGAACAAGGGATCCCTGTCCCTTGTATTTATTCTCTCCCAGAACATTGACCCAAGCTGTCAATTTGCCAATCAAATATTTATTGACACTCCCTCCTCCCCATCTTGCATAAAGTGCAGGGTGTGAGAAGTAAAACCTTACAAGTTACTAGAGACTTAGCTTGGAAAATAAGGTGAGTAGTTACTCATCAAGAGTGGAAAACTCAAATGACTATGGGGCTGGTGGGGGCAACATAAATGAATGAATGAATGAATGAATGAAGCTGTTTAGTAATAGCATCGTAAGGCACATTTTTTTTTTTTGGTTTACACAGATACATTTTTTTCTCCACAAAATCAGAGCCTTCTTGGCCTATCTTTAGTTTTCACACTGTTGATGGAGGAAAGAATATCTTCCTCTTCTATCCAGTAGAGTAAGTGCCAAGGCAAATGGAAACTAACACCTGGTTTCGGTGTTAAGAGACAATTGGACGTGCTTCAAGGACGCAATGGGGACTGTGTCAGTTGGAGAGATGTGGCTGTGGGAAGGGGCAGCTGCTTGCTAAGTGCCCTGTTGCTCTGCTGCTGAGTGAAGATGGAGGCCTAGAAACATATCTTTAAACTCTTCTAAAGCACTGTCCTTGCCCAAACATGTCGTGGGGTGGCTTGCCATTTCTCTGCCTTAGGTGTGTTTAGGTTTGTCTTATCCTTCCATTTCCCCCAGGTGGATGGGAGGCTCCTCAGGGAAGCTCGAGGTTTTTCTTTCTTTGCTCACAGGGATAGGCTGAGCTCTTGCACACGGCTGCTGGGCTGTGCTTACTCCACACCATCATCACGCATGAGACGGAGAGGACATCACAAAAGACAGGACACCTTCCCTATGGTCTGGTCAAAGTCATGCAGAGTAATGTACCAGGGATTATTAAGGAAAGCAGAAGGACTCCTCCCCCCAAAGTGACATCCAGGCTTCAGACAGTTAACCCTGAGAAGCTCTCTGTGGAATAGTGCAACATGGCCACAAAACCTCCCTTCCTTGTACTCTTGCCTCTTTGCCATCCATCCCATCAAGGAGTATTTTTCTCACATTTGTTTTTTGCATACTGATATTGTACTCTGTGATCTTGTTAAGGCTCACTTATGAGTTCTAGCAATTTTTTGTAGATTCATTAGGATTTTTGATCATATCATCTCCAAATAAAGACATTTTTACTTCAGGGGCAAAAAAAGTCTTTTTCTCCACTCCTTGCCTTTGGGTTTGACCATGTGACTTGTTTTGACCATTGGATGTCAGCACACACAGTACAAGCCGAGACTTGAAAAGCACTTGCACACTCAGGTTGGCCAACTCCTGCTGCGCTAGATCCATGGGACCATCATTAAATAAGCTCACACTAGCCTGCTGGAAAGGCCACAAAGAGGAGAACTGAGGGACACCCTCCACTCGGCAGACAGCCTGTTAACTGCCAGCCTGTGAGGGAGGCTCCTCCTAGGCCAAGCATCTGGCCCAAAGGAGAACTACAGAAGAACTGTCCAGCAGAGACCAGCCCAAATTGCCAGCCCACAGGACTGTGAACTAATAAACCATCATTGTTTGAAAAACAAACAATCAAAAACCACGCTACGCTGATCAATCCAACTGAAGCCAGATTCTGCCCACTGCTATCAATTTGTTCCACGCTGAGGGAATGAGGACTGCCCGGCTACATAGGAAAAGTGCTTGTGAAATCACAGAAACTGTGCAAGGACACTGTACCAATTCCCTGCTCCTGTATCCCTGAGTCAGCTCTCCGCCTGCTCGAATGCCTCTGATAAAAAGGGGTGTGTGTGTGTGTGTGTGTGTGTGTGTGTGTGTTGAGAGAGAAAATCGTGAACCAGGAAAGGCAAAGGTAGGAAACGTGCTAGTTATTGATCTTAAAGTCAAGGTTACCAGGTTAAGCCTACATCTAAGCTGTGAATTTGCAGAGAAGAGCATAGTACAGAGATTAAATAAGAGAATAGATAGCCCAGAGAGATACTATATGTCTGAGCCATGCATGGGGTCTGTCTCAATTTTAACAGCCCCTTTGGTTCCTAAGTCTTCCAAAATCAGACTGTCCCCCTTGGGCAGCAAGCCACAGTCACAACTACGGCACATCCTGGCTCTTGCTCTTTTTCTCTGATTGAATTCCCTGGTCCCCAAGCCTTTTCTAGTTCAACTTTTAGCAAAAATATCAGTTTTCCTGAAGTGCAGATATAGGGTGTTTAGACTACAACCCAGCTTGGAACCTGGTAGGTCAAGTTCTGTTTAGTATTTTCTTGAATGCAACTGGCTGATTTGTTCATAAGATTTATATTTTTATAAATTAATATAGCAAAATTTATTTAGGTATGGCTCTCGATGTTAGGAACACAAAAATCAAAATTAGGTCCCTACATTGAGAGCCCAACAGCCTAATGGAAAAGTCTAAAGTGTGTGTGTGTGTGTGTGTGTGTGTGTGTGTGTAGTGATACAAGAACTAAGAGTGCGCCGTGGCCTAGGGAGCACCATAGCCAGAGGGACTAACAGTAAGTGTGTGTGAGCTGAGTGGGGAGCAGGGAAAGCTCCACCAAAGAGTGATGCTCAGACTGAATCTTGAAGAAAAGCAGAGGATCACTAGGCAGATCTGGAGACAGGAAAGAGCACTGTGGGTTTGGAGAACAG
Source organism: Eulemur rufifrons (assembly GCF_041146395.1). Taxonomy (NCBI): domain Eukaryota; kingdom Metazoa; phylum Chordata; class Mammalia; order Primates; family Lemuridae; genus Eulemur; species Eulemur rufifrons. The sequence continues at coordinate 64,638,834 of NC_090983.1, read as the reverse complement.
TAAATATTGATACTTAATTTGGCCAAAGCATAGGCTATGTGGATGCGATTAGGGAAGGATGGAAAGATGGTGGTGGTGGTGGGGGGGGGTATAATCAGAGATGAGGCTGGAAAAGTGGGCAGGAGTCTCCAGGTCTTGAATAATCTTAACTACCAGTCTAGGTGCCATCAGTGTTTGAATGTGTGGTCACCATTGTAATAATACTAACAGGTAGAACCTTGAAGAGGTGATTAGGCCACAAGGGCTGTGGCCTCCTGAATGGATTATTGCCATTACTGTGGGAGTACTTTCCTTATGAAAGGACAAGTGTGACCCCCTTTTGCTTCTCTTTCACCCTCTCTTGCTCTTCTGCCTTCTGTCATGGGATGACACAGTGAGCAGGCCCTCACCAGACGCTGGCCCCTTGATCGTGGACTTCCCAGCCTCTAGCCGATAAATTTCAGTTCATTATAAATTATCCAGTCTGTGGTATTCTGTCACAGCAGCATAAAAAGAACCGAGATAGTAGGGAATTTAAAATTTACCTTGTAGATGATGGGGAACCACCGAAGGATTTGAAACAGAAGAGAGAAGCATTCTGATTTGTAATTTTGGAAGATAACCAACGGTACAATGTTGGTGAACTGGAGGCAGGAAGATTGGTTGGGAAGTTATTACCGCAGTCTACACAAAAGCAGATAAACCATAAGAGCCATGGACACGGAAGAGGAGAGGACCACAAAGGATTAGGGTGAAGAGGCTAAACAAGGCTGAGGTTTCCTTCCTGGGCACTTGGTTGAAGTAACTCGATATAGCAGAGCTATACCTGTGGGTGAACTCTGTGTTGTTAAGCAAAAGAATCGTTTTAATATGACAGGCTGACATAGCCTACGGGGTTCTCGAAAGAGGCAGGATATTTTGAAGGAGAGAACCAGGCAGTGCATAGAGTAGATACTGGTTCGGAACGGTTAAGTATAAAACCGAATGCCAGCAGCACAAAGGACAGTCAAGGGCCTTTTTCGGGAACTCCAACCGAAAATAGCAATCCGGGCTGGACTGGCGGGATGGGCAGGCCTAGGCACCGTGGCCAGGTGTGGGTGTCACACCTGTGGGCAGACTTGGTGGATCCTCGGATGACCCGGGCCTGTCATTAGCTCTTACAATCGGCTGTGGCTGCTTTCCAAAGTAGCAGCAATGGCACCTGACAGCTTTGGAAGTATGTTTTCTGTAAAGAAAAAGTGCCCACAAGGAATACATCTCCCAAGTGGTTATTCCTTCTGGTTTGACTAAGAGCCTCTGTGGCTGAAAATATGCCTATGGTTTTTGTAAGGCCATTAAAAAAACTTGATTGGTTCCCCCCCACCCCCGCCCCGTAAAAATACTTCTTGGGTAACTTAGAAGAATCAAAGTGTAAGTTCTACCCCTGGGAAATATGTCGAAGAAATGCCTGGTATATGCTTTAGTTCATTAGAGTATCTTTTCCCCTTCTGCGTATCACAACAAAAGTAAATTAAAATACAAGGATTCAAAGGCAGAGAAGGAGCCTAACCCTAACAATCAGATTAGAAGTAAATGCCCCCTTTGGGGATCTGAAGTTAGAATACAAGATTCCACTCAGTTTGAGACTCTCAGATAAAAAATTCTTCTTATGACCTAGAGCTCACGAGGCCAAAACATCCGGTGGTAAGTTTGCTTTAGTGTATGGTATCTGGGGGAAATACCGAGAGGTTTATTTTGTTTGTAAATTGAACTTTAGATACTGTAGTTCAGCCAGGAAACACTAGAGGGAGCAAGTTAGAAAGAGGAAAAGGCTACACTGAGAATGAATGGGAACGAAGAGGAGAGAACTCTGAGGAAGGCTTGTCACTAAGGCATGACATTTTACTTAGGTAGACACTAATACTTATACTATGACCAAGTGACTTTACATTATAAATCCAGTATTAAAAAACTGTAATTATGATCTATTGTGTCTGTTCAGAATCCAAAACAGTAGAGGAAAACTATTATTCCCTGACCAGAATCTATATTCTATCTACTTTAGGCATTTTGCTAGCCAATACAATATAGTTCTACCTGTGAGTCTTTAATTTGAAAGCATACATTTTTTGGATGAAAAACCTTTCAAAGATATAGTGGATTTTCTTTTTAACAGCACTGGTGGTCATACTTACACTTCTCACTGTGAATAGTAATGACACCAGATATTTTTAGACACTTGTAGGAATAAAATGTGCTCTTTGTAGATAAGCTGGATTGAAAGCAGTTCCTTCTTCATTTTCTCCATAATTCTCATGTATTAGCTCTACATTAAAACACCATTTTACAATCCAGAAACACTGAAGTTAATTGGACCAATGTCATACACATGTGAGTGGGAACTGATATTTATTTGTCTTGTTCAAATTTCCAGTTCCTCAGTTCTTTTGAAATGCCAAAAGAATTAGTGAAGGCCAGAGTACCATCATCAATTTAAAAAAACTTTAACAATTAATTACTACAATCAAAAACAAATATTAATATCTTAAAATCTTAACAAGAGACTATTCAACTGGTTATTAAAATATTTTACTGAATAATGAACTAATACTGTTATGAAATATTGTCCTTCAACCAGATTTTTGAAATACGGCTGTTAAAAGCATGTGTGAATCCAAATGTAAGAAAAGTCACAACAAAGCATGCTAAGTTAATAAGTATCTGCCCTTTTACAAACCTTAGGGTCAGACTCACCTGGACTTTAATGTCAAGAGAGTAGAAATCACATTACAAACTCCCTAAGGCAGCGTCTGTTGGAAACAATCAATGACACTGACAAGAAACACTCCGCTCTGAAATTTGGGTTTGCATTTGTTAGCCATGCATTATACCACTTACCTCTCAGGGTAGAACCTTTAATTTCAGAAAGTGCTGACGTGCATTACGGCACCCGTTATCAAAAGTCTTTGGCAGAAATGCCATTTGTCCTTGTTGTGGTAATGAACAGATTTAAAACATTCTGGTGTCACCATCCCTGAAAAAGCACATTCATTTGAATATTTCTTCCACAAGCATAATGAAATATTTCATGAAGGCACATGTGTGTAGAATATTATGGAGAGATATTGCTGGTGAATGACAGAACGTCTGGTTGATTTACATGAAACCCCAAGTGCTTGTATGAGAATAGGTTAGGTTTAGATTGACGAGCAAATGTGTAACCAGACTTCTGGCTGACAAATGGCAGAACTATGCCAGCACATTCGCTTCTCTGGAGAGAGACCAAAAGTGAAGCGAGGGGATCAAGTTCACTCCATAAAGGACATTCAAACCTAGTGGATTGCAGAGTGGCTGGGATACTCAGCACATATAGATATTAATACCCCAAAATAGCACTGGGTGAGTTCATGGTTGAGCTGGCATCCAAGCCAATGATCAAACCCTTATCAAGCATGGCTATCTCCTCTGCGTGTGCGTATATTGATATTCCTTCAGAAGGATCCTGGTGTCTTCAAGCAAAGTCTATTTTATTGGCAGTTTTGTTTTTAAGTCACTAACCTCTAAAAATGGATTGTTTGGGTAAACTAGAAACTGAAAATAACAACTGATGAGATTAGTATCAAAAATGGTGACAAGCATTAATGGTCCAGACTGAATTAGATTTATTCTGGCTGGGTACAGCTAAGAATAGAAACACCCATATAGCCTTCGTCAAGAGGGATGGATAGTTTGGGAAACACTCTTTTTTCCAGGCTGAGGCTGAAAGCTCGGGGCTCTGGGTCTGCCTTCAAAGAGCTAGTGTGATAGATACTATTCATGGCTTGTCCCTTCCTTGGTGCTTGACATACATCGTCTCATTTAATTCTCACCACCACACTGTGGGGTAGGGCTTATGATGTTTGCTTTATAGATGAGCCTGATGATCAGAGACATTAGTTGACTTGTCCAAGGCCACACATGAGTATGTGACAGAGTCAAAATTTAAACTCCAGTCTGACTCCAAAGCCCTTTCCATCATGATACATTGCTTCTCAAATGTCTAATGAACGTTATTGGTCAAGGTTTGGTGACCTTCAAGAGCTGTGGCATTTGAGGAATGTTAAGGCAAGAACAACAGAGAGAGCCAGGAGATCTGGGTTTGAATAATGGCTCTACCATTCACTGGCTGTGTGATCTTGGAAAAATTCTTAACCTCTCTGGCTGTCTCTTCACCTATAAAAAGTATGTCTGTGTTGTGTGCGGGTAGGGGTATCAGAAGATTATTAAATTACCTTTCATTTCTATTCTTTGATGATTTCTTGAGCCTTGAAGGGGCTTTTACTTTCCCATAATTGAGGTGCATGTTTGGTCTTTTGCTCTGTAAGTGAACTCAGATGTGCGGAAACACTTCCATTTGAAATTCAAGAACTGGCTTAATTTCTGCCACAGAGATGTTATTCCTCCTCTCTGTAAAATTCCCTTTCTATGTGAGATGCCTCAACACAAACTATCGCCTATTGCCCTGGTGGACAACTCCCCTGGGTACTGAATGTGGTGCTCTACGCATAAATGAGCCATAGTGAGGCCTGCAGGACATGCTAGAAACACAAAATGGTGTTTCATAATGTTATCACAAAGGAATATCACTACAGTTGGCTTTCATCTGAAGGCAATAAATGTTACTTCCAGTGGGTTAGAAAAACAAATATGCATGTAGTTGCCTATTTTGGATGCTTTGGTCTATTTCTGTAAATTAATGAGGCTTTATTTATCGCATGCCTCTCCTTATTTATAATTCACTACAATATGCTGACGAGCTTTCTCTGCAAATGGCTGTCTAATCTTAGAGCGCACCAGCCCTTGCTAGTCTGGTTTGCACCCATTCTCCTGTAGATGGAAATGTATACATTGGCTCTCCTGCCGTGGACATTCATCACCCGCTGCTCAGCATTCTTGAGGATCAAATGACATGAGCCATGCTGTATGTAGGGAGCAATGTTTGAAAATTCCTTTGATGTTGTGCCTTGTGACAATGGCTAAATCCAAGCTTTTGCTATTTGACCAAATGCCAAATGTGCTAGTCTGAATATCTATGATCTTACAGATGGATGGATGAAAAAAAAAAAAATAAGATTAAACCACTGGAAAAAATATTTCAAAACTATTTTGCAGGGCTAATTAAAGTAAAGCTTTGATTAATTGGAAAGTTAGTTGAGCAGGGTGTTTTAGCTAATTAGTAGCTAAGGTATAAACACTTTAAAAAAATTTGTTTTATACATACTTAGTGCCATCCATGTATATGGTATTGAGTCTTCAAAGAGGGGCAAAAGTTCATATAGTCCTTCTATCCAAAGCATATTCTGGTTTCCTTCTACCAATTATTGCTGAAAACTTTGTTCTATTTCTTTTCAGTCCTTTTTAATGGTTATGTTTTACATTGTTTTGTTACAAAAACATGACCATCGGCCGGGCGCGGTGGCTCACGCCTGTAATCCTAGCTCTCTGGGAGGCCGAGGTGGGCGGATCGTTTGAGCTCAGGAGTTCGAGACCAGCCTGAGCAAGAGCGAGACCCCATCTCTACTAAAAATAGAAAGAATTATATGGACAGCTAAAAATATATATATAGAAAAAATTAGCCGGGCATGGTGGTGCATGCCTGTAGTCCCAGCTACTCGGGAGGCTGAGACAGGAGGATCGCTTGAGCCCAGGAGTTTGAGGTTGCTGTGAGCTAGACTGACGCCACGGCACTCACTCTAGCCCGGGCAACAGAGTGAGACTCTGTCTCAAAAAAAAAAAAAAAAAAAACATGACCATCCAGGATATGTATGTATTTTGAATCAATTTTTATTCATTTAATATTACAAGAATTCAATCTAAGTGTTATTTTGTTAGGAGTATATAATGGTATGCTTAAACATCCCCTTGTTTGCTTAAAATTTGGGTTGCTTTCACCTGTTTAACATGATAAAAATGCTATGAAGAAAATCTTTGTACACAGAGGTAAAGACAAATTTTCATATATGGAATTATTAGACCAGAGAAGACAATTTTAAATTCTCAATATTATCAAAATTCATTGTAATTCCTTTTCAAAGGAGTGGTACCATTTTATATCCTTATTACCATTATTTGACCATAAGTTTCTCCTTTCTCTATCATTATTGGGTTTTTGTTTATTTATATTTTTTGTTTATGCAATACACAAAGTATTTTTGCAGAAAAAAATTTAATTGGGAAAAAATATAATAGCTATTATCTGTTGAATTCACACAATAATCTTGCAAAATCAACAGTTTACAGAGAACAGATATTGGGAGCAATTAAGGGATTCACCCAAGTGCATACAACTATCACCATAACTGGACCTTAAGGATCTTGCTTCTCCTGAGGCCAGGCCTGTTGTGTGTTCCACTCTACCTTGGTAGCCCCCTAAACAGCAGGAGGGGTCAAGGCTAATGAGCCTTTCAAGATAAGCTTGAAGAAGCTTGGTTGTTGGTGTGTGTAATGATGGAGTAGATGAGCAGGACTAGAGATTAAAATGTTGAAATGGCTTTGTTCCCTTAAAAACCAAACATTCCCTCAATTGAGTGGATAATTTTTTATTAATTTATGCATGCTGTTTCGCCCTCCACATACACATCAAAAAGGTCTAAAAAAGAAAAAAGTATGTTATTTAATAGTGCCTGAACATTGGAGTATCTTAACTAAACTCAGATATACATGAGTAACTCCAGTTGGAAGTTGTTCATGCATATCTGAAGGCAGAATGTGGCCTTTTGACTTTAGCCTATTAAACACAAGGAAATTCATAGTTAAAATTCCACACTTAGCTCCCCAGCCAAGATGGGAATGGCCCCAGCCATAAACCATGATGGACAAGGCTGCCACAAGGCCCAATAATCTGTTGGCATTACAGAGTAGGGTAGGCAAACCACAGTAAATCAAGGCCTCACCTTCATTTTTCAAAAAGCTGAATGGATTGAAAGTGTGTATGTCATTCTTTCCAGTGAGCAGGCAGACAGGTTTTGCAACAAGCTGGAGGAAGATGTGTGGAGTCAATGACAAATGCCTCCTGGTTGGAGGCTGTTTGGACACTCCAGGTATCCATTTGGAGGGTCACCTTGGGAAAATGAGTTGGCACCATGTGCCTTCTTATTCTTTGCAAAAATGAGAAAGAGGAAAGCCCATTTTGGAGGCCACAGCAGAGTAAAATGGCAGGATCTGCTGGCATTGGCTCCATAGAGTGTGGCTTTGGGATGGGGCAGTCTGTGCTTCCATTATCTGGAGGTTCTTGCTGTTAGAAGGCCCCTAGTGAGCTCAGCAGGAGGCTGAATAATGGGGATTGGCAAAACCCAGGGCTGGGCTCACCTCTCTAGATTATAAAATCCCATTGTCTAATCAGACACCCCTTCACGGATATTAACAACAAAAAACAAAACAACAAATCACCGGTGCTTATTTTTCAAAGATATGATTCTGAATGTGATAGCAGAAGGAATGCCTCGTTAATATCTCTAATACCTTTTAGATAATTGCAAAGAAGGCTGGTCTCTTCAAGCATTCAGATGATCTCCTCTAGAGGCTTTTATAGAGAGATGAAACTGCTTTGGTGAATCCTTCAGTGCCGAGACGATAATTTGGATTCACCCTGCCTTTAAGGAGAAAAGCTGGAAGCAGCAGGCAGCATCTGTAGAGAAGTGAACGTCTCTACAGGTCCCTTGTTTTGTAACCAGATTTTAATTTTAATCAGTGAGGAATCCTGAAAAAACATTAACAGAAAGCAGTTTGGAAGCAGCTTTGATTTCAAAACCGTGTAGTGATGTATCTACTCCACCCATGTATTTTCATAGCCACTTGCCTGAAAGGTCAGGCCATAAATAAGCCCAGCGTCCAGAGCTCTGCCTGGAACTGGATCCCTGTTTTGCTGGCGGCAGGAGAGAGAAGGCAAGCCGAGTTGAGCTCCAGGGGTATCTTCCCCCAGTCTAGCCTAAATGGCTCTTCTCTCTGACTTGACTGGAGTGTTTTCTGTCACCTCCAAACATTGCCTGCTGCGATAACATTCGTTCCCAAGGCCCATGCCCAACGTGACAGTCAGGAATGCGTGGAAGACGCAAGCCAAGCCGGGTTAGACAAAATGGCTGTGCCGCCCAGCCCCGTGCTGGCCGGGATGTGCAGCTGGGGAGGAGCTGACCTTCATTTTGCCCCTGTTGCCTTTGGAAGGCTTTCATTTGGGTTTTTACTAGTGGGTGGTCTCTTAGGTCTCCCACTACATTCCAAATATTTCCAAAACTTTCTAAGAGCTCGTGGTTCTCCTGACTAATGTGGGATGGCTTCCTGATGCCGGCTGTTCCCCCTCACAGTCCCAACCCACCCCCTTTTTGTTTCCTTTGAAGTCGGTTTGAACAAGGCAGAATTTGTGACTCTGAAGTTCTAAGATTCTGGGTACAGTAGTTTTTTTTTTTTTTTTTATAGCCTCTTATGGTTTAAAGCTCAGCAGTCTTCTAGCTCTTTGGATGGCTCACCTGTTTTAGCAAAAGATTTTGAGCAGATATTCCCAATACTTGTAATTTATTTGTAACTTACATACATGTACTACTGAAGTAATGTATTATGGTAATTAAAAACATACAAAGATGAAATGATGTTGTTCATTTTCTTGATGGTACAAAAACCCTTGTTGCTTTTTACTCTCCTATTAAGGTTGTATGCTCATTTTATATTTATTTATATATGTCTGAACTGAATATGCTTCATTTGAAAAGTTTGGTTTAATGCTTTGTGATATGATTCAAAAGTGTGCTTCTAAGCTCAGTCCATTTTGATACCTGCTTTTAGTGACTATCACAGCTAAAACAATACTACAGAAATGATGCAAGAAGGGCAGTATTGGCTGTAATTACTAAGTTGTCACTCATTTTTTCAGTCATATCCACCAGCTATGCAAAGGTTCTGTTGACAGTTTAGTAATAAATTTTCATCTGCCTTGGTGCCAATCAATAGTTCATAATCTAATCAAAAGTGCTTCCCATTGGCCAAATCCAGAGAAAGGCAGAAGACAAGGAAGTCTGGGTAATGCCTTTTTACATAGATAGATAAGGAGAGAGATAGATATGTTCAAAGCTCTCTGAAATTGTACATTTGAAAGATGTTTAAATAATTTAGAAAAATCGCATTTCTCAGTTTTTAAAAGCGTACATATCAGAATTTTTAATAGAGGTAACATTGTTTTCAGAACCAAATTTTCACAATGGTGGAAATAATTCTAAATATCCACATTCAAAGTGTTTTCTTTGTGGCATGAATTTCTTTTTTCAAAGCAGTCACTTTCTCACTCACTTATATAATACCAATGTTACCTTGGCTGGACAAATTCAGTGTCTTCATTTTTGCAGAGAGGTTGCATATTTCCACAGCTTCTTGTCACCATGGAAATTTTTGAAAATGCTTTTCACACAGGAATGTGACAGAAGAGGGCTCACCCCATGCGCCATTTTGGTTTGTTTCTGCTGGGTAGGATTTACGTTTTACCAACAGCCCAGGCCAATTGTGAGGGAAACAGTGGATTCATCTGAGTTCCTGCAAGTAACACCAACACCTGGTGCACGTGAATGAGGTCATTGGAGAGAGTTTAATAAAGGCAGTTAACAAAGGCCTGGGCACAGTTCAGGAAAGCCGGCAGTGATAGGGAAGCAATGGCAGGGAGAACTCCCCGCCTTCCCCTAAGCCTGCAGGGGTAAGGGAGGATGCCAACCCAAGCCAGGGAGAGAGCTGTAGCTCTAGGGGAGGGAGCAGGGACTGTAACCATGACTTCGCTGTAGGGACTGTATGAGTTTGCTCTGGTTGCCATAATAGCACAAGTTGGGTGGCTAAAACACAGAAATCTATTTCCCACAATTCTAAAGGCCAGAAGTCCAACACCAAGGTGCTGGGAAGGTTGGTTTCTTCTGAGGCCTCTCTCCTTACCACCTTCTCTCTATGTTTTGACAGGGACTTTCCCTTGTGCGTGTATCTGTGTCCAAATTTCCTCCTCCTATGAGCCCCCCAGTCATATTGGATTATGACCCCAACTAATAATCTCATTTTAACTTAATTACCTCCTTAAAGGCCCTGTCTCCAAATACAGTCATATTCTGAGATAGTGGGGGTGAGGAATTCAACATATGAATTTGGGGGAACACAATTTGGCCCATGACAGGTACAATGTCAATCTGTGGCACATGGGGAGGAAGCTGGGCAACAGCACCTTGATCGATTCTTCCTCCAGCCCGCCTGGCAGCCCACTGGCCTCCAGCTCATCCGCCAAACTCAAATGGAAGGCAGAGGCAAGCAAGCCTGTTTAATGCCAGCCGTGCAGTAAGTGTAAGTCTCCTGGGATACAGACAGGAATAAAGAGTAATCTGCAGGAGCAAACAGAGTATGCAGCTCACAAAGTCACTGCTGAATTTAGAAAATAGATTCCGTTGACCTATAGTGTTATGAATGATTTAACACGGAAAGAAGGAAAGAAGTAATGATCAGCATGAGCCAGGGCGTTCGGTTTTGTGGATTGCACAAGAGATGCTGGTTTCGGGGAACTGCTGTTACCAGGCTCAGCTTTGTAGTAACAACTTGAATATTTCACACAGCACTAGCGCTTGTGAGAATTAGAAAAAGGCATTCCCTGTGGACAAATGAGAAAAAGTACCTTATGCTGGACAGAGCATTCTTTGGTACACAGCTTTTGGTGACTTCCCCATTCACCCTCCTTAGCCAAACACATGCTGCATGACCCTGTGTGGTGACCCTTATCGTGGGCTCAGTTGGATGGTCAACACTCTGTCAGTCTTCTCTTCCCAGCCCCCCATCATGAACAACTTGAAGGATAAATTTTGATGTTGTGTCTGTTGCACTCTGTGAACTGGCCGCCTCCTAGTTCCATGTGGAAGAAAATCATTAAGCCATGGCAAAATTCAAATCTATCACTGGCTGATTTATTAAATCATTTAAGTCCCCTTTGCTGGCAGTTTCTGGCTGGCCTGAACTTAAATAAGTTTGATGGATCTTTCACCTAAAGAGAGTAATTAATGTTAATTTAGATTATTGTTCCTTGTTAGCACTTCTGGTAACCCTACTGTAAGAGTTTAGAATTATCGGCAAAAATGAATATAAGCATTAGGTTTAAGTATTGGATTTTCTTTATCCATCAAATGGATTTCAGCTTCTGGTGAGAAAGTTGCACATTGCACAACTCCAGGGGGTGCTATTCATATAGTCATTGTAGGTTTGTAGGGTCTTTCTGACAACTTTCTGGCAGATGGCAATAAAGAGTTCCAAGAACAAGGTGACTCCTCTGTCCCTAGTTGCTATGAAATTTTAGTTTGGGTAAGTGGCAGGTTAGGTGTCTATGTGTGTGAGGCCCTAGGAGTGGGGCTGGGGAAAGGGAAGGACCCGCTGAAGACTAAGACACGGTCCCCACTTCTCAACACAGTGGGGGAGGGAGACGTGCGGGTACGGCCTCAGCTTCATAGTAACACCCAGATGCGCTACCTCCCCATGCCCCACCCTCTCTGTTCCTGTCCGCAAATGAGGAATGAATGAGGAGAGTGAGGTAGGATGAGGTGGAACAGGGGGTGGGGACAGGTGGGGTTGACAGTGCTGAGCAGTGCTGCAGAGAGGACCAACTGGAGGACAAAACAGATGAGATGGGTTAGACTGGGGAATTCATACTTCCCCATGACCATAAAGGGTGGAGGTTCTTTTTATTCTCAAAAACTCACAGGCATTTATCCTAGAGACTTAAGAATTAACTTATGGTTAATGAGGTGGTTGGCTGGTGAGGAAGTGTCCCCATGCTCTGTGAGGTTGGACTAGCTCCTCTTGGGAGGCAACTTGAAAAATACCCGAGAAGACCAGGAGGCTGCTGCATTTGAGTTTCTGCAGGATGTTGGATTTGTGGCATCAGAGATGGCAACTCACTGCTGACATCTTAGAAACCTCACTGTTTCCTTAATTTAATGTACGGGGAAGTTGGTGGCCGAGAGCTTGTATCTTACAAGCGTATTACCAGCCTATTTACCAGGCCTTCAGGGGACAGCTTTGGGAAGGTGATGTTAATCAACAATTCCTTTTATCTTCTTTTCCTCCTACACTTTTGCTTACTTATATTCATTTTCCTACCTATCTCCCTTTCTACGTCTTTCTTTTCTCCTTCCTTTCTCTCTCTCCTTTATGTTAGGCTCTCATTTTGTTTTCTTTATATCTCCTTTCTGGATTTTCCACTTCCACACCCTTCCTGCTCTTCAACTCTGTTTCAAACCTTTAGCACGTTCCATATGACAGTGAGAGGTAAGCAGACTTCATGGGACAAATTTACGGCATCACAAAAGGCCTTTGGAGGGCACTTACCATCTTGTGACAGAATTACTCCTGTTCCTTAATGTATGGTTCGCTTCAGCTTGTGAGCAAAGAGTAGGAGGAGAACCAACTTCCTCATCATCTCCAAACCCCGCCAGAGAGCGAGGGGTCCGAGCCCGAGCAGGGTGAACCAGGCTAAGGCGTTGGCATGGCAAAGTGGGTGACGTCAGCAAAGGTCGATTAGTTGTCGATTAGTTACATACGGGGGATTGATCAAATGAGAACGTATATTAAGGATATTGGGAGGCAGGTTTCTTGCCCTGGGAAAAGAGATTTACCAAAATGGAAAGGGAAAACGAACCCTGGGGTGTTGGATTGGAATTGGAGGTATGGATGTGAAAATTCATGTTTTTGATATTTACAGATACAGACAACACAGATGTAAATATGTATGTGCACACATATGTGCATGTGCACACACACACGTATTCCTTAACTCTGTCTACTGACAGGGCTTGGGAACAATGACATGTCAGTAGCAAAGAGAACTCCCAGTGCCCAGATCTTAGCTTCTAAATGCCATTCTCTACTGAAAGGATCCAGGGCTCTGTGGAGAAATGGCTGATTCCAGGACCAAGGCAGGGAAAGTCCAAAATGAGCCTGGGACATCTTGTGGTGCCAGAAGGCAAGGCAGTGCTTGACGAATGACGGGGACATGTCTAAGAAACACAGAGGCTGGCTTGCAGGGGCTCCCACTGGCCAAATTGGGGATAATTTGAACAAAACAAATAAACACTGTAACTGGTCAGAATCCATTGAATAAAATAGGAAACCCTGAGCCCATCCTCATATAAAAGAAATGAATAAATTAAAAATTTGAGGATGTTTAGGGTATTTCCATGGTTTTAAAACACCTCCTCAGAAAATACTTATTAACTGCAAAGTGGGAAAGAGTGGCGATGGCTGGCAGACACCACCTTAATTAAGTGATCAAAGGGAACGTCCTCGGGAATGAGACCAATTGAAATCATGCACCTCCTGATGGGGTGCAGGGAGGAGAACACAGCTTCACTTTGGTGATAATCCTGCCAAATGTGGACAGCACAAAAACTTCAAACAAAGCAATCCGAGCACACTCTGCAAAATAACTGGCCTGTAATCCCCAACCGTGTCAAAGTCATAAAAGTCAAAGAAAGACTGAGGAGCTATTTTAGGCTAAGAGAGTCTCAAGAGACATGACAACTAAATGCCATGTATGATTTTGAACTGGATTTTTTTTGCAACAAAGAACATTACTGGGATGATTTGTGAAACTTGACTGGGGTCTCAGGGTTAGGTGGTAGTAATGTATCCATGTTATTTTCCTTATTTTGATGGTCGTACCGTGGTCATGTAGGAGAACGTCTTGTTTGAAGGGGGTGATGGGTGTGTAATTGCTCTCACATAAATCAGGATAAAAGTTCTTTGTCCTGTCCTTGCAACTTTTGTGTTTCAAAATTTTAAAAATATTTAATAAATCAAATGGCACAACCACTTTGGGGAAAAAGATATGTTACGAATTAAACACAGAATTCCCATTCATTTAGGAGAAAGCGTGAGAATTTACAGATATTTTGTGTTTATAGTAGGCCACACAGGGCTATCTGTACCTCGCACCCCTGGGGCTTTCTATTCTCTCGCCTCAGCTCTCAAGGGTTCTTTGATAGTGAAATAGAGAAGCACTGTTATTTATGAGAGCCTTTGGAAAGCTACAGTACTAGGTAATGGAAAGTGCCATGATCTTACTTCCTGACTCTCTGGCCAGAGAGGGAGCGTGGGAGCGCCTGCCCCAATCAGCCAGCCCAGCCATGCAACTCTGAGCTGCTGCTTCAGGTGGAATGGGAGAAACTGGGCAATGTCTTAGGCATAGCTTGCAGTGCTCAGTAAGTGGCGGGAGGACTTGTGGCTTACATCTCTTTTTCCACTTGAGGGGCTGAATGTGGAAATGAAAGGAGGATCTGTAACACTTGTGCTGTTGCAGGCAGATTTTGTCCTTCAGAGTCAATAGCAATGGGCTCTGAGAAAGGGATGAAGTACATACATCACCTAAGAACATTTGACAAGAGACTTAGAACTCAGAACACCCATCATCAGTTGACAGCCTCTCAGGTTCACTTTCACAGATTCGTGCTTTGCTGTGCTGCTCTTGACTTTGATGGTGGGGCCCCTATCTGAAATAGCCTTGGGAAACTGTCATTGTATTGGTGGAGGAATGTGGTGAACAATGCCCAGTACTTCCTGCCCCCATACAAAGTTATTAAATACTATCTTTCTCCAGAGGATCCTATAGGCTTTACTCCTTTTAACAATAAAAGATATAGCTTTCTCCCTTTTCACCTTGGCTGCCAGGAAACTCATAGTTATTGAGGTTTAACTGTAGTGATGGTGGAGAGGACTTTTGGCCTGTAAAGTTGCATTCTGTGCACTCTCTCTCTGTCTCTCCACTGTTGACCTCCCATGCCTTGATTTTTAAACTTCTATTTGTGTTTTGTAGAAAGTTGCCTCAAACTTTTGTAAAATAAAGGTTTGTAAAACAAAGAAACAGATCATCATCAGAATAAAGTTGAAAGAAATAAAATCTTCTCAGTAAAACTGAATTAAATGTTAGGGAGAAAATTATGCATAATGGTAAAAAGTAAGTTTCTTCAGTATTTAAGAGAAAGTAGGAGGCAAAGAGTCCAGGAACAATATTTACGTCTTGAGCATGTGTCAAAGCACAATGAGTTACAAAGTGGATAACATAGGATTCCTGCCTAGAATTCTGTGAAGTAACAAATAGAAAAGTTCTCATTATATAATGGAAGGTATCAGAAAACTATACAGGTATTTGCAAATCTACAATCTGGTATGTGGAGAACATTTAACTGGGGGTAAAAGAAGTCAAAATGACATTAATTGGAAAGTATCTCACATCCTACTTGATTAAAAACAACAACAACAAAAAAAAAACAAAACAACGAAAATAATACTTCCTTTTTACACAGCCCAGTATTTTCAGAGCAGGAGTGACAAAAGAACATCAGCTCTTTGTATATCTGCTCCAAGTCTTCTTCAGGTAAGAGCAGAGCTACCAAAGATTTCATCTGTATGCCTGACAATCTCATCTCTCTGAAGGTGGAGGAACCAGTGAGGAAAACAGCTGCTTGCAAGTGAATTCTGAATGTAAAGTAAAAAATGAACTAGTTGGGAAATGTGGAAATGCCAAGAATCACAGGAGAGATGTTTATGTTATCTTGGCACCCCTAAAGAGCCCCCAAAGCTCTTTATTTATATCTTTTCTTATCCTTGCAATATTGTCACTTATAGACTTGTATCTCTACAAGATTGTCCCTTGAGGATTGGGACCACATCATGTCATCTTTGTGTCTGCCAATGTTTGGTATCTTCTAAATGCAAAAAATCAAATGTGCTGAGTTGGAATATGAGCATAGCAACTTGCATAATTTCAGGATGATCTGACAACAACATTCTTTGTTAAAACAATTTTTTTTTTCCTGGTTATAAAATGTTTTCATTGTAGGAAACTGGAAAAATTCAGAAAAATATACATGAGAAAATACAAACTCCCCATAATCCTCCCAAACAAAACTAAGTATTTTGAAGCACTTTCTCCTTGTCTTTTATACTTAAATATTATTTCATAATTTTGATCATACTATATTTATAGTTTTGTTCCTAACACTTTTTATTCACCTTCTATCCTGAGCACTTTTCATGTCACTAAAACGTCATTTTAAAATGACTTCCTAATATTCCCTTTCATGTCTTTATCATAATTAATCACTGAGATTTAAAAAATAAAGCAACATAGGGATTTTCATCGCTACAAGTTCTAAGAATTATGGTATGTCTGAGAAGTCAAAAAGGAAACTATTTCATCTGTAACAGAAGGATCAGGCAGGGCAGGGGAGATAGAAGCCCCAGGTTGTTCCCCAGGTCTGGGTTTTACCCTGAGTCACCTGTGGTGCATGTGGAAGGTGAGCTGATGGTGTGAAGCGTGGAGCCAGGACTGCTGAGGAAGAGTTAAAGCTGGAAGGAATGCTCAACCCAGAGCGTGGAGTCACGTTTCTGCATTGGAAGTATGACCGACTTATTCTGTGGCATCTCAGTTGGTGGAACTAAGGCAGGAGGTGGAAATTTCAAAGACACAATTTGGACTCCACAAACAAGTTTGAGAGCTATTTGCAAAAGATACAGTATGCCATGTGAGGTGGGGAGTGCCCTGTCCCTGGAGGTGATCAGGCAGGGCAGACGGCCTCAGGGATATTAGAGGGTCGGAGGTACTCGCAGTCTCCTTGATGATCTGTGCCTTGTGTGAGTGTTGGAACAACCTAGGTCAAATCTTCGTCTCTCAGAGCCACGTTAAAAAAAATGAGTACTAGCATTAGAGTTTGTATTTAATCCAAAGCCACCTGTTTTCAATTCTGAGCAGCCCAGAAACCTGCCAGCGCT
The DNA here is from genome assembly GCF_041146395.1 of Eulemur rufifrons. NCBI lineage: Eukaryota > Metazoa > Chordata > Mammalia > Primates > Lemuridae > Eulemur > Eulemur rufifrons. Next base: position 64,622,073 of record NC_090983.1, on the reverse strand, counting down.
TTCGTTTGCCCGAGTCAGGTGGTCTGGCAAGGCGTGTGGCTTCCTTCCCAGCCCCCAGCTTCCTTGAGCCCTAAAAGGCGCATTTAAGTCACTCCCCGTCTGAGCAGCAGCGCTCACGATAAGGGCGCAGCCAGCACGGGCCACGGTGACGGTCGGTGCTTCAGTTCTGCCCCTGAGCCCCGCATCCCCGACCCCTGTTACCGCGGCCCGAGGTGCCCTGACAGTGCGAACGTCCGCCCGCAGCCCCCTCGCGCTGCCGGCGGACGTGGCTCTCGCGCTTAAGAGCGCACAGCTGAAGGCTGAAGAATAACAAAACCCTCCCTCTAGTGGCTCAAGCTCAAACATTCTCTCGCCCTCCAAAGACCCAGAGCGTGTGCGCAGGAGACACCGCGGAGCCATTTCGCAGGGTTGAAATTCCACCGCCCGGCGGGGCTGATCCCACCCGGGCCGCGCCCGCAGCGCCTCAGCTGTGCCCGCTCAGGGCGCTTAGCTCATCCCGTCGCTATTCCGGGAGGCCACTGCCGGCTCCCCTCCGAGCTCTCCCTGCCGGCCTACTCGACTTCTCGGGCTTTCAGTGGAACCGGGCAGGGGGGTTGTGACGGGTCGGTGACCTTTTCCTTTTCGGCTACCTTGGTGGAAGGACAGAATCGGTCAAATCTTAACATTTATTAAGCCCCTGCGCAGGCTGGGTGGCACTCCCTTTCTCCTAGTGAACTTTTCATTAGTATTTGTGGAATTCAAGCTCCAGAGCCGTTGCCGCGACAGGCGTGGCCAAGGGGTGGGACATGGGGCTCCAGGTACAAGGTGCACGCACCGGCCCCCCTCATCCCAGCCAGCAGGCCGCACCCTCTTTCCTCTCTTCAAACCCCGGAATTCCACCTCAGTCTCAGACGTGTCAGCAAGGTGGGGTTTATTCCCAAAGGTGCCATAACTCTTTTTACATATGAGCAATAACTTTCTCTGAACCACCCCGACTCGGGTTTCCACAGGTACAAGACGTGCTCTGAGAGCATGTGGCCAGTTGATGGTTGATGTCTCTGGTCACTACCCGGGTTTAAATAACCAGCAAGAAGGGGGTGGAAAAGTTTTTCCAATTCTTTTCAAGACAATGTATTTTGAGGATATAATGAGTCTAACGATTTTCAACTGACTTTTAAACCAATCTACTACAGAGCTGAAGAAAGAGATCAGAAATGAAATGAAATTCTGACACACGTTTAATCTACTTTAAAAAAAAAACTGACAGGAAAAATAAAATTTCAGATGTTTTTTATTCAAAGGTTCTCAAAAGAAATAAAACAGAAAAGCTAACAATCTGATCAAATGTACAGTTCAAAAATGTCTTTTGGCGTTTTAACAACAAGTCCTAGGAAAGAAAACTACAGAGTTATCTTGAACCGGACAAATAAGTTACCACTGGCAAGTTTGTGGCACTAGTAAAACAAAAATAAAAAATTAACTCTCTTGATCATATAGATATCTCTATGAAAATCTTTTTTTCAATCTGTACAAAAGGTCTTTCTTCATAAATTAATTTTTTTTTATAATTTAATGGCTGTCTACTATGTGATGTTTAACTGATTTTTTAATTTTTTTATGTACAGAGGTTATGTTTCCCAAATCTTACCCAGACGAGTATGGCACTTAGTTCAGACATTTCTAGCAGCAGACTTCCCCTCTCCTCTATCTGAGCTATCAAATTTCTGTCTTAACTAATGCAAAAATATCAAGTAGTGAGAGACCCGGTTTATAAATGTACTAGGTACACAGAGGGTGCTGCCTTCAGTCTGGACTTTCACAAAGCAGTAATGTTCCAGGGAGCATAGAACCAATAATACCACAACTTTAAAAAAAAAAAAAAAAAAGGAAACAAAAACAAAAACAAAAACACATTTCTCTTATGACTATGTAATTTTCACTAGAATCTACACTTCTCAGAGCAGCAAGGACTTTTGAAACTATGAAATGTCACTGACATCTATAATCAAATACAAGCATAAAATTTAAGAACTAAAAAATACTCGAAAGAAATAACTGCTTAGCCCTAGCTCCTGAGCTAGGAGGATTTGGTCTGTGGAAACAGGGAGGGCCAGCAACCTGTCCCAGCACAAAAGAAAATAGACTCTGAGGTAGATAACTGATCATACACAGCTGACCAGACAAGTACACAGTTTTGGAAGACAACTTAATTTACCATTGCTTTTTAAAATGTTATGCAATTGCCTTAATAAAAGAGCTTTAATAACAGTAAATTATCTCATATGTACTAAAGTAGAAATAACTGTGTATTTATGAATCAGGAATTTCATAGTTTCAAAATTGGTTTTCTTTACACTTGAACACTTGTAGTGATGACATAAAGTGTGGCACTGCTTGGATCCAAATCTTCCTTCATGCTTTTTTGTTTGTGTGTGTCCATACATCAATTAAAATTATAAAACCTAAATGCAAAGGTACAAAAAAGGCACATTCTCCTAACCGCAAACTGGTCCGGCAAAAATAAAGAGCACAGAAGATGTGATGCTGAGACAAGTTGGAGCTACTGGTTACTGGCTCTTCGGTCTTTGGTGAAGTTACCTTTAAAAGTGCCAAGTCATTTTTATTTTCAAATTTACCTAATAGAGAGAGAGAGAGAGAGCTAGTAGCCAATCGTTTTGTTTCTATTCATATCTCAGCCTATGTTTGAAGATAAATCCTTACTTTTAGCTTTTGCCATTTAGTTGCAATAGCAACATTTTTCGGTTTGCCAGATTTCAGGCATAATTCTCATTCTAAAGCACTATCATTAGTATAAAGGAAGGACAAAACATTCGGTGACTCCCCTCCCCCACCCCCCTCCCCCAACCCCAATGCTACCTACACTAAATCTAGAACATCAAGTTAGTTTTTTTTTTTCCTGAAAAAAGGCAAAAAAGACTTTACATTGCATCATACAGCAGATATCCTAAATCAGTCAAACTATCAGAGGAAACTGTTGGCATACAGCCTTACAAACAATTTACCCTATTAAAAGTTCCCCAGTCAGAAAATGTGTTTCACACAAAACATTTTTCCCTTCTTGCATTTCACTACCTTACACATTATGTGAAAAATCATTAAAAACACCTACTACATATTTAAAAAAGCCAAAATTTCAGCAACTTTTATTGACTACCTTTTAAAAGCCCTATGCTGCTGTTTTACAAGGCATAATAGACCAGCTCATTTGGTCGAAGCATTCTACATCATTAGTTTGAACTAACTTTTACTGAAACAGCTACAGCATCAAAAGAGTTAAGGCAAATTGGAATTCATAGAAAAGGATAAGACACTTCACACTACGTTGAAAGAAAAACGGAAAGCTAAGAAAAGAGACACTGACGGCAACGCTGAATTACAGCAACACTCGCACGGCAAGCACAGAATACCATGGGTGAAGTCGGACTATTAAACTTCAGAAAGCCCATTTCATACAGCTGAAAAAAAAAAACACAAATTAAATACAAAATGAACAAAACCACAAAAATCCGGTCATGCACTTGGATAAGTCTTCATGGTCTTTGTGCATACCCAGAAAATTGAAGTTTTCTTTTCTTTTTTCTTTTTTTTGCATCATAACATTTGATAAAAATCTTTTGTTTTTGTTTTTTTTTTTTGTTTTTTTTTTACTAAAATAAACCTGTTCAGGGGAACAGCTACTAGATGAATTTAAGGGTTTTATGCACCTTATAGAACTTATAGCAAAAATAGTTTTAGTTGATTTCATTATAAATAACGTTTTCAAGAACCTGTGCAAAACTGTCAATAATTTCCTAAAGCACAATTGATCAGAAAAATCCATGATTGTTCAGCCTTCACACCCTTCTTCATGTAAGAACACCCTTCTGTACATCTGGAAGAGAAAAATAAAAGATAAATGCTTTTGTAGATTTGATATACCACAGAGCTCTGTAATCTCTTTCTTGTTTGAGAAAGACTGTGTACATCACTGGTGGTAGACTGATAAATGCAAACTCTGGAAATGATGGTTACTTTCAACGCCTCGAGTATGCTTTTCCTATCTAGGACTTGCAAAATACTTTCTTCTCTAAAAGACCCAGAGCTAAAGCCATGTGAGTCTCTAAAGACAGAGAGTGACTTTATGAAATCAACAATACATATTGTCACCAGGGCAATCCAGAAACCAGTATGTTCTAAATTCTACACAGCTATTCTACTGCAATCTGCATGGTGAAGTGAAAAGTTCTGAAATTTGTGGTTCAGGTGAGAGCTGGGAATAAAAATTTACAATTTAAGGATACTGACAATAATCTAAATCCACAGTCAAGACATGGCTAATCTTGTAATGCTGGATTAAGCAACATCTTATGCTATAAATCTTTTAGTATATAAATATTACAACAATATAATACAGGATAGTTGTATTATAGGACAATTTTGGTACCTGGTGTTTTCTGATGTTACAGATTTTTTTTTAGGGAGGAGACTAATCATACATTTGACTTTAATATAAAGCATTGTTCTTTTTGGACAAGATGATTAATCTGCAAATTTACAAAATCAATGATTTTAACATTCCAACAAGATTGGATGCCTTGGCTGTGATTAAAGTGGTATGATCAAGTCTGAGTTATTACAACCACCATTTTGATTAAAACAAAAAACAAAACCATAGACTTTGCTTGAGGGAAGCCCCACAGTTACGAAGACCTTTCCCTCATACCTCACAGTTACTTATTAGGTTGAAAGGTATATGGAGAATGGTCATTAGACGTCTCTACAGCCACCTGCTGCTGACCACTCGCCTCCTACAACAAAGCAGAACAGATAAGGTATTAGGCCTGACAGTCCAACAGCATACAGCCTAAAAGCAAGCACTCGTTAAAGTGCATTTCTTAATGTCATGTAGAGCTTTCAAGGTTGATTATTTCCCTAAGTAGCTGACATGTCTGATAGACCCAAAGAACTTCCCATCCAAATGTTTATGACTTGTCTATTATTATCAAACTGTAATTTATCAAACAAATTTCTTATTTCCTGGGGCCAGATGTGGTTTGGAATTCAGTATTTTCAGATTTTAGAATCTGAAATATGGTATGCATGTACTGTATATCGTAATACCCCAAGGAGGCTCTAGGGCTGTATCTCATTAGCAAACATATTAATAGTTCTATACTGAAAGCCACGAATAAGCATGGTAAGTGGGATAAAGATTTTGTTTTGTCTCAGTTCAAGTGGGTTTTGCCATAGGTCTGGTTTTTTGCTAATGTAGTTATAAACAGAATGTTTATTTTCAGATATTTTAGGGGTTTCGGAATTGCAGATAAGAAATTGTAGGCTCTGATAATTAAGGTTGACAATAATTGCAAAATCAGAAGCAATAATAATAATAATAATACAACAGCAAGCAGCAGCAATAGCAGCAAGCCACAGTCCTACAATCCTTTCCTGGAACTGCAACCTTTGGGATCTGCCTAGTGGGCAGGATCAACTGGACTGATAAACATCCTTGGAATTCTAATAGTACTTAGCAGGAAAATGCTATGCCTTCCGACCAATCATAATTCAAATGTCAGACTTCTTTCTTCCATCCCAACATCGATATCTTCCATAACAAGAACTAAGAATTATTTAGCTATACTAACAGCCTCTACAAAAACAAGCAAGGGTTCTTCCTCATCCCTGTTATAGTTTTGAAACGTCAGCTTTTTCTTTTCCAATAAGTATCTTAACTAAAACTGATTTCTTTTTGTCATTACTTATTATTATTGATACGATCTTTAGTACTGGGATTATAAACTCCAGATTTATCTTAATGTGCCTGTAAGTATCATTTAATAGAGACAAGACAGAGCCCTGAAGGAGTATGAAATGCACTACAAGCTTAGAAAATATTTCTTGGGAGTGTGACCTAGATGCTGTTACCCTAATTTATACGGACAGAATTATATTTTATAGATGAAAATAACACTCTATGTGTATACTTCCTCTAAACAATTCTTTATGCAAATAATTGACTTTTGATAGATTTTTTTTTTTCTTTGAGTTCTATTTAATTTACCTATTTCCAAAACTACTTAATTGCCAAAATGGTCACTGGATGGTCTGTACCAACCTCAACAGGAACCGCTGTCGTCTGCATGTGTGTATACTGTGGCAGATAGGCTCCTTGCATAGCTGATGTTGCAGGCATGTACTGAAAAGAAGAGTAAGGTCAGAATGGGCGGTGGTAAACCACGTAAAATTCTGAGTACTTGGGGAATTGTGAGATGGATATAATGTATTTGCAAGTTTCAAAGAAGAAATTTAAATGGACTACCTCAAAGCTCAATTAGAGCACATAAACATGTCATATGGAAGGCAAAGTGAATGTTTTCTGCTTTTTAAATTTGTCAAGCTAAAAATCCTACCTTTCTTTGGATTTGCTAATAAAGAAGCACATCGGTGAAGATCAAAAAAATTTGTAATCCTCAATAATTCAATATTACTGATGTGCTATATTAGAAGATCTCTCCTCAAAGGACCTCGTTATTTCTTGGAAGCTCCCTAAACTAGTACCTAGTATTGTTTGTACAGATGGAGACCCAAGGGATAAATGACTTATTACAACTTTAACAGGTCACTGCAGATTAGACAGCAGAGACCTGTTTTTCTGACATTGACAGTCATCCTTTCCCAAAGGCAGGAGAAATTTCTAGTCAATCCTATTGGATGTGTGTGGCCTTAGCTTAGCCTTCACAATGAGCTGCTGCTGGCTTTGGGTGTATAAGGGGAAAATGTACTACCCCTTCATTCTTTTAAGCTACCATAGATACAAGCTGAATTAAAACCACCTAAATGCTAAGCATGCCAACCTGGAAGTTGATCTGGTACCAGCTCAACTTTATTACCCAATGGAGTTCCCTGGACCTTGGTGAAATAAGTCAATATTAAGATCATGAGTCAATGCCCTCAAATTCCATAAAAGAAGAAATAAATGAGGAAAAATTTCCTGCCTTTACCATTTTGTATTACCATCATTTTTACTTTGTGACACTGCCGCAGCATCATGAATGACACTAGTTATAACGGCTAGATGTGGTCATGTGTTGGTGCTATATTCTGGTAAAGGAGAGGTACTCTGAGAACAGACTTTCAGTTCACCAATTAGTCAAGAAATATCTGAGTATTTACTTTATAGAAGGCAATGTGTGGGGAAGAGAGAGGATCAGAAGTAATCTTTGCCATCATGGCGCCTGTAATTTGACAGGAAGATAGGGCTGCATTAATTTACCCTCCTCTGTTTATAAAGACACATGATATTAATTTGCCACCTACTGTTCCAGTGCTGCCTAGTGACAGATGACTCATTTGCTGGGCCAGAGGGCTGATCATAGATGCGGGCTGTAGTGACATAGTGTGCTCCATCGAGGGAGTTAACACGGCACCCTGGAGAGTTGGAGACAAGAACAAAATAAGACAAACTGAGGGAGGGCATTAAGATTCCACAATTACCTTTTGCAAAGGAAATGCCTTAGTTTGTTGAGGAATGTGAGGCAAAAACAACCTCTCTCAATGTTGCAAAGCTATCATTATTTATTTTGTTTCCTAAGCATCTTCTTCTAGATTGCTCTTCCTGAGAGTTTTGTAAGAGCATTAGGGGAAATTTTATCTTGGCACTCACTTCACAGAAATCCTTGTAATAGGCAAATCTCTCTTTCCCTTCACTTTACCTAACTGTAAAGCAAGCTAGTCCAGCAGGAGGTGCTATAACAGGAAACACAAACCACGATTATCATTGGCTGCTTAGGGTTACAAAATACTTTCTTAAAAAAACTTAGAAAAAAAATGACAGTTGATGCTTTCTATAGTCACGAAATAACAGATTATATTTAATTTGATCAATGTAGTCTTTTGTTTGACAATGTTCTATACAGTCATTTGGTTCAGGATCAGGTCGTTAGGATCGAGAGCACATTCTTCACTCACTCCGTGTTTCTCAGAACTTTAAGTGACATTTTGGTAATAGGGGAGGAAGCCAACTCAGATATGATTAATAATCTAACTCCAGATTCTTTTATTTGAAAAAAAATATTGGTCATTAAAAATCAAATTAAATATATTTAAGGAAACAGAGAGGAGGGAAAAAACAATCGCCCATAACTCAGCCAGTTTAAAACAGCCACTATTAACAATGTCAGGGAACGACTGCCAGAATCTAGCCTCTGCCTATCTCTACATCGTTGTAATCAGAGTACACCAACAATTTCGTATCCTGGGTTTTTGCTGGCATTCTATTACAAGCATTTATCTAACTTACTGCACAGCTATCATTATCATCATTTTTAATGGTTACATCATGGTGCATTGATTATATAAACCAAAATTTAATTAACTCTTTATTTTTGGACTTTTGCAATCACCCACTTACCTGAGAATGCAAGTATTCTGACATACTCTATAAATATTAACACTAACATATGTTTTGGCATCACTATACCTGACATACACTGTTATTTATTGATAATTAGGTACATGGTTGAGGGCAGAGGTAGGTGTGTATGTATTTCAATTCTGTTTTAAATCACGCAGTTTAAATCTGGGTAGGAAAAGGTAATGAATTCTCAGATAGGAACCTTCTGCACACACTCCTTAATGCCTTTTCAAAGATGGTAAACAGAGATATGTGCAGTCTTTGTCTCTAAAAGTTGCCAAAAAGAAAAAAAGATATGTGTGTCAGAGATAATGTTTGCTATTAATACATTTCATGAGAAATGTTTTTATTTTTCTAATTTTTTAATGTGCATTATCAAAAACTGTGTGGTAACATGAAAATGACTCAGAAGCCCAGAATATGGTGGAGGCGGTTCCTGTTCCTTTTTCTCATTCACCGGCACCACCTGTAGGAGTTACTGTATTAGGAAGTCCCCAAATTCAAAGTGGGTTGATTTCTAAGCATTCTACAATAGGGTAGCACAGAGTATGAGGGACACAGATTGCCATGGGCATGTGTGGATTAGTAGATGCATATTATGTATACACAGTGTGTAGGTTTGTATGGATTTATGAATGTGTATCAAGTGCATATGTATAGATATATATGTGTGTATGTGTATATATCACACACCACACACACATACATATATTATCAGACACATCTCCTGTATTATCACCTAAACATATTTTATCTGCTTCTTAAAGGTCATCTCAGCACCTTCTTGTTCAGAACTTGTTATCCCTGGATTGCTGTTTCATACACATGGTCTTACATTGCACAGTGTCCACATTAAGGAGGTATCCTGAGACAAAGGTCCTGTCTGAACTTAAGGCCAAGAACGGTTATTTTCCTAAGCAATGCAATCCGTTTTTACCTTACACATATTGTGAACTGCATTGCTTATCAGGATTCCCATTTTGCATTGGTTACTGGAAAGCTCAGGGCCAAATGTGTGACTTTCTCATGGCAAGCATGCAGGTCATTCTCATATTCCATGCTTCCAATTCCTAAATCCTACACCGTCTTTGGCGAATGGTTTTATTTTTTTTTATTTTATTTTATTTTTTTTTAGATGAGACATACTCTTTATTGTTGGGGTGATGCAGCAGCAGTGAGAATATGGAAAGCATTTATATATGGCTCGGAAAAATAGTGGCAATATGCCAAGCAAAAGCATGATCACATGGGTTTTACATAGAAGGTGACATCACGGTTACATAAGCGTGCTAATGCACGCCTCACCCGAAGGCTAGTGGAGGCGAATGGTTTTAACCCAGAGAATATACATACATAGCTTACTTGTAAAATACAAAGACATTAAGAGGAAAAACTTACAGGGTGCTGTAGGATATATGGTTGAGGTTGCATCCAAGAAGGACTTTGCACCTAGAAAAGGGAGGACGTGGAAAGAAATATTGATTTCCATTGTAATGCTTACCTATTTCTCTAGAACTCTTTTTAATCATGCTAAAAATCTACAGAAAGAAAATAAGGAAACAATACTATCAATGATTAAAAAGATTAAGGCAGTTAGAGTTCTTGGCAAACTGGTCACTCTGAATGGGATGAAATGATTATTTAGAAACAATTTCTATTTGCCCACTCAAGAAGTATTTATTGAGTTTTAGGCACCAAAGAGAAAAAGGAGAATAAGACATGGGCCCCACCCTCAAGAAATTTACTGTCTAAGCAAGGGAGATAAACATAGAAACAACTCAAATAAATTAGTGAAATGTATTACAGTCAAGGTATGAACTAGGTACTTTAGGAACACAGATGAATGAGAATTCTAGCACATCTTATTAGATGCTAACCCTTAAAGTATTACTATGTACTTATTTAACAAGAATAACCAAATTCAATCTCTCTTTGATACCTAGAATGTTAGGTTTTAGAAATCTTGTACGGTAGTCAACAATTTCTAGTTAGTGTGGAAAATAAAAATCTGAAATTCAGATTTAGGAAATTAAACTTTAGTAACTAGATTTTGACATCTACAGTCAAAAGGGCATCCACACAGCAAACCCTCTGGAATGAGAAATAAGACGTGAGAGTCAGGTGTCGTGGCAGGAGAGAAAGCATGTGTAGTCTGCCACTTAAGAGAAAAACTTATCAGTCCATTTCTTGATGCCCAGAGCTTTCCAGAGTCTATGTAATTTTAAAAGGAGTTTCAGTTTCTAATTCTTAACAACAAAACCCTCTTGTATTTTATCCCCTGTTGTTAACTTCAGAGAGTCTATAGAGAGGACATGGGGAAGAGTCATGGGGGAAGAATGTATTGTGATTTACCTTGATAGCAGAGCCCCGATACTTGTTTTCTCTGGTTTCCTTTGCCACCTAAGGCAGACCAAAGTTAAGTGCTTCTGCCTTGTTAACATTTCAGTTATCTGGACTGCAGCCTTTCCCCACTGGGGTATTGGTGGTTTCCTGCAGATGCCAATTTCTCAAATCCAATTGCATGAGCATAGGGTGGTTTAGTGCAGGACCCTCACAGGATAAATCACAGGGAGGTGAGCAGCTCCCTACAGACCCCAATGTGGGCTAGATGTTCCCATTTTTATATGCTTCAGTGGCCTTAATAATCTAAAATAGCTTACAGCATTACGGGGTCAGGGAGCTATGACATCTAATCCAATTTTTTTTTAAGCAGCAAATCAGCTGCTATCAATTTCTAGTCCTCAATTTTCCCTAATTATAAAATGGGAATAATAATCTATGTTCTGTAAACTCTTTAACATTGGTTCTTAACCTCTCTAGGGTCATGGATTCCTTTGAAAACCTGATGAAAGAAATAAACCCTTTCCTCCCACCCTCAACTAATTGCACATACACAAGCAAGCAACACTGTGCAAACAACTTAAGGGGATCACAGATCACTTAAAGCCCATTCAATGAGCCTACTGGGTTTTTGAACATATGGGGTTAAGAAACAGCTCGAGAGGCTACAGCATGAGCGTCAGGCTGATGGACTAAAATTCTACCTGTATCTCAGAGAAATAAAGAATGCCCAGGAGAGGAAATCAGGCCTTTGAAATAATATGTTGTTTCCTTCCACTTAGCCGTATCAAATCTATTACCAACACTGGTCTCCTAATTTTTTATTCTATGAAATGATTCTGTGATCAAAATGCACATTGCTTTTATATTAAAGAAGGAAAAAGAGGTGGTGGAGCAATGCTTTAAGAGCTGTAATATCTATGCCAACATGAATGCAAATTAATATGTACAATCTTTCATTTGCCTGAGAACAAGCTTACACTTGCCCTATTTTTGGTGACATATAAATGACAGAGGTTTCCAAGTTCAGGTAGTTAAGAGAGAAGACTACCTATTAATAGCAGACACAGGAATTGTTAATAGGGAAAATGCACTAGAGCAGATCTCACTGAATCTTATACAGGCAAGGAAAGTCCAAAACAATTGAGGAGGCATTAAATTAGTGACTACTACATCCAGCAGACTGAAGCAACAGAGTAAGCGACATAACAACCCAGAGAGAATAAAGAAAATGAGTGGCAACTCAGGGAAAGGAGGACTAAAAAACCTAAAAGCTGAGGAAGGCTGTGAATGCTACTTTAAAATTTCAGTTTTAGCACATCTAATCACTTCTGTTATTTAAAGCCATTTTTATATTTTTAGATAGAACCAGCTTTATGATATTGCTTATGTTGACCAATCCATTATTTTAAAAGTATAATTAATATACTTCTATTATGAGCCAACTAATCCTGCATATTAATGATGATAATCATAGCTCACATTTATTAAGTGCTAATGAATTTGCCAGGTACTGTGCTGAGCTCTTTACACACGTAGTCTCACTTAGTTCTTATAACTTTTCTCAAACCTATGAGATAGAAACTATTATTATCCCCATTTTAAAGATGAGGAAATTGAGGTTTACAGCAGTAAAATAACACAGCTATTAGATTACATATTGTAGTCCCCTAACCCCAGAAATCAGGATTACAACATTTAATTCAATTGTTTTAAAAACAAGAATATACAAAAATTTTGTTTAGCCACACAGGATTCCAACAGTCAACAAAAGAGGACTCTACTTCCGCATGTCTATAGTGGAACTCCATTATAATGTTCCTGGTCCAGACCACGGCAGTAACCATGTTAGAGGTACTCTGATACAGGAGGGGAAATGCATGTATACCACTGCGTTCATGAAGAACAGAAGCTCACCCTGCAATCAAATCAAGTCAATATTATTACAAGGTGCTTAATGAGATTTTGTTTTTAAGTTGGGAATTTATTTTAAGGTAAAGCCCCTTCAAAAAAATAACCTAAATAGGAAGTCACTTTTTTCTTCCTTTCTTTATTGCCTCAAATGTCATCTGCACTGCTCATTTAACGCTACCTAAGAGAGACACACCTTTGTGTATTAGCATGTTTACTGGTTCTTTTATTAGTTCCTGCTGATAAAAAGCAAGAGTACACACCGACTCTGTATTTTACCTAATGGCAGTTAACTTAAGTTTCAGTTTTTGGCACACAGGGTGTCCAAAAGCAGGGCCCGCTGGTGAAGGAAGTGTTTGGGTTCATCCCAATTCTAAAATGCTATCATTCCGAGGACTGACAACTGACAGCCATTTCCCTTTGCTTTACATTCTCCTATACATAAAAGTAAAATCACTCTGCCAAATAAAAAGCAGCTTATTCTAAACTGGGTATCCAAGCTGCATAACATTTGACTTAAATTTCATTATAAACGTTCAAAATTTTAAGACACATAAAAATGTAGCAGAGATTCATGGTCCGCAAGTTGTCATACTGCTGACAAATCCTAAAGGTACAAACCTGGTAGGCAGATACAGGAGATGCAATATAGGGTGTAATAGAAGTTTGAGTGATCATTCGGTTTGTAGCAATACTGTATGGTGAAGGATAAAATCTAGAACAAACACAAAAGCCTTTATTAAGTAATCCTTTAAATAGAATAATTCATGGAACAAATGTCTGAGATTTTCCACCTTCACATTTTCCCTCAGGCCATTATGCATTTTCCTTAATGACATACCCGTTCTGTATAGCAGCTGTAGTTGGGTCATAAGTAAGTGTCATTCCGGCCTATGGGAAAGAGAAAGGAATATAAACATTCCTCCAGAAAGGCACAATTTAAAAATTCCATTTCTTAGAGTCATAGCAGCATAAGACAGTTCTAGGTTAGTAGCATTTGATAAAACTGGGAGTTTCTGTTAGTCAAGTACACCATAAACTAAATATGAGAATTAGGCTTTAGACCTGTGCTGTCCCATATGGTAGCCATTGGCCGCATGCAAATATTTAAAATGAGATGAAAAATTCAATCCCTCCAGGATACTAACTACCTTTCAAGTGCTCAGGTAGCCACATGTGGCCAGTGGTTATCACTGGACAGTGCCTATTCAAGAACGTTTTCCCCAGACATTCTTGGACCAGTATGCTATTATTGTTTCTTAAATAACAATTCATGGAAAATAAATATGGGGAAATGGAGGCCCAACATTTTATTTAAAAATTGAGGGTTTTCTTTAAATAAAGAAAACTATTCAAAATATTGAACCAAAATAAATAAATAAAAACACCCAACTTAATGATAAATATACTATGTATTCTAATAATGTTTATGATAATCTTTGAATATTAAAAACGTAAACCCCTTTAAGAAACCTGTAACATTAAAAAAACCCTCCAAAACACTTGTGTATTTCTGTTTAGAATGCTCTTTTACTTTATGTGTAGCTAGCCAGTAAACATAGCTGTTTCTACCAACTACCTGTTCATATGGAGAATCATTATTTCCCATACATACTGGGAAGAGTTTTAATTTGATGTCACTCGAATTATAATGTATAGCAGGAAGGTTTAATCCTGGCACCTATTTCAGATGTGCAGAGGCCAAGTCAAGACGCCTTTTGCGGAGCTTTTCATGTGGCGCTTTCACGGTTACATGTCCCCACTAAATTTTCAAGAAAGGACTTACAAGTCTCACCTCTCCTTCTCTGTGCCATGGCCTTCCATTAGGGATATATTTGTTTGGGTTCTGTCTCTTCTTCTGTCCTCCATCCGCAAACTTACACAATAAAGGTTCTGTAGGAACTGAGTAAATGGGGAAAAATCATATGAAGTCACAGTTATGTGTGTGTGCAGATGACAAAATTGTAACTGAATTTCTTTTTTTTTTTTTTAAATGTCCGATTTATTTATTTATTTATTTATTTATTTTTTGAGACAGAGTCTCACTTTGTTGCCCAGGCTAGAGTGAGTGCCGTGGCGTCAGCCTAGCTCACAGCAACCTCAGACTCCTCGGCTTAAGCGATCCTACTGCCTCAGCCTCCCGAGTAGCTGGGACTACAGGCATGCGCCACTATGCCCGGCTAATTTTTTCTATATAGAATTTTAGTTGTCCATATAATGTCTTTCTATTTTTAGTAGAGACGGGGTCTCGCTCTTGCTCAGGCTGGTCTCGAACTCCTGACCTCGAGTGATCCACCCGCCTTGGCCTCCCAGAGTGCTAGGATTACAGGCGTGAGCCACCGCGCCCGGCCCTGAATTTCTTTAATAGGAGCAATACTGGTGCTTTAAGGGAATTCATAGAAGACTTTAAAGCAAAAGCTTACTCAGAACCTTATAAAATTATCCACTGGTGAAAAACACAGTACAGAATAACATGTTAATTATTATTTCCAAATGAGAATGTAATGAAAACATTTAAAGGACCATTCTGGAGAAGCAGTGGAATCTTCAGCTTCAACTCTGCGCTTCTTTAGGTGCAGATACACTTTTTGTTGGGGGCCCTCTCCAATTCCCCTCTGGACCATCACGAAAATAATCTTCAAATGCAAATAGGACAGTGCCATCCTCCCCTCCCCCAACATTAAATGTTCCCAAACTTATCTTTATAATTCTTTAGAGAGATCTTTCACTTCTCCCAGTAGAAAACAAACCCCCTTTATATAGCTCTCACATCATATTTTTATCCATAGCATTTGTAACAATTTGAGTGTAGTTACTGGTTTGGTGTCTGTTTACTCCTTCTAGAATGTCAATCCCACGGGGACTGTGCCATTGTCAGTTTCTTTCATCACTGTATTCTCAGTACCTAAGTGTTGGCACTTTATAGGTGCTTATTACACCTTGGTGGAATCAATGAGTGAATATAAATAGGTCTCATTTGTTTATTTTTGGGATACAGCAGCAGGGAGAGCTGTGGTGAGAAAGCTACGTAAAGGTTTTCCTGTGTCTTTCATCATCCCACTGGGTGTAGCTTTACTATGGATCCAACTCACAAAATAGTCCAAAGGAAAACCCGAGAAACGAAACAGAAAAGCAGAAGATACAGAGGCTATTTTAAAGGCTTCATATTCGTTAGAGTTAAAAACAAACAAACAAACAAAAAAACCAAACAGGTGACAGACAACACAATAGGCTACCAGTGTGACTTTTCCTTTTCTTTGCTTTTCTATAATGGAAATAGCAGAGTATTCCCGAAAAGTTGTGCATTTTTATGTAAGTTTCTAGCTAATGTAATAAAGGAAATCACACCTTCCTGTCTGGTTCCCACATTCTACCCTTTGTCTACTATAGAACCATGATTACTACTTTCAAGTTCTGTTTCAAAGTTAAATAGCCATGAAGAGAAAAATATTGCTTGTGGAAAATTTATTCCTTTCTTCTTTGCCTCTTATTATCCTAATTCATCTCTTATTTTATATCACCATTACCCACCCACTAATGACAGGGTGGAAGCAACAGTGTCTCTCAACACTTCTCTGCCAAAGAGCAAAACAAAACAAAAACCCAACTGTAATTCCTTCTTGGTGAGCTGTCTAGGCTGTTGTTTGGCACTCCTTTCTTCTCTTCCCAGTGTGTACCACTCCAGAGGGATGGGTTGGAATACGAGCTCACTTCTGAATGGCAACTGTACTATGGGTACCAGGAGTTAAGAGCAAAAATGTTAGGTGTCTGGTAAGAATATCAACGAGCCTCGGCCTTACCATCCACAAAAGGGCCCTTTGTTTACCTTCTGATGGAACCCCCGCTTTCCTGAACAAGGAACTGCCATTTAAGGCAAACCGGGTGTGATGGGAGGTGGACTGGGGCCAGGTCCCAAACTGTAGATGAACTAGTCTATTCGTCTTTTCAAAAAAAGGTATTGAGTTTTTGGGAATTTGTACCTTTACCAATAATCACAGAAAGTAAATAAATAGATGAAACAAGGCAAGAGGGCTTTCTAATCACTAAGGACAGTTTTAGTTCTACAGCCGAACCACTAAGAGGCGGATGGAAACTAGGGCTGAGAGAATATAGCATTCAAATAGGAGGAGGAGGAAAAGTCAAACCTTTCTGAGAGTAAAGACTTATTTTATACCTGCAATTCCCTTAAGTTACTAGTCATTCTCGCCTTTGAAGGCAACCAAAACAATGCTACCTAAAATGCCAGCACTGAGGCCAGGTGCAGTAGCTCACTCCTGTAATCCCAGCAGTTTGGGAGGCTGAGGCAGGAGGACTGCTTAGGACCAGGAGTTCAAGACCAGCCTGGGCAACATAGTGAGACCCTGTCTTGAAACAAAAAAAAAATTAGCCAGGCATTATGGCATGTGCCTGCAACCCTAGCTACCCTGGAGGCTGAAATAGGAGGAGCCCAGTAATTCGAGGTTATAGTGAGCTAGGATCGTGCCACTGCACTCTATCTAGCCTGGGTGACAGAGCAAGATCCCATCTCTAAAAAAAACCAAAAAAGTACCGCACTGAAACTCCCGTCATTTTCCTGGGTCAATGCATAAGCATGTACGTGTGTCTATCTAGAATGGGGTGTGGTGCCGGGGGACATCTCACCTTGACATCTAAGGACAAATCAAGAGCTCAGATGAGAAAAGCCAAGACCTTACTCTCCACCAACCTAGAGAGGTCCTTATAGCATTGAATGTTTTATCCAGGGACATCAGAGGTAAGATTTTTGCCTCCATATAATCCCATAGGGCAAGACAAAGTATTGCAAATTCTGTGGTGCTGGAACTTTGTGAGTCTTCACTGTGAAAAGACACTTATATCTGGAGGGTTTTATAAAAACTAGCTACAAGATGGAAATTTAACTTTTATTTTTTTGAAAAAGAGGTTATTGGCTCAGGTAGTGATGCGAACAGGTCATTTTCCTCCACTAGCATAACTTCTTTCCGAGAAAGAAAGTGACCAGCTTGGACTCATTCTGGAAGCTCACTCCTGGCCACGTAAGCAGGCAGGTGTGAATGAAAGCAGTGAAGTCGCAAGACCCTGGTGTGCACTGAAGCTCTACATTTGCTGAATGTCCAAGCATCCCTCTATCTGTGGATAAGGTGCTTCTAATATATTTTCATTCATCTAGACTCTGACTTGTCATAGGAAAAGAAATCTCAGGTGACAATAAAGCCTGCTAAAAATGTAGAATGACGAGGTAAACATCAAATGGTAACAACATGTTTGCAATTATATCATTCAAAATGAAACAAATGAGGCCGGGCGCGGTAGCTCACGCCTGTAATCCTAGCACTCTGGGAGGCCGAGGTGGGCGGATCGTTTGAGCTCAGGAGTTCGAGACCAGCCTGAGCAAGAGCGAGACCCCCATCTCTACTAAAAATAGAAAGAAATTATATGGACAGCTAAAAATATATATAGAAAAAATTAGCCGGGCATGGTGGTGCATGCCTGTAGTCCCAGCTACTTGGGAGGCTGAGACAGGAGGATCGCTTGAGCTCAGGAGTTTGAGGTTGCTGTGAGCTAGGCTGACGCCACGGCACTCACTCTAGCCTGGGCAATAGAGTGAGACTCTGTCTCAAAAACAAACAAACAAACAAAAAAAAAAAACAAAATGAAACAAATGGAAGGATGTAGTTGAATCTTTCAAAAATGAATTATATTTGCTACATGATTTTGTGCTGTCATTAAGATACTTTTACCCTCTAAAAGCAAAAAGGTAAGTACTTAAAACAGTCTGTCTACTGGCAGGTGTGCCATATCTTAGAAGAACAAGCTTCTTATTTTAAAGAATTATAACCAGTAGAAATGACACATTTTTTAGATGGTTGCTAGCTCCTCGTTTCAGGGAAATAGGAGTGCCCCAGTATTTCATGTGAAGCAATGTAAATTTCTAGCAGCTTCTTTCCTCTATTAAAATTCTTGTTGGTCTATTTATTAGTTGAAATTTTTATTGAGTGTCTACTACGTGGCAGGCACACAAGGTCTGGGGATACGGTGGTAGACAAAACAGGGTTCTTGCCTCATTGGGGCTTGCAGTTTACTGGGGAAGAGAGTGTACCCACCTTATAAAAACTCATTTAGTCACTTATGAAACAGAGTACTGTTTGTAGAGATATATGTTTTTAATAAAAATGCCACCTAGAAACACAATACTTTTGATGCAGAAATAGCTGTATTTCTTTTACAATCACTTTACCATTTACTTGAATGACATTATGACAAACAGCTTCTCCCTGTAAGTTCTTAAAGTTTTACTTTTTACAAGATTTGTTCCATGAAAGCAAATTATGTAAAGATTTAAGAAATTTCTAGGTATTTTAAGTGGCAAAAGGGCCTAACATATTTTCTGGCATCTCCTGAGAGCCAGCTAAGGTAACAGCATTCCTGGATTCTCCAACGTGCCCTCAACAGGGCTTTGAGAGGGGGATGATCTTTTACAAATGCCTGATTTCATGGTACTAACAATCCCTTCTAAGAGACTATGAGCCATACGGTGATGCTTATGATGACTTACAGCCCATTATAACTAACACTGTTATAACACCAAATATTTATACTTTCCTTACCTATCTTCTGAAGCTCAAACTCTATAGTAATTTGGGCTCAAATGTCTTTCCTTGATATTCATACTAAAAATCACTTCCACGGTGCCTGCTGTGAGCAAGCATTGTAGCTCAGGGCTGGATCTCCTGCAAGTTCTCCTCCCTTATCTTACCAGAGGGCCTGGAGCTCCCTGCAGTCTGTAACAGGATGGGCCTTTTCCTCGGTGTGCTCTAACTGAGGTCTTCTCCAAGCTTTCCCTAGACGCCCACAGTGATAACAGCTGGAGAAACTACTCCTTCCAAACTCCCATATTTCTAGTTAAGCAGTATTTTACCCTAATCAACATTCTGTAAAACGCAAACTGCCCTTGATAGATGCTTCTCCATCAGTTGTGGAAAACTAGTCCACTCAGCAACTGTAATTAGCTTTCTTTCTGATAATGCTGGCTACTTTCAAAATTCATCAACTAACAATATGCAAGGAACTATCTGGGTCTCTTCTTTTAAAAAAATTTCAACCTACGGATCCAATAACGATTATCCATTTTTTATGCCCACAATATCGTTTCCTGTTTTCTAATCAAATTCTATTGTCCTACTCAGCCAACAGGCAGAGCTACAGCTTCTCTCTATGGATGTTCTTCCTGCCAGGACTAGTTTATTGAGATTTGATTTCTCCTCCTGTCCTTTACATGGTGCTGCCATCCCGTGCTCAGTGTGACGATAGCATAAACAACATTTGCAATATATTCATGTGTTAGCTTTGTGTCCACTGGATTTGATTTTTCTTCTTATCACAATTCTCCCTCACCTCACTTCTCAACCCACCAAAGAAGGGATGTATATTAGTAAAATAATGATTCCACAATATTAAAGTTATGTTAAATAGAAAATAAAAACTCAATGCCCCCATCACCCCAAGATAAATATTTTAATATCCTATATTTACTACTTTTCTAAGTCTATGTAGATACATTCATTTTTCATATTTGCAATGAGAAGTCCTCTTCCTCTATCATTTATACTGTGGACCTTCCCCTATCTTGTCATAGAATCATTTGTGCAATGGTTACGTAGTGTTCTATTTGAAAAGGGGTCATGTACAGTTTCTTTACTGTTAGAACTAACACTGCATGAGCATCTGGGTGTGTATCTTGCTTATCTTTTTAATTCCAGAGCCAACTGCTGTAGTAGTGGTTGTACTCTATGGTACTTAGAATACCGCCTCAATATTAGTCTCCACCAGCTTAAAATTTGGCTTTGCTACTTACTGGCTAGTGACTTGGGGCAAGTTATTCAATGTCTCTGTTTTTATAATCTGTGAAAGGGGGATAGTAATAGTATCCATTTCAAAGGATTGTTACAATTAAGACTCAGATGCTTAGAGCAGCTCAGTGAATATTAGCTATTGTTCTTACTACTATGACAACAGGTGAGCTCAAAGTTTTTTGAGTTATGGCTCCTCCCCTTGCTTTCGAATTAAGATAAATTCTCAGGAGAGGGACTTCTTGTTTAGAAGTTATAAACACTTTTAGGGACTGGCCTGTTATCCAGGGGATTTGATTCTGAGAGATTTAATGAGCTGGCTAGGGTTGCTGTCTTGGCTTCTCATAGAATAAAGAAATGTTCAAGTTATAGTTAAGGATGAAGTTGCTGGCAAATGCCTTTTAGAAAACTATTACACAGTAACACCCACATCTTCCACCCAAGATCCTTGTGCTTTAATAAAATCTTACTCCACTATTTATTGTTCCTCACTGGCAGAACTTGATAGTGAAAGGGTGCAAAATGGGATGGGCATGATCAATGGTGACAATTGTCCAAAGGCAGCACCAGCCCCACATAAGCCTGGTGTGGCACTCAAAGCATCTGGGGTTAACTCCCTGGCACATCTCCAGCTGTGGTCTCTTGTCACTTTCAAAACTATACTTCCTCTCTTCAGTGGAGAATGAGTTTGAATTTTGGATCTGCAAGACAGCTCTTGCCCCACTGGCCACCCACAACTATCATGCATGTTTGCTCTTAGGGCAAGGATTCCTCATAAGAGAGCCACCCTGGAAAGGCACATCTCAAGGTGTGTGCATTTAGTCCCTGTTCTACTGTACATACTGGGTGAGGGAGATACGATCACATCATCCTAAAGGTACCAGGAACATCGCATGTGTTTTCAAGTATTTCTTTTGTCCTAGAGAGACCAACATTTTCTGTTTTTACAGAGTAACAATGCTTAAGACAAATATTAAGGGAACAAAATGGGCAATAAAAGCCTTTGAAAAATCTCCAGGTCTTTCACCAGAGTCATACTTTTCCCTCTAAACATTACCTTTTCTGTGCTCTGGCACAGGACAATGCCTGAATAATATCACCGTACACAGAGAGTTACGAAATGTGGGCAAGAGAGTTTTTCAAGCCCCGCTGGGCACATACCCAATCTGACAAGTCAGAGTAACACAGAAAGCAGATGTGAAACAAGCTGAAGGCTTTGGAAGGAGTCTGCCAGCAGTCACATCTGCACTTCATTGAACCCCTGCCCGCGCTCCCCCACCCCATGACACAGATGAAGCTTTGAGCGATTCGGCAGACTGACACCAGCACAGCACTGACAATCCAGCAGGCGATCACATACCCAGTGCTACACACTTTTTAAAACTCTCTGCTCTTAGCACGCAGGGACTTATTCAGACTCCATTAATGTCATGAAGAAGTCCAGAGAGATAGGTGACCACGTCATCTCCTGCAGCACTGAACACACTGTTGGCCTTGGTTACCGGTGGGGTGGGTGGGGCAGAGTGTTTGGGGCAAGCAGGGCGCTGGAGCTGCTCTCAGCTCTAGGAGAGTTCCAGCCACCATGTCACGGGCGTTGTTAGTCTTCTCGGAGACTGTACTCTCTTTCGGGGAGGTGCCGGAAGAGCATTTTTAGACAAATCCCCGAATCATGATCACGTGTTTCAGTGTTTTTGCCTAGAGCATGTCTCCTAATTTGGATTATCAGTTCCAGATAACTACAACCTTCCATCTCTTGCTCTAGCATTCACTGCGGGGAAAACTGCCACCATACTGTTTCCCTGCAATGGAATTTTTATCAAGCAAGCATTAAGAAGTTATTGAAATCCTCTGTGGAATTCACCTAGATTGTCTCACAAAGAAGCCATGGGTTCTTTACGCTGGTTGGAGATCTCCCAAGCAAACCTAACTCGCTACAGACCAGCCAGCACTCAAAACCAAGGTAAATCCAAATAAAGAATAGTGTTTCAATATTTTCAGGGAAAAATGAAGAACTGGGTGGGGAAAGATAGTAGAAAAGGCCTTATATGCAAGTATTTTTTGTCAGTGAAGTATAATGTACATTATAGAAGCATCTGCTGTAAGAAAACATAAAGCCTCTTTTAGAATATGGCAAAATCAGAGAAGATTTTTAAAAAGCACATTACACTAAAAATTGCAATGTGGTACACTACATTTTTACAGAACTATAAACATGTACTACATTATGCACTGTGCCCCAGGCCAGGGTGGGGAACCATGGCTGTGTCACCTGGATACGAAGAGTGTTGGCAGGGCGGCAGGTGGTGTAGGAAAAGTGACAACTCACGTGCACAGCTGACTCCTTCCGCTTGGCCATCTACAGACTTCCTTAAAGTGTCACCATGAAGATGAGTTCACTGTTTAGTTTGTTCATTTTCAGAAAGTGTCCTTTGGGGATTGTGTCTAACGTGGGTTTCTTTTTTGTACTTGGAGCCCAGGTCAGAGGCAAACTGCCAGCCGCGCAAGAATCCAAGCACTCTGACAGGAATCATCCTGGACAATTCTGCCTGTGCCAGCTAAACAACTGACATCACTAAATAAACCATCTTCTGCTGTATTTATGAAATGTTATGTCTGCCTAGCAATGAGCCCACATTGTTTAAACATTAAAGTGGAGGCTCATTCAAATTGACCCTTGCCTGACAACATTTTTGTTTTTCATCTGGATCTACCGATAATAATCATGTGCACTCCAAGGAGACACTCGTGGAGTAGCCATAATATGAAAGGAGAGAGCAGTATCTAATAAACAGACTGGTACTCAAAGATAAATCTTATGTATACAAGAAAAGAAAAAACAAGTCCAGAGAAGTTGACAAGTCTTTGAAATTCTTTGTGGGTTTTCAAGTCTACTGGGGACTTGTTCTGAGGAAAAGTTGAAGTCACTGCAGCAGTGTGCTTACAAGTCTGGGATTGTACATTTTAAACTCATGCCCAAAGGCAATTCAACCTCACACTCACATGCAAAAAGATGTTCAACAAGGCCCTCAAAATAGCCACGATTATTGGGATACGCTCTACATGAAAAATGCTCGTAGAAATGACTCGGTAACTGCTGGTGGTATGGGGTGATAACACAAGCTTTCTGAGCCTAGAACAGAATTAAGAATAAAACACAGCTCCTGCCTCCAAAGAACCTGCAATTTAGCTGGGAACCAAGACTAATACACAAGCAAAAAAATCATTAAACATTCAAAAATGGTACAAAATTAAGTACTGATTCAGAACAAAGAGAACAGCTTGATTGCAAAATTGTACCTCCTGCAATGATGCTCTCGATGCAGAAGGAACTTGTCTGTTTCCTGTGCCCCATTTGTCACTTGGTACAACTTGGAAGAAACTATTCTCTGCTGGCTGCTAAGGTGCAGAGGATCCTACAATCATTTACATGTGGCTTGAAAATCAAGGTCTTTTCTTCCCCTTGAATGGATGTGCCCAATAGTCTGCAAACCCACTTTGAAGAGAAAAGTTAAATGACACAACCATGAAATCTTTTGGAAAAAAAGGAAACTGTCCAACCCTGATCTGTGGTACCCTGAGACCTATTTCACTGAAGGAACTGGAAGGTCTTATCTCAGACTTACACAGCATCTACACAAATGTGCTCTGGATATTTTTCCTTCTCGAACTTTCCTTGTTGCATGCAAGAATGAGCTGAGAGAATAAAGCGGTCATAGGTAGGGGGATGAGCTGCCTTTCAAAGGGATTAATGCTTGGGGGTCCTGCCTATGCAAAGGATGACACAGGGGAAGCAACGAAAACAACAGCTGGGCACAGGTGCTACACTTAGGAGGCCTGAGACGTAGGGTTTACACAAGGTTCCTCGTATGAAATTTCTCTTTTGTCTTTACTTGCGCAGACGTTAAAAACATTATTTTTTCTCTTCTTTTCTTTCAAAATGGGAAAATAAAACAAACTTAAAAAACAAAAAAGAGGCTGTTTCACTAGGCTGAGTTCCTTGGAATAGCATACTTCCAGATCTTATATTTCATGCTCCAAACTTGTACCTATAGGCAGTTCAACTTCAGATATAGCCACAGAGGCAGTGTATTGTTAGGTTTTAGTATTACAAGATCAAGTGTAGCCTGTGGTATTGCATACACTTACAAATTAGTTCCTCCATGCCATGAAACTCAACTAGATACAGAAAATTAAAGTGAATCTCTAATGGTAATCATTAGCCGTTCAGTTAAAGATGGAATCTTGGAGCTATAGCAGAATAAATACTGAATACTAGTTTCTTATGCACAGCCTTAGAGAAATGGCTCACTTCAGTGACTTCTGGCTGGAATTAATCTAACTTCAAAACACCTCAATGCTTTCTTGCCATCCCTTGTGTGAAAAACTGGGATAAATATTCTATATGGCTCCTGTGCTCACTTTCTAGAAGTCAGACCTTATGTTACTTCGTAAGGTTCAATTC
The DNA here is from genome assembly GCF_041146395.1 of Eulemur rufifrons. Classification (NCBI taxonomy): domain Eukaryota; kingdom Metazoa; phylum Chordata; class Mammalia; order Primates; family Lemuridae; genus Eulemur; species Eulemur rufifrons. The sequence continues at coordinate 64,597,121 of NC_090983.1, read as the reverse complement.
ACTGAATCAATTTACTTCAGTGTTACATATTTCTGCATAGTAAAAGGGGTGAGGTAACTGGTTACACTATAGGGGGGAAAGTTTGTGTTTTGTCAGATGGGGCACTCTCTTCTCATGTTGTGGTTCTAGTGCAACTGCTCACTTCAGAGACTCCTTCTTTGTTCAGAGATGAAAGTAAGTGCCTGCTCCCTCAGCATCATATTTTGGACAAATGTGCTGATATGGCTAATCCACTTAAGAGATCTGACTGACAGGAGGCCAGCGGAGCACAGTTAAAGGCTCCCTCTCCTGACCTGCATCTAACACTGAGATCCCAGCTTTAACCTTAGGGCATGCCTGGGTAAAAGCAGGAACGTGGGCTGTTAGCTGACACAGACCTAAGGATTGATTTAGACTCACTGATTTGGATACAGATTGGGAAGCAGAACTGCAGAAGTATTATGCCAACTAAACATAAGAAGGCTAAAATTACAGGGGAGAAAAGATAGAGGAGGTTGTATGTGGCTTTTTCTCTTTTTCCCCATTTTAATAGTTTCAGTACCTCCCCCTCAAAGCAAGGTGATGTGGTTTCTAAATTCTGAAACTTTTCCCGGGCTGGCAGGAAGCTTGCTGGTGGCCGGTTGCAAACTGGAAGACATGTCAACTTTTTTTCCCAACTATGCGACCTTATAAGGAGGTAATATTGTCTTGGAGTTAAATAGTGTGGCATATTTATTCAAAACCAACAAATATTTGTTGTTGCTTAGTATGGCTCAAGTATTGTGCTGGTCATGAAAATAAAAAGATGAGAAAACAGTTTCTGCCTTCAAGGAGCTTTCAGTTTTGTGAGACCGACACATGTAGGCAGGCCAAGTGCTACGATACAGGTGTGTATCCTCAGGGTGCTCTGCAAAACAGAGTGTAACCCACTGGGTCAGAGGAGCTCCCTGCAGGGGAAGGCAAGCCTTGACCAGTGTCTTGTGGGTGAGGAAGACACAGTCAGGTTAAAGGGAACTGAAAGGATCTGAGCCGTTGGAAACCACGAGAGAGAAAGCAAAAGGGAGTGATGATGCAACGTGGTGTGCTGGGAATACCACTTGCAGTTCAGTTCGATTAAGAAGAGGACACACAGGAAGGCAGGGAATGGAGGGAGATGGGACTGCAGATGCAGGCATGGGCTCCAGTCACCTCTGGCCTTCTCTACTATTCCAGGAATCCTGGATCTTTCTTTCTAACTAAGGGACAGATTTTTAACAGTAAAGTGACATAGAGGGGTATATTTTACCCTATCTCTGGCTACAGTAAGGGAAAAATATCTGAGAGGGCAATTAGATGGCGCTGTAATGACCTAGATGAGAGATGATAAAGGATTCGAGTAAGCCGTGGGAAGAGGAATGGAGGGGAAAGGTAGATTATAGAACTAATCAGGAAGAAACGTGGAAGGATCTGAAGGTTATTCACGTGTAAGAGATAAAGGACAGAGGGCGTTGGTGGCAGCCCAGTACTGGACTTCTGGCTTGGGTGCCTGGGTGGATACTGATTCCATAAACTGAGACAGGAACATGAGAGGAGGAGTGGACTTGATGGGAAGGGCCAAGGGGGACCAGTCTAGTTCTGGAGTGGATGACCGTAGGTGACCGAGGCCAGGCAGCCGGAGACTCAGGAGAAAAGCCAGGATGAGAGATGGACGTCTAAGAGTCATCTGAGCATAAGTAGTAGGTGAAACCTTGAGAGTGGATGGAGTCTATCAGAATTGTGAGTCAAAAATGGAACTCGGGCAAACACCAACAATTAAGAGCAGAGAGAAGAAACAAGTCTACAATGGAAAAGGAAATAATACAAGATGGGAAGAAAATGGAGACAGGGGTAACAGAAGTCAAGGATGAGCGAGGGACCAGCTGTACCAAATACACACAGCAGACAGACACGGGATTCAAAGAGACGGAAAAGTCTGTAGATGGGAGAATCTGGAGTTAAGTGTTATGGGTTGAATTGTGTCCACACCCACGCACCCCTCCATAAAGAAGCTATGTAGAGTCCAGTGGCTCAGAATGAGATGTTATTTAGAGACAGGGTCTTCAAAGTTGAAGTGAAGTCACTAGGGTGGGCCTTAATCCAATATGACTGGTGTGCTCACAAGAAGTGGGGATTTGGACACAGAGACAGATGTGCAAAGAGAGAAGATTATGTGAAGAGACAGCCATCTACAAGCCAAGGACAGAAGCCTGGACAGGTCCTTCCCTCATAGCCCTCAGAGGGACCAACCTGCTGACACACTGATCTTGGACTTCTGGCCTCCAGAACTCTGAGACACTAAATTTCTGTTGTTTAAGCCACTCAGTATGTGGTACTTTGTTTCAGCCACCCTAGCAAACTAATATGGTAAGTTTCCCAAGAGGAATTTCAGTTGTACACTACGGGAAGATGTCAAATTGGAGAGAGCTGAGGGGTGCATGGGAAGCAAGGAAGCAAAGACCACACTTCTAAACAGTTTACACGAGAAGGATCTTGATAAGAACAGAGTGCTTAGTTTAATTAGTTTCAAAATTGCAAAGACTTGAATGATTACAAACACAAATGGCTACCTTTTTCTAGAACATTTTTGGCATAAAGTAGTTCATAGTTTTGTTCATTGAATTCTGTGTTTTTAAAAATATCTATTGTACTCATGTTCACAAGTTTTGTTCCTGGTATTATTTGATACATTTTCTTCCATTTCTTCAGCAATTAGTCTTGCTAGATATCTGTTATTTTATTAATTGAAAATATAAGTTTTTGGCTTTGTTGAAAAAATAAAAGCAAAAGAGAGAGACTGGCATTATAGGAGAGGGAGGCAATCATTGGCAGAGCAAGGTCCCAATGGGACGTGATCTCAAGGACAGCTCTGAAACCCTTGCCCTTGAGACTTTAAGGAAGGAGAGAGGTAAGACTGGATGTGGGTGTGAGTCTCCTTGTTTGGAGGAAGTTGATGGCATTTCTACCTGGTGATCTCACTTTTATTCATCAAGTAGGAAGTGAAGTCATCTTGGAGTCAGGGAGGGTGGTTAGGTAGGGGACTGAGTGGGCTGGTGAAAACTGAGAGCTGCTGCCAGGGAAGGGTGAGGAGGTAGAGTGAGGACCAGCAGTGTGCAGGGTCTGGTTGAGCTGTAGACATTTGATCCGTGGTGGTGTCAACCTCTGGCTGCCTGGATGCAACAGGTGTGGTGAAGGTGGATTGCTGTAGGACGAATCCAGGTTCAGCGTTCTGCCAGGCAGGTGTGGCCAAAGATGTCATAACATAGGATGTCACTATAGAAATGGTTTTAGTGCTCAAAAATGGAGACCAGATTTAGCAGGTACAAGAAACAGGTAAAGAAGGACCAATAAACAAATGGAAAGATCCCTTTGTATTTCAGATCAGGTCTCACAGGAGTTAGAGTGAGTGTGGCCCTGAAATGGAAAGTGTGGTCTTCTGGATAATGACAACACAAAGTACAGCAATGGGAAAAAGTGGCTGAAGTGGAGTGGACACAAAGGCCATAGGAGTGGAGCTCCAGGCACTGCTGGGAAGGAAAGGCACCACACTCCTCAAGGGACACGACCCAACGACAGGAGGTTTATTGAGGATGGCGATAGGGTGGGTTAGAAGAGGGCTGATACATCAAAGGCAGAGCAGATTGTGCAGCGGTTTACAAACCAGACCACTCCTTGCCACTGGGTCTGCTTCCATTAATATTGAAACATCTAATGAGCAAGGAGAGGTGAATTTTTAAGTCCTACTTGTAGATCCAAAGAAATAAATTTTAAAGCACGAAATGAAGGCGTTTTGTTCTTGATGGAAGAACCATCCATCATGTATTACAGTTATACCCACATTACATAAAAGACTACTGATAAAATTTTAGACAAACAACATACCAGAAACTCCTGGTGGTGTCTTAATGAATTTTCCATTAAAATGACCAATAACGGCTTCGCATTTTTCTGTTGATTCCATCCTATTTATACATAAAAATAGAACACATAAATATTTAGAGGTCTCTTAGCTTTCATTTTGTTCTCTGCACGTGGAAATATTCCTATAGGTTTTTTAGATATAAATGAAACCTAACAAAAATGTGAATATCATAAACAAGAGGGCTTATTCTTTATCTGTTGCTTTTGTACTTTCACAGTAAAATAACTGAAGAGCAAAGTACATTGTGAATCCTAAAAGAAAGGATAAATTATATCCAGAGTGTTTAATACCAAGTATATCAAATGTATAATTTTATTCTAATTGTTGGAAAATTGAAAATCAATACACAGTAGCTTTTGTTAGTCATGATACTGAATTAAAAGTAAAAACAATGGTTTAAAATACTAGTGTATCTGCTACTTGCTAGAATATTAGTCATTTTAAAGATGGTCTTTCACAAATTCACAAAGTAACAGTCTAAAAAGTCATGATAACAACTAGTGCATTAGAGGGTGTGCCTTGTATGTTTTTTACATTAAGGTTTAAAATTTAATTAGTGAAGTCCATTATATCTTCCTTGTCATCTTGGCTTGGAGGAGTAATTAAAAGCTGGAGCTTAACTTCACAACTTGTTCTGTATCTACATGTGGCTAAAAACGTTTGAGAAACATTTCTGGAAACTTAAATCACTTTGACTTATTTTTCTTTAATGGAAGAACCATTGGATAATTTACTCAAAACGTGCTACCCTCCTCAACTTCCCAGAAAGTTATACCTCGGTTTTAATGGATAGTGATAGTTTACAGAAAAATAGGATTTAACTAGGTTCACAGAAATCATCCTCCTTGATCTATTTTCAGAAGAACACCAGCAGAGGTGACAAGATGATGCTCAGTCATTCCGTGTCTCACCTGGATCACTTTAACCAGTGAAGTGTACACCGCAGATGCTGGCCTTGGTGACTTACTACCTGTAGGATATTTCAGTTTTATTATAAACTTGTACGGCCTAACAGAAAGAGCAATGGACTAAACGGCAGAGGAAACAAATACTAGCCTTTGCTTCATTGTCCCTTTTGTGTCTCAATTTCCTCATATATAAAATAATATATAATAATAATGCTCTGCTGACACAAATCTGTGCCTAGAGGTGATTGTCGTTTGTATATGAAAGTAAAATGTCAGCAATTTTTCCTCCAAAATCACAGTCAATACTTCAAAACATGTAAACATTATCTGTTACTACACAGTATTAACAGGTTTCTAAATAATGCATAATGTAAAAATCACCTTTTATACATGGGCTTTTGGATTAGAATTTCACTAAAAAAAGAAAAAAAATCAAAGGTCTTTCTGCTTAATATTTTTCCTTTAGAAACCAAGTTCACCACTATACCAAAGTTTCCTTTCTGGGGAGAAGGGGATAAATATTAGAGGGAGGGCATGAGGGCACTCTAGTTATAGCTAAAAGATTTCTTAAAAAAAAATCTCAAGCAAAAATTATAAAATGTTAATATTTGTTGAATTGGTGTGATGTTAGGTGTCATATCCTTTTCTGAATTTTTGAAATATTTCATTTAAGAACCTAATTAATTTATTTTATTGAAAACAAATCAGATTTCCATCTAATGAGGAAAAAAAATACTGATTTATCTATGGAGTTTAGGAGATGAATTGTTATTTTTAAGAAGTTAGAAGCATCTTGATCTAATTAATCAAAATACTAAGGACACATACTTTTAGAACTACTGCTCATGTGACAGTTCAGTGACATGAGCCACCAAATATTTAGTGTGCTCAGGTTTAAGAATCCTAATGACCTTACAAAAGATTTGGAAAAATGCAGATCAATATTTACATGTAACTTAAGTTCACGGTGCCACTGGCTCCCATAACCCTTGCTTAAATCCTCTCTTTTTGGTCATTTTTAATTTTCCAAGATAACTAAGCAGAGCTATTGTTGACACAGTAAACACAGGGCAGGATGCTTACCTAGCAAAGCCAACACCACGACTTGTACCATTGGAATCACGTAGTATCCTTGTAGAAATAACTTGTCCAAATGGTTTGAGCATATTTTCAAGTTCTTGCTCATCCATGGACAGTGGCAAATTAGAAATATACAGGTTGGTAGGATCTTGTTCCTGTTGCTAAAACAGAAGAGAGTACTGTCCATTAATTTCCAACAGAAAGTGAGATATTTATGCTAACACACCTATTTTTATTTAGCCATTCGCTTTGCTCAAGTCCTTTTAAAATACTACCCAGTGAGACCAGGGGAACTACAGGACACCCAAGTCACCTTGGACACTTGAACAGAGTGTCTGAAGCTTGGACAATCTGTGCAGGGCAGACGTGACCCCATCGAGCCAACCGTAGCAGATTTGGAAATGGCACTGTTGGCAGGCACTACCGAGTTAGAGAGGATGCCCTCATGGAACCACAACTCTCAGCTGTTTGCAGTGTCTCCAAAAATAACCAATTTCTCCTCCACTGCTATTTTTAGGAGTCCATTTCAGGCACAATATTGCGTAGGAAGCTATTATTACTAATAATTCAATTTAGAGATACGTGAAGAATTCTGGATCAACTCATCTAGAGTCCAGTAGGGGCTGTGCCCAAATTCCCCTTCTCTGCTCTGTGGCAGAATTCATACTATTAACACTTTTAGATTGTGATCACCAATGGAAAAAAGAGAGCTCCTAAATTATCCCAAACAAAAAAATCTCAAAGCCATAGAAAATGGTCAAATCTGAGCAAATTTTAGAATTTTGGAAAAGCTGAACTCAAGAGTAGGTGGAAGAGGGTGGGTTTGTGACATTCTTGCCACACAGAGAGTGCTCTAGGGGCCAGCAGTAAGGAAATTACATGGGAGCTTATTAAAAATGCATTATCTCAGGCCCCACCTCAGACCTACTGAATCAAAAGTTACATTTTAACAAGGTCCCACAGGGGATTCCCAAGCATACAAGAGTTTGAGAAGCAATGTTCTTAGATCATTTCCCACCCACCCACCCTTTGCTGAAGTGAACCAAAGATACACAAGTGAATTTTCTGAGAAGCAGTAACTGCGATGCATATTTACAAAGAGGATCACATTCCAATCATCACGGGGAAAAAAGCTTATCTGACAACTGGAATATTTTCTGACCACGTCAAAATTCACCTCTGCAATTTGTGACATTAGCATAGCCTTATGAATTTACAATCAGCTTTTCCCTTGATCCTATTAACCAATTGTATATTTACATATTTAAGCACATGAGAGCTTATGATTTTTCTCTAATAAGCACGATTAGTAAAGTCATCAACTGATGTTTCAGCCTTAGGAAACAGAGTAGCACACGCATTATAACTTTCTGGATTTTTGAAATGCACAGTAGTTTAAAAAATATATGTGAAGCATTATGCATGTTTGAATTTGTACCAAGCCTCTGCTTTCAAATGTATTCTAGCATTCCTTAGGCCTGAAATGAAACTTTCTCTTTTATATAATCTGCAAGTAAAAGTAAACACTGACCTCTCTTGCTATACATATCTGGTAAGATTTAAAATGTCAGCATGGCTTCCAAGGGAATGGCATTCCTAGGACTGAATGGGCAGGATGGCACTTGTGGGGATTCTAAGAATCCAAGGGATTCCTAGGGACAGCGTTCCTAGGGAATGCCCTGGTATTCCCAAGAATTAAAGTTATCAAAGACTGAGAAACTATGGGCAAAAAGTACTATCTCTACGATCCCCTGGTTCTGACCCCGAGCAAGGCAGCCCGTAGCCAGGCCAGTCCCACAGGTACAGAGCAGTGGCTCCCAGCCTCTCAGCGTGTGTTGTGTGGGTGGGGCCGAGAAAAAATTAAAATTTTTCAAATGCTCAATAGCAAGCTGAACACCTACCCTCATCAACCCTTTACAGGCTAACCAAAATGGCAACTCATTTAGCTGAAATAGGAAAATTCACTGTGGTACCACTGATTATCTTATGCTGAGCAAAACCTTCTACTGACAATTATACAAAGTACATCTTTAACGTTTAAAAATTAGAAAGTAAGGCCGGGTGCAGTGGCTCACGCCTGTAATCCTAGCACTCTGGGAGGCCGAGGCGGATGGATCGCTAGAGGTCAGGAGTTCAAGACCAGCCTGAGCAAGAGCGAGACCCCGTCTCTACTAAAAATAGAAAGAAATTATATGGACAGCTAAAATATATATAGAAAAAATTAGCCGGGCATGGTGGCGCATGCCTGTAGTCCCAGCTACTCGGGAGGCTGAGGCAGGAGGATCACTTGAGCTCAGGAGTTTGAGGTTGCTGTGAGCTAGGCTGACGCCACGGCACTCACTCTAGCCCCAAGCAAGACGCTGTCTCATAAAAAAAAATAAAAATTAGAAAGTGGTTTATTTAATGAACATAGAATAATAATAGATACAATGTTTCAAAACACAGGGAAAAACAATAAAAACAGCCTTAGGTAGTAAAGTTTTCTAATTCTTCTGAAGCGGAATAAGAGGTAAGGTCTTACACCCTGATTTCCACATCATTCGATGTCTGTGCCAGCTTCGCCCGATTGATCACACAGCTGCCTGCTCAGCCATCTCACTTTGGTCCCAACCTCCCACATCTCTGAAGCTTTCCTGAAGTGCAAGGATGTGTTCGTTACTGTGCAAGTCTGGCCTGAACCAGCCAACACAGAGTCCTTTCTTCCTAAAGGTGGGCCGCGAGGCCTGCTACAGGTAAAGGATATTTCCAGTGCCTTCCGTACATGCCAGACTCGAGATAAAATAACGCTGACTCTAGTCCTGCCTCCTGGTAGCTTATAATAAAGTAGGGGAGACAGAAACACGCAATGCATGCTGTAACAGATGTGTACGAATCACAGTAGGAGGACAGGGAGGGGAGCCTGTGTTCGGGGGACTAGGGAATACTCTGCTCAGAGAACGTGACATTGAGCAGGGACTTGAACAAGCACAAGTCAAGAGGCTGAAACCAGGCTGAAAGGCTAAGAGGTTTGATTTTTGTCAGTCCTTGCTGCTTAAACTTTCCTACTTTAAGCAGTGCTAAAAGCAAGGAGAATGTCTATGTACCCTGAAGAGTCTGTAGGCGAAAGGCAAAGCATCCTTCCCAGAGCTGCAAAATTTCTTTGAAGTCTTCTTGTGCTTTATCTTAAAAAAAAAAAAAAAAAAGTAGATTTTGCAATCTACTTCCTATCTGAGTTTAATAGAGAAACAATGTTTCTGACCTAATTCCATCCAGTACCATTGATACTCCAGGAAGATAAGCCACTTTTATCTTGTGAGTTCACGTTTGATCATGTGCTGCATAATGCGTTTTGGTCAACAACACACTGCAAAATTTCCTATCGCCTAGAGATGTCTTGATGATCCTGACCCTGTATAGCCCTAGACTAGTGTATATGTTTGTGTCTTAGTTTTTAACAAAAAAGCTTAAAAATAAATAAATAAGTAGATAGATAAATAAATGTTATTACAAAAGAGTAAAAAAGTTAAAAAAATTAAAAAGTTTGTAAAGCAAAAAATTACAGTAACTAATGTCAATTTATTATTGAAGAAAAACAACTTTTGTAAATTTAGTGTAGCTTAAGAGCAGTGTTTATCAAGTCTACAATAATATACAGCAATGCCCTAGGCCTTCCTATTCACTCACCACTCACTGACTCACTCAGAACAACTTCCAGTCCTGCAAGCTCCTAAGTGTCCTCTACAGGTGCACCATATTAAATCTTTTATACTGTATTTTTACTGTATACCTTTCCTGTGTTTAGATGCACAAATACCATTGTTTTAAAGTTGTCTGCAGTATTCAGTACAGTAACATGCTGTACAGGTCTGTAGCCTAGGAGCAACAAGGCCATATCACACAGCCCAGGTGTACAGTGGGCTATATACCATGTAGGTTTGTGTCAATACACTCTGTGATGTTCATACACAACATCACCTAATAGGACATTGCTGAGAATGCATCCCGCCAATTAAGTGATGCATCACTGTACTCTAGTAGGTAGGAAGTAGGACAAAGGAGGAACTGCAGTTTGAAAGCCACATCTTGAAAATTAGGGAGGTTTTGGAGGCATGGAAGCAGACGAGTGACATGGCCAAATCTATCTTAGGAAGACTTCTGAATCATGCTTAGTTAGGTTCAGAATAGAGTGGGGAACCCCCAAATTAAAGGGCATTAGAACACTCTTTGGACAAAGATATGGCATAAAGAAACGTTACATAAAAAACATATCAAAATATTGTAGATTTTCTTTTAAAATTACAATTATGAAGATTTAAATGACTAATATTTAAGAATGCTCATAGTAGAATTTCTTATATAGGAAGATTTTCAGAAGTGAGTTGACACTGTCGGTACTAAGTACTTTTAAATCTATGTTGCTTCTGTTACTAAAATACTAATAAAAAATATTACACATGCTTTAAAGTCTTTTTTTTTTTTTTTTTTTTTTTGAGGCAGGATCTCATTCAGTCACCCAGTTGTGGCCTGACCATAGCTCACTGTAACCTTGAACTTCTGAGCTCAAATGATCCTCCCCACTTTAGCCTCCCAGGTAGCTGGGACTACAGGCATGCACCATCACGCCCGGCTAATTTTTAAATTTTTTATAGAGACAGGGTCTTGCTATGTTGTCCAGGTTGGTTTCAAAGTCCTGGCTTCAAGTGATCATCCTGCCTTGGCCTCCCAAAGTGAGGCCAAGTGGATTACCAGCATGAGCCACTGTGCCTAGTCACACTGTAAAGTCTTGATTCAACTTGAAAGTTTACCAATGAAGAAATAACATAAAAAAGTGCTAAAAATCAGAATCTATAAAGAAATTGGGCTCTTAACCCATTCTTTGACATAGTGATACAAAGTAGACTAAGTACAGGTAAGTATTTCCAATGATGTTAATATGTTTTCAACATAAACAACCCTGTCATTTAGAAACCTAATTTCATTTGAGATGACCTTTAGAACTGATGTTATTTATCTTTCTTTTCAAATGATCAACTGTCCTGCAAACATTACCCACAACGTTACAGCAGTATTAAAATTCAAAAACAAAATACAAAAGAATGGGTCAAAAACAAAATACAAAAGAATGGGAAAACATGAATGGTCTACATGATGAGTGCATTGCGCACCATTTGGGGAATGGTCACGCTTGAAGGTGCTGACTCGGGGAAGGGGGGGAGTGGTGAGGGGATGGGTATATACCTTCATGATGAGTGCAATGCGCACTATCTGGGGAACGGACACGCCTGGAGCTTTGACTTGGGGGGATAGGCGGTACATGGGCAATGTATGTAACCTGAAATTCTGTATCCCCCATAATAAGATGAAATAAAAAAAAAAAAAAAAGGAAAAAACTCCAAGCTGGTAGCATGGACCACAAAATAGCTAATCCCCAAAGTATCCACGCATTCTTATTACCATACAGTCATCGTGAATGGAACATATAATACTTGCAGTGATTGGCTGTGGTTTTTGAGTGAGGATAATTTAGTCTCTTTAAAATTAGTGACAACCACAACTCTGTTTTTGTTACATACAGTGCTATGTCCAAAAAAACAATTCTTCTGTCAATTATAGGTGATCGAACATAAAAGTGGGGCCAACAGGCCTCCTTACGTCCCTAGGCATGGAAGGGGTTCAAGGTTTCTCTAACAAGTAGAAAACTAGGTCCCACAGTGGCTGTGAGAGGGATAAACAGCTACTAATGTTCACTTGAGTAGAAAAGCGAGGCTTGGAGGTCCCGCATGGTGTGAAGCACTCAGTCATCATCTGAAAGAAATTAACAAAAACCTCCCTGTGCATGTGGAATGGTTCCTAAAATGCAAGAAAGGGACTTGGCAGGAAGAACAGACATCTGTTTTCTCTTGTACTGAATAGGTTCACCAACCAGCAGATAGCCGCTCACGGGCATACGACTGCAAACTGCTCAGAGCATGGTGGACCTCTGAGAGGAGGCGGGGATTGCATTCCTGCTCCTCTGACTGCTTATTTATTGAAAAAAATGTGCAAGCTTATTACCAGCCAAACAACAAACGATGATGTGCTGACCCCCAGCAGGCCTTAGGAGGTACCAAAAGGCCCACACAAATTACTCTGTTAACAGATATTACCAATGTCAACTAGAGTTTTACATCTTTTCGGCTCATTATCTGAGTTTCTCTTCTGCTCTTTATAGAATCTGAGTCTTTTGTTTGAAAATGCACACATTTGAAACATTTGCCAAATTTAACATAAACAGGGTTTTCCAAAAGGCCCAAGGTCATTACTATTTGATAAGTTTCATCAGGGTACTTGATGGATATAATTTTAAAATGACTCTTTCTGAACTCTCAATATTTGCCCAGGCTCAAAAGAAAGTTTTTCTCTGGCTTAATTAATTTCTTTGATCATCATCAAAACAAACAATATCTACCTTATGGCAGGTACCAAGCAAGGCACTGAAAATTAAACACGAGTAAGAAACAATTGCTGTTCTCTAATGCTCTCAATGTGCAGTTGTGCGACTTTGTTATGAATATTTCTGGGGTTATTTATCAACTCTGATAGCCAATGTGTCAAACAATATTATATTTCTGCACCACCCTCCCCTAATTGAACGTACCTTAATTTTTTCTGATTACATAAGGAAGCAAGCCTTTAATATGTGGCAGTGTGAGTTTTTGACACATTATTATATCTAGAGTAATTCCCTAGAGCAAAATGGACAGCAATGGGTCCCCTCCTTATCACCCAACTATGAGAGCTGGACTTAAACTCCCTTTAAAAATCATCTCCCCAAAAGATGTCTGCCAAGTGCTCCTTTATCCAGACAGCATAAAGGGGCTATGTTCAAGCGCAGATCCTCAAATCCATGGTTCTATTGTACAGGACAACAGACCCGAGGGCATATAAAATACATTTTGTAACTTTAGTGATATAATAAAAAAGAGATGAAGTTCAGGAAACTCAAGTCATTCTACAGGGATGTGAAGAAATCATAACATGCAGAACACTGGCACATGCCAGCATCTCTGACTCTGCATGCTGGTCCTCCCCACGGATGACGGAGGAAGGCATGGTTTCTCCTAGCCAATTTACAGTATCAAGCCTCCTGGGGAGGTCTTTGGTGCTCATTATCAACCCAAGGGAAAGCTGGCATTTGAAGGGCACTGTTGACATGACATGCCAATCTAGACCCAGTCCAGTATTGACGAAATGTATTGTAAAGACTTCTTCAAAACAGTGGATATTTAATGTACTGTGTTGCTTAAACATCACAGGTCTTGGAAACGATGCCTAGGGAAGTACTCAGGAGCCACTCTAAATAAAGCCTCTATATTTTTAACAGACTGATAAAATAGACCTCTTTCTAATTCTGTTTTAGCTGAGACTATAAAACACTGGGCATCAGAAGCTCCCACATTCCAGAGGGAGAAACTAGACCACCTAAAGAGAGCCTGCAAGGGGCTGGCTGAGAATGGGTTTGGGACGCTTAGCTGACCATCCACCTCCTGTCTGTCTATAAGAGATTGGAGAGACTGAGAATGAAATTTACATGCAGATAAATGTTGAGGTATTCTGAGTCTCACCACGTGGACTGCTTTCCTATCTGGTGTTCAAGCAAGAGGGGCTTCAACAGACCACTCAGGGAGCTTGATCCGTGTCCCATGGAGCTTAGCAGAAATAACAGATTGACATCTGACTTAAAACCTGAGGAATCTAAAAGGAGAAAGGCTGGTGGAAGGGCCTATAAGTGTGGCTGTGAAGTAACTACGGTCCTACTGATACCTGGCAAAGGTAGATCAGATGTGGGCCACACAAGCAGAGTCGGCCCAGGGCTGTGTTAGATCCTCCCAAGAAGGTTGCCTTAAGGGGCAAGAGGCCCAGCAGAAAGGGGCTGAAAACACACTGTTAATTAGATTATCAGGAGCTGAGGATGTCAGCCCAAGGACATATATTCTTTAGGTCCAGGGAACTCTAGGTGAAAGATCAATTTGGGGATGGGAGGAGTGAGGTTGGATAGAGATCTCAGAAAACCAAAGTATTCCAAGAAAGAAAGCATAAAGAGTGCTGTCTGGCCAGAGAAATCACCAGATCACATCATGGCCAGGTCATCCTTCACCACTGCACCAAAGCTGGAGAGGTTAGAAACCACAGCTAGTGAGCTGACAGAAGAGTGGGACAAACACAAGCTTCCAAAACAGGAAAGAAACGAATCACGTTCCCATCCCACGATGAGCTTGCTACTTGGGGCAGACCCAGTAGGGGAAGACACAAGCTTCATTTGAAGATTCATTACACAATACTCAAATTTTTTGTCAAACAGAATTGGATATTTATTTATTTATTTATTTTGAGACAGAGTCTCGCTCTGTTGCCCGGGCTAGAGTGAGTGCCGTGGCGTCAGTCTAGCTCACAGCAACCTCAAACTCCTGGGCTCAAGTGATCCTCCTGTCTCAGCCTCCCGAGTAGCTGGGACTACAGGCATGAGCCACCATGCCCGGCTAATTTTTTCTATATATATTTTTAGCTGTCCATATAATTTCATTCTATTTTTAGTAGAGATGGGGTCTCGCTCTTGCTCAGGCTGGTCTCGAACTCCTGAGCTCAAACGATCCGCCCACCTCGGCCTCCCAGAGTGCTAGGATTACAGGCGTGAGCCACCGCGACCGGCCAGAATTGGATATTTAAATTACAGGCATCACATACTTAACATCACAATCTGTTCCTCAGAATCAGATATTCAGCATTAAAATGTTAACCGGAGCCTACTTCACATAACTTTGAATTGAAAAAAATCACAACATATTACACATCAGTCACAACCCCCAACTAATTCCTAAATTGTAACTAAATATTTATTTTCCTAAATTCCCTAAAATGTAACTAAGTACATTAGTTAATATCTCTCTGTGTGTCTGTGTGTGTTTGAGTACATGCACATAAGAAATGGTTCTATTGGGATGGAAATCTTTAAAACACCGTTTCCTGATCAACAAATAATCAAAATGGTTGTCAGCAAACAATTGCTTGGTAGGCTGTGATCTCTCTCAGCACAGGCAACGTCCAACCCTTTTGCTGACTTTCAGTAGCTTTGAAAACCTCTACATGAGATTCCGACATTATACAAACTGTATTTGGAGTGTAACTTGAGACTTCCCCCATACGATGTCTTGTTTAAAATATTGTATTGAGGTTAGACAATGTAAATACAGACAGAAATGGCTGAGAATGTATTAAAAGATACATATGTTTCCTGGAGTTTGGTGATGAAAAATCAAGAGGCATTCCACCAAAACAATCAACAGGAAAGACAGGAAACGAAAGACACAACTGAAGGGAGTTTTTGAAATAATGACAGTGGGTAGAAAAGTCATGAGACCTGCCCAGGATTTTCTCCAAAAGCAGGAGCTTCAGGCAGTGAGTTAGAATGGACAGAAGGGAGGAAAGAAGGAAGTTGTTTTCTGAGTGTGCCCGGAGAGTCCTGCTTATAAAATGTCTGATTATCCACTGTTTACAGAGACAGTTTAAACATTCTGCAAATCATTATGCAATGTAGGTATCACATATTCACAATATATTTAAAACCTCATAATCATTGTTGTTTCAACAATGTCACAAGGAATTGCTCTATTTGATGGACTAATGATTGGAAGATCATGGTGCTTAATATTTACAGTTTTAACTTCTTATTCTAGAGTTTAACAAAATACAAAGTAAGTCCAATTCACTGTAAACTTTAAAAATATTAAATGGCAAGGACTAATTTAGAAGAGTGATCCCTTTTATTAATTCCTGAAATCTTCATTTACATTGATTCTTTCATCCAAAGTAAATCTCTGTCCTGGTAGCTGCATACGTGTTCTTCAGCAGCCGTAAGGTTCTAACAGGTAATTTATCTCTTTATCAGAGTCCTTTAACTTCCACAAACCTTCTTTTCCCTATGTGCTTGTGAATGCTTCCTGGGGAAGGATCACGTGCTATTATTCAGAAGTAGTGGAGAACAGTATAAAATTACTCTCCCCTGTACTTCATGAAACCAGTTAATATAAAAGTATTGCTCTTTTGAAAAGAATATTCAAAATATCAAACTGCCAAGTTTCAGGCTTGAAAATATTTTCCATAGCAACTGAAGGACCACCGATGGGGAAAAAAAACCCTACACAAGTACATGAATATCTTAATAACTGCATTGTAGGTAGTAGGCATTAGGATATAACCCAGGCTTACACTTGGGCAATAAAGACTGGGACGTAAATATTAGTTTAGTCAACAATGACTCGTGGATGTGTTTAGTGCATAACAGAATGTCTGTTCTAGAATATAAACACTTAAGAGATGTGTGGCATTTCAAGGGTTATTCTCCTCTCTGAGTCTTAGTTCTCAGACCATGCCTATTTGAAAGTGGGGTTGAGGATGCACCAGTTAGCGTGAGGTCCCTCCAGCCTTAAAATCAGACTGCACCTGAACTAGTGATTTAGATCACGTAAGGCCAACTTTTCCAAGTCCGTCAAGTCTTTCTAAGGCATCGTTACTTTAGAAAATGGATCTGGGCATCTTAAACTGTCTAACTTTGAAGACGATCCTAACATGAAAAGACAGAGATGATGACTGGCTGGTCAACTCCACTTACGTTCATAAATTATGATTTTCTAGGTAAAAACCTTAGAGGGAAACTCGTAAGACAAAGGTTTTCAAGGAAAATGTTATATCGTACAGCAATTATTACCCAGGTGTACTGTGCTAAAATACATATTAAGCATGAAACATATGGTTTCTGTTTTATAATCCCTTAACATTCAAGCATATTCCACACCTGGAGAAATTTTTCAACAACATTCTTTCTCTAGAATGCTAAAAGTCTATCAGAAACAAATCTTGAATCAAGTCATTACAAAACTGCTAAAGAGTAGATTTAAAGTCTAGAAATAATCAATGTCTAAAAATGTCTGATTATATGGAAGAAAAATCATCTGTAGCTTCCATTTGCATTAAAACTAGTATATTTGTATACCGCAATGTATGTGCTAGCCATATATTCTCACAAAATGTGACATTCCATAATAACCTTTTGAAGTATGTCTAAAATATATTAATTCCTTAAGCACTGACATATTAAAATTATTTAAAAAAAACAGTACAGATTTTAAAGACTCACAAAATACCTGATTACCTGAGAAAATCTGGTGCTATTTCTTGATTTACTTATAGGGTTACGTTATTTACTATGTAAATTTTATACATTAACAAATTCTCCTCCACACATTAGATTATGAGAATCACTACTGTTGAGGCCGTGGAAGCAGGGGACAGTGTCCAGAGGGAGCCATGGCTGGCGGGGTGAAGGGCCAACGCAGGTGGTGATAGGAAAAGCAGACGCATTAGGGTGCAGAACCAAAGCTGCGGAGCAGAGAAGCGATCACCGGCTCTCAACTCACCTTTGCCATTTGTGCTTGAACCCCACTGGCCTTCAGGGCAGACACAGCTTTCTGAGCCGCTGCAGGACTGTCAAAGTCCACAAAACCATAACCTGAAATACAAAACACGCTTAGTTTTTAAGCCGTTATTTTATGATTCTGTAAAGAGTAAAAGGATGACTCCACTATGTTTCTAATGCAGGCAACAGAAATGAAAACGTCCTGACAGAGCTCAGGCCTGGGCAGCCTCAGCACAGTGGCTTCCTCGGGCTCTTCCTCACGGCTAGACAAGACTCCCTTCAAAGGGGGCCGGGGGGTTGGTAGGCGGGGACCAGCTTTTTCCTATTCAAGATCTTCTTCTTAGGTGGCCTGTAGTTACTGGAAGAAGTAATATCTAAGTTGCCAACCAAGATTAAAAAACATATAAAAAAGGAAGAAAAAAAACAGCTTCAGAGAAACGGTGTTTTTAAAGATTCAGTAAGAAAGATGGAGCTATCCTACAGAGCTTACAAACACGAGAAACAAAAATTACGTTTTTTTATGTAGACTAAACCTTACTTTGCAAAATTAAAATAAGTGTAACCGTTAGATACCCAAAATATAAAATAATCTAAATTCTAGTACTTGGTTAAAAACATAATACTTATTTACCTAAACTATAGCTCAAAATATCTCTTCAAAATAAAGAAAGGGGGGAAACACCTCCAGATACCCAAAATAGCTGTTTTAGCAGTTCATGCCCTAAAATCTAAAAACAAAACAAAACAAATACATAACCTCCTAAGAGAGGCCCTGGTTCAAAGCTTATTTACCCATAGTTTTACAAACATTTTTAATGAGCTGGTCATCTGTTTTCCCAGGCGACAACAAATCAGAAACAGGTAATTAGGGGGAAAAAGGATTGGGGTGAGGGTAGGGCTGCAACAAAATAGGTATATGTATGGCATCTAATAGTGAAAACTAATAAAAAGCAACAAAAGAGCAAAACTATACAAAGAATAGGATTTGTACAGCATTAAAACAGCCCCACTAATCTCAATAGATCGCGTGAGCATCATTTTCTTAAAAGACAATCATGGATTTTTAACTCTGATAATGCTTAAGTTACTCAGAAAAGATTATGTTATATTTAGTATACTGTTTAAAGGAACAGGGTATCAGGTAACATAAGCATTTTTCTTCAAACGCAAGTCAATTATTATAAAATTAATTTTAAATGAGAAAGAATATACTGGAGGTTGTTTAGAAGAGAGGCCAGCCCTATCATTTATTCAGGTATTATGAAGACACAGTCATTTAGATAGGATGGTATTAGTGTCAAAATAGACAAACACAGATCAACAAAGTCAAACAGCTCAGAAACAGTCCCAAGTCAGTTTTGCAGTATTAGTACCAAAAACATTGTCTAGTAACAAAATAAACTGCAATGAAATGGAATAGACTATTGATTACAGAAATAGATGTTTCAGAAAAGATGAATGGTGAAACAGCAGCTTCCTTATGTTACTTGGAATTGGATTGAAATAAGGCTTACTTTGATTTAGACAGTGGAGAAATAGCCAGGTTGGGGAGAAAAAGGAAGAAGTTCACCCAGGTAAAAGTAGAGAATGCTACTCAACCGCCAGGTTAGAAATTAGAAATTAGGTTAAACACATTTTGGGTGTTATTAATATTTAGAAATCTGCTGTTAATGCTGATATGCAACGCTCTGTGGATACACACAGGTACACACACACTTACACACAGTTTCAGAGGGCTGTAAATGGACATGCAGCTACACTGAAATGCGGTAGCTCTTGCTGATGGATATTTAAGTTTCTTCCTCCAATTTTGTGACTGCCAATAAGTAAATAAACAGAAGATCTCAATTTTGATGTTACTGTACTTGAAGTTACTATCTACTCAGGTAATATCAGCATTCTTTTATCTGTTATTTTCTTAAGAAAAATCTGTAACGGTTGTATTTTAGCTGTTTATGTCCTTTTCTGGCCTTCTCCAAAGCCTACCCCACTATTGCTGTTTCATAACCATTTGCTGAAGACAGCTATGATGGCGGTAAGCATGCACCGTGGCTCTTTCGTTTTCTTTATCTGCATTGCTTTCAAGTAAATAGAAGACTATATAAAGTTTGAGTTAAACAGGTTCTCTGGATTTCAGTATATTTGTATAAAGATGTTTTTTTGAAGGTGGGGTTCACTGACTAACGTGGGATCCTCTGAGGCTCCCGAGGAGAACTGTTCTCAGGTCTCAGGGCCAGGAATAGTTATGCCACTCCTGCTCCCTGGATTTCCCCCTCTCATTGTGATGACTGAATCGTGGGAAGAACTATGTTTTCTACTTTTGCTTTGGCTACTAGGAAACACAGGGCCATTCTGTAATAACATGAATTTTCTTGCTCTTATTCTTATTTTTACCATTGGTCTAATTTATCCTCAAACCACTTTTACTGAAGAGTATGTGTATGTGTTCTGGTCTTATATGCAATTCTGTAAGTATAAATAATTAATCAGTTTCAAAATCAATCCTTTGTGAGCTTTTTTTGTCCTTTGTCCTAAACTGCAACATATATTAATAGCAGTGTTGGTTAAGCATTTAAACACCTTTTGTTGGCTAAACTTAGACAAAAACTGAAATGTAAAATAACAACTAAATCGTGAATTTTTAAATTTAATAACTGAGGTACCTATTACGCAGAGTAATATTTCCTTCACCTTAATTTTGTTCAAAATAGAGGCTCCAAAATATGTTTTGTGACAAAAAATGTTCTATGACCTAAGATCTCATTTCTAGGTATAAAATCCTCTGATGTGTTTAATCTCAAAAATTATACACAAGTACCTTTCATTTATAGCAATACTCTCTAATCTTTTATGCATTAATTTATCTATATCCATCTATCAATCTACCATTTATTTACCCACCCATCTACCCATCAGGTCAAGTTATCTTGGGTAGCATGTTCTCTAACTTTATTATGAGCTAAGTTAAATGTCATTTCTTCTTATTTGTCTTAAAACTACTTTTCCCCACAAGTTCTCTCTTTCTTACTTCCAGGATTTTATAAACCCACTCTTGCTTACCCTCTCCACTTACCCACCCACCCAACCACCCACCCACCAGATACCTGCTGGCACCTACTGCTGGGAGGCTTGTGTGAGGCACAGAGCCCTGGAAGGTTTCTATCACTGCCCCCACACACAAGAGCAGTGTCTCCCAAGACCTACTTTAAGGGAAGGTCTCCGGGAGACTTGTCGTATCTAAAATCAGTTCTAAATTATTCCTGCCCTTATTTAGAAGCCCCACAAATCTCTCCACTTATCAACAGATCCTTTCCAACTGCTACCGGTTTGAATTATAACAATATGCTAGATTTAGCATTAGTTTATTTTTACCCATACCTCTTCTAGATCATGCAGAGCACTTTGTGGAATTTTGGCTTCTAGGGAATAGGTTGCCATTAGAGAAGAGTATATGATAGTGGTTTTCAGTTTAGGGGTACAGTGGAGAATTTAACCAGGGAGACTTTTGAGTTCTCTACCTCACTTAACTAGTGCAGCTCTGCTTTTTAACATATTGAGCTGCTATGTAAGATTTCTTTGGGGGAGGGAAAGAAAAGAAGGGGAGATAGGGTAAGGCTAAAACCACTTGTCTACTCTTATTTCGATATTGGTTTGAAACTGATGTTTGAGATCAGCTTCCTGTTTTATGCCTGCAAGGGTCTATTTTTCTTTATAAAAGCAAAAGTTTTTTTCTGTGTTTCTGTTCTTCCAAATCATTTGTAAATGTTAAATAAGACTACTCTTGGCAACTAAATATAATGCATTTTAGTCTACATTTTGACTCTGTCTAGTTTAATTGATTTAAGATATTTACTGGGTATTACTCTACGTAAAGCATGCTCTATTCACTGTTCCAAGGCAAAACCGCCTTAATGTGCCATGTTGATTAAACATGGGCTTAGATATTTGCCACAATAGCTCCTTTAAATGAAGGCACTTTGAAGAAGAGACAGATACACAATGAACCACTTCAAGTCTAGATTAAAGGAACTGGCTGGTTTATAAGGAGAGGCCCTACCATAGGGTTCATTCATGTTCTTTGCCTTTTCAGACGGTGCTAAGCCACTGCCCCGTCACCACTGCTTGAAAAACTAGGGTCTAATTAACGAGGAGATTTGCCTTCTCTGCCTATTCCTGTCAACCTTATTTCAATTCATGGGGTCAGTAGTTAGATTCAAAGTCAGCTGACTCTATTCTTCCCTTTTCCTAGAAATCACATGCCTATTGTTAAGATGCTGGATCATTAAAAGTCAGAACCGCAGAGCATCAGTGCTGCCTACTGTAGACGCCTCCTCTTCCAGCTCATGGGGCTCGATGAGCTCATCCTAATTACATGGAAAACTGAAGGTCAGTGCATCAAATTAATGCAGCAGCATATTTCAAAGGGGCACATGACCTCCCCTCCCTATGACAATTTGGTCAGTGAAAATGGTTCTTTCCTCCCCGCTGCCAATATTGTCAACAGGCATTCAGCAAAGAACAATTGGGAGTATTGAAACATGTAATTAAGTACTGCTTAAAACTACTCTATTCTAATTAATAGAGCCAATTTGCACAATATGTAATCTTTTCAGTTCTTTACTACAGTCCAGTGGTCTTCAGTAAGCAGCTCTAATCTCCTCAGGCTCAGGAAAGAAAAGCTATTTTCTAACTCCACTCCCCTTTTAAAAGCAGGGGCTAAATGCCAACCAGTATTTTGCATGTTAACCCTACTGGTGTCAAATCTGGAATTCTAGCAAACTGCTAGCTGCTGTTGTGTTTCTAGCCAAAACTCGACCAGGGGCAAACGAAAGCAATATGCTGACATTGTGCAAGACACAAGCTGGGTGACACATAAGATTTGGTTTTTAATAAAATGAAGACAGTTTGGAAACCAACGATCAGGTTTTAAATTCCATCATTTTTCTAAGGCAATGATTTAGCAAATAATCAGCCAAGAAAACATACCTTTGCATTTGTTCGTTGTCTTATCCAAAATTGCCTTTGTGGAGACTATTTTTCCATATCTAAAAAAGAAAAAAAAAAAAGTAGTAGTTATAAGGAACCTTTATTGATGTCTAAGTCCAAAGAACATGCATCCTTTTCAAACATCTGCAAACTTTAAAGTACAAAATGTTCTTTACTAAGGGACAGGAAATGAGAATTCTAAACTCAAAACTAAACTTTAAAAAAAGGGAATGGCGAGGCTGCCCATTTGAATCTTTGGATTACAGTTTGATGTTTAACTTTGAAGAATCAGGTACTTACCTGAAATCTCAGGACAAAAACATGAAATATGAGCTCTATAAAAAATATTTTCAAGGGCGGTGGGGTGAGACAGGGAGAGATTTTTAAAGGCTAGATAGGAGGAATAAGTTCTAGTGTTCTATTAGCACTGTAGGATGACTATGGTTAACAATAACATCTTATATAGCTTCAAATAGCTAGAAGGAGGATACTGAATGTTCCCAACACAAAGAAATGATCAATGTTTGAGATGATAGATATGCTAATTACCTTGATCTGATCACCATACATTATATGTAGCAAAACATCACTATGTATCCCATACTTATGTATAATTATGTCAAAAAAAGAAAAAAGCTAAAAAATAAAACAATGAATAAGGGATTAATCATTAATTATGAGGGTTTTATAAGAAATGTGTTTAAATTCCTTAATGTGCCACAGATGTCGGGGAAGATGGGAAAAAAATGCAGAATGTCAAAATTTAGTGCACTGCTACTGAGAAGGAAGTAACAGTATAATTTACATATATGTACTAAACCCACACCCTCTCACAGTGACCACACCGGGAAAGCACTGTTATCTACGCTTTCTTCCAAAAATTGAGGGAAAAAGAATCCTTGAAAAATAAATTTTAAAAATTTTCTTAACAAGCAAAGTAAGATTTTTAGGAAATGCATATAACTTACTTCATGTACCTGAGATTCAATTTTCCTCATTTATATATGGTAAACTGCAAAATTCTACTTTCCTATATATTAACTTTAAAAATTCTACATTTGTTTTTCTTTTTCATGTTTGATTTTGAGGACTAAAAAGAGTCATAAAAGTTTTAGGAAACCGAAGTACATGTGTAGCATTTTAAACCATTTTGAATACTGCAGGCATCTATTTTATGCATTGAAACACGCTGAAATATATTTTTCTAGAAGAAACAAATGGCTTGAGCCACCCCTCTCTTCCAGTTAATGTTCCCTAAGTTCACTCTGTGTAATCATGTAATCAAATGATTACTAACTAGGCATGAAAGTAAAGATAATTTAAGGTTCAAATGACAATTACATCCAAGAGGCATAAAGCTGCAAACACCTTCAATTCCCTGTAGAGATTCTGAGCATTTATAACATTAACATATGTCACTAAGCTTACCAAAAACAACAACAACAAAAACTAAAAAAAAATCCACAAATGAGAAAAAAAAATAGTAAGCGATTTAAATACTATCTTTTAGCAACCATTTATCTACCTAGGTTACATGTTTGATATGCTTGATAGTTCATGCAAGTCTTTGATGAAAGTATTTGTAAATTGTGTCCCTGCCTCATACCTTCCCCAAAGCAGGGGAAAAGTTGGCATGCCTCCAATTTAGAAGAGGATGGAGAGTCACTGAGTTTCAGAGATTACGCCTGAGGTCTTGGAGTTCAGGGCTTTTTGTAAGTCAAACAGAATAAAGAAAATTTAGCGGAACATAAGGGGTTGGCCTTCTACACTTCTGGTTCTGCTTCAGTATTCAATAATGGCAAAGACAGGAAAAGACATGGAGAAAGGGAGCTGCGGAAGGGGGAAAAGAGAAACGCTGTTGGTAGGACTGAAACTCAAGCCCTGCCACACTCTCCCTGGTGCTGGCTCCTCCACATCTGTGCCACGTGCACACCTCTCTGCCGCTCCCGACCTCATTCCACCTTTCTCAGCCCTCTCTTGGGGGCTCTTTGCCCATTCAGCTTCTGTCTCTCCCTCCTTAACTGAGTACTTTCATCACGTTTAATAGCTGGTCCTCAACCCTTCCTTTTCTTAGGTATTAATAATTCATCCAATGACATGGTTTTAATTAATGAATCTCCTCTGATGATGTCCATTTCTTCTTCCTGTTTTTTTTTTAATTCCCACCAAAGCTTTGGTTTGCTTTTCTTCCTCTTTCTACTTAACTATCTTAACATTTTATTAAGATTCTTAAATATCTAGTTAAATATCACCTCAAGCACACCATTTTCTAAATCCCATCTTCCACAGCACCCCAAACACATCTCTTCCTGTCTCTTTCTGTATCTCTTTTCATTCAACACCACTGTCACACTACCAGTCTTCTACCGAGCTCGAGGTCCTTGAGGCATCATCAGCTCAATCATTCCTCAATCCAGCTGGTCAATAACACTTCTGAGTTTTGTCTTTGATTTGTTTCTAATATTCACCCCTTCCCTTCACGGAGCCTAGACGTATGCAAAAGGCACTTAACAGTTCTCTCCCTGCCTCCAGCCTCTGGTCCTTCCAATTCTGTCTGCTGCATTACTTTACCTTAAGCACCACTTTAAACATTTCTCCCATCTCTCCATTATCTATTCTACCCATGCTTGAACTTGAAGGACCTGTTCAAACAGTATCTTTTCCATGAAACCATCCCTACTGTCTTCAACCATTCAGCTGGGTATTTTATGAGAAAATAGAAAGGAGAGTACATTTACTGAGTTCCTAGTTATTCTCTAGGCACGATGTCAGGCACTTTGCATGTATGGTCTTATTTAATTAACTTCACAACAATCTTATGAGGTAGGTGTTATTATTCCCATTTGTGCATATGTGGAAACAAAAGCTCATAGAAGTTTTGAGCCTAACACCTTCCCTAAAATCCCAAAGCTCAAAAATGAGTAATGTTTTAAGTTTTCACTCCAATTTATCAATGAAATGATTCTGAGAAACAATGTTCCTTGATACACCGGGAGTATGAAAGTAGAGGAACAAAATGGAAGGTTTCTTTTACCATGGTATTTCAATATCCATTTTCCAAGCCCCAGTAAGTTTCTGTTTGTTTTAAACATAAGAAACAAACACGTGGCTTATGGTTTAGAGAGGGATAAAGAGACAGAAGAGGGTGGGTAGGAAAAGAGAGATTTCTGAAATGTATCAGTTTTACTTTCTATTGTGGTTTTCACCATGATTTGTGGGTTAAGATTGAAAAGACCGTGATTTCACAGAATGTCAGCAAAGTTTCCACGCTGCCCGGGGGGCTATTGCACACCGGCCTCCTGCAAACAAGTGGGTCGGGAAGGGGTGCTGGAGGGAATCCCTCTCCTGAAACATCTTCTCTTTTGGGCTGTCCACTCAGGTACACCACTCACGGCACACGAGGGTCCCATTGAAATACATACCCCAGGACTGGAAGATAAACCACTTTAAATCAGGCCCTGGCTAAGTTAGCTCCTCAGTGGGTGACTCGAGCAACTTACTGTGTGTGGGAGGGGAGTACAGAACAGATAGTTTTGTTGGGATCAGAAAAGGGCCAGGAAAGGTCTAGATCTAGAATATGGGGAAGAGCCATCTATCAAATGGCACCTCAGGAACCAGGACACGGGGCAGCAGGGTTCAGAGCAGTCACTTTACTTGCAGTAAGATTTAATGAAGCGGGTAGGGGAGCTAGTACACAGTTAATATTTAGTCTAATTCTTTTTCTTTTTTTTAATTCACATGGTTGTCAGTATGCAATATTTAGGCTAATTCTATTGTCAATCATCAATGCCTACATGAATGACAGACATCAGGTTACAAATTCACAAAGCAACCAGATTTTCACCTCCCCTTGTTCCTATCTGTAGCTTAATTTGCTTAAAAAAACATCATTAAGGAACAGGGACATATGATGTACTGGGAGAAACAGGCTTTCTGACTGGCAGAATTCACACTCTTAGTACACCAAGGAGATGCAGGCCCAAGAAAGCAAGCTGTAGAATTTCATGGGGAGAAAATGTGACTATGAAGATTCTTTGGGTTTTATCTAGCTTCAAAGTAACATGGCTCAGACCATAGCCCTGGCTACCCAGATTAGAATATTCTTTGCTAAAAGTAGATAATCCACTCCAGAGGAAGTTCTGACAGTAAAAAGATAAAGAGTAATTAAGAGACTATATAATAATTAGAATTTCAAAGGGAGAGTATAACAAGTAAAAACTCACATTTAAACCTATTGGCTCAAGTGAACCTGGCTGATGAAACCTAGTGTTTTGAATCTACTAAAATTTCTTTACTTTGTACCATAGTTTTACTCATTTCTCCATTTCCACTTATATCTCTTCTTTCATCATCTGCTCTTACATAAAATCTGTTTTAGTTTGTACTTAGTAAATAAGCTTAATTTTCTTCTCTGCCTCCATTATTTAGTCCCTCCTAAATTCTACCTTTTTGTTAATTTATCTTGATTACAAAAGAAATACATGTTTATTGTAATGAGAAGACAAGGAAAAGTAGGTTGAAAAAATAAAATCACCTGAAGTCCTAAGTATGAATATTGGTGCATATTCTTGTAGACTTTATCCAATGTGCATATACAAATGTGTGCATGTGTGTACAAGGCGGTACAGTGTGCACACACTCTCCTCTCCTAGGGAACTTGCAGCTTTTGAACACTCCCAGTTTTGAAGAGTGGAGTCTACTCCAACCAGTACCAACAGATGGCGATAATGGTTGATAAGTTATTTTAATATCGGCCATGCCATTTGTAAACTCATTTAGGGCATCATGGGGTCATTCGCAGGGCTTGTGTAAGTTTTGTAATACTTTATGAACCTGAAAAAGCAATGAGTGTGTTAAAAACAACATTAAGAAAAAGTAAATACTTATAATGTAAACAAAAAATATATTTTAAATTTGAGAAAAGGTTAGATCTTGCTCATGCATAGAGGATGATGGTTTGTTTTAATAGCTGCACTGGTATCGAACAGACAGGGGCTCACGCATGAGAGATGCTGTGTCTGTGCAAATGACAATTATCAGCACAAAGAAGGGAAGGGGGGATTGAGAACGCCAAATCCTAACCACTAGACCACCAGGGAGCGACAGGGGAATGGGGATTGAAATCTGGAGGAAAAAAAAAAAGAAAGAAAAACAAAATATCAACCTTGGAAAACTTATGACCTAGTGAGTTAATTCAAGGGAATAATAAAAGTCATAGCTTACATTTATATAGCTCTTATTCTACGCCAGGCACTGTTCTAAGCAATTTAGGTCAATTATTTTAATCTCCACAAGAACCTTTTGGGTAGGTAGAATATTATTCCCACTTCGTAGATGTGAAACTTAGGAGCAGAGTGAGTAAGGGACCTATCCAAGGTTACACAGCTAATTAGCAGCAAACATGGGAGGTAGGAAGTTTGCTTTGGAGTTTCAAGACCAAGCATGTTGACAGTTGTAGAAACTTAGGTCACTAATCACAGAGTGCTCCACAGGTTCAAAGCAATTCCCACTTTGACTCTGCACAGCTCCAAATGAGTAAGGGGAAAAGGCCAGACTCCGTAACTGCTAAGGTCCTTAAGTCACATGGCGATGACATTCAGAAAGGAATTACTTGCCTCAAGATTTCTGGATACACGACATCGGTCTACCTTGGAATAAGATGCCCAACACAGCATACATATCAGTGAGGAAGAGGCACGATTGGCTTTAAAGCTTAAAAGGAAAAACTCATGTGTCTATTTGATGGGAAGAATTTTGGGAATTCATAGGAATACATGACAAAACTCCTCTTGTTATTTTAGAGCTGCTGAGGGAAGAGAAAAAAATACACATACATCCCCCAACCACCCTCCTACACATACACAAAGATGATACTGTATATGCAGTTTTTAAAATTTTAACCAAAATATTATTTTTCTTTCTTCTTCTTATTTTTATTTTTATTTTTTTGTAGAGACAGGGTCTTGCTATGTTGCCTGGGCTGGTCTTGAACTCCTGGCCTCAAGTGATCCTCCTGCCTCAGTCTCCCAAAGTGCTAGAATTACAGGCATGAGCCACTGTGCCCAGTCATATGCAGTCTTCTAACGTGTTCTGCTGCTTTATTTTTTCAGTAATCTCCCAGGAAAAGGGGATTTCCTAAAATTTGTTTTAGCTCTTCCAGTAATAATTGGATAGGGGAAGGAATACAAAGTATGAATTACATCCATTTAGCTAACAGAAAAGTTTGTTGAAGAATGAGGCCTAAAATAAAATAATAGGAGTCATTTATATGTTATTCTGAATCCTCACCACCTTCAATAATCCAGCTGGCTATATCTTCCGCATTTACTTGCTATGGGAAGCAGCAAGCATTTCAAGATGAGACATAAGATATGAAAATTTTAAATTAGGCAATCAATATCAGACTTTATACAACTTTGCCTTTTTCACCTTGGTGATTTTCAATATTTCTATAAGACTCTTCCAAGACACAAAAATTTTAAGAGCATAGAAAAATGCTCTTCCATTTTTCATTCGGTTGTTTTGGCTTAACTCCTACATTAGATAACTGCCCCTTCCACTTACGTTATATGGCTGAGTGTGCCTTTGTGAATGAATGATTCCTGGCCAGTGCAAAACAGGAAGGTACATCTTACGCAGCTGGAATTGAGTCAGGGTTTAAAGGAGGAGAATGCTTGGCAAGAAAAGCTACTGCAGACCTAAAGGTCAGAAACAACTAAAAACCAGGTGCTGAAGGAGAATGGATCACAGGAGAGATAAGTACAGTCAAGAAAGGAGAGATCAAATCAAGAAAACAACTCAGAAATACATCTGGCATGTATACAGTATGCCACTCACCACACAAGGCCTATGAAAAATATGTAAGATGCCACACCTGCCATTAAGGGGGACAGTCCTTTGGGGGGATGCAAGGAATTTTTAATACTAAAAAAAAAAAAAAACCCAAAAACTAAAAATATGAGACCTTGTGTGATGAATGCTAAATAAAGGGGGTGTAAACGTAGAAGGAAGGTCAAGTTGAGCAAGAACGACTTTAGGGAAAACAGAAATCCAGATGTGCTATGGAGGGCGATAAACAGAAGAATTTGTCTAATGCAAACCCATGTAGGGAGTCACAAAGCTAAGTATGAAAAGGTCTTAGAGGGCCCTGAGTTCCAAGAAAAGGAGAGAGAACACCATGAGGCTGGAGGTTTTGCAACTGCAGAACGAAATGATGAAAGCAATATTTTAGTAAGATTAATGAAAATCTTATGCACAGGATTAGCAGAGAGAGATGGCACACTTTATTTTATTTATTTTCTTGCTTTTTGTACTCCAGCAATAACACTCATGTTCAAAAAATTAAACGGGGGTATGTGGAAAGCTAGGCAGTGAATGGAAAGGTTCTCAAGGGCAGAAGAGATTTAAGATAAAGGACTTCTTTGAAGGAGCCTTCAATATTTAACTAGACATCTGAGAAAAATAATGCATAGTATCTGTGCTATGGAAAACCAGTGGCTTGTCTTTGTGAATTTTGAAGATGGAGAAAAGGAATCACCAATTTCACTTTTCTGAACTGTCCTGGAAAGGACAGGGATTTCAGCTCCAGTCAGATGCAGAGCCTGCAGATTCAAGATGATTTAGCAGAAGCTAGACCATCCTCCTGTGGTCTACCCTCAGCTCGCCTGGCTCCCTTACAGCTTGTGAGATGATGGAGAATAAATTACAGAAGCTTTGAGTCAAAGTATCACATTCTTTCAAGAGAAAATATAGACATTTATATACCTGATTTTTTATTACATCAAAATTTTAAGATCAACACATCCCTTGAGAGTACAAATAAAATTGGTCATTTGCATCCAGATTTTGGGACTCTTAACCTTTTCTCATTAAATTTAGAACCACGCCTACTAATTTGTCTCATCAACATTCCTGGGTGAATCCATTGTAAATGCTAGACAAAGGTAACAACTGATGCTGTTTATTGTATGTACGACTTGAAATAAAAAATGCATACAGAATGAACACTGAACTACCTCATTAAAAATGGCTAAGATGCATTTTTTGCCATATCCTATGAAAAACTTATAATCTCTCTTCTAAATAAAAAAGCACACTATAAAGCATTTGATTTATTACACAGATTTGCTCTTATACTTTACTATCAAGTCTATTATGATCTGCAATCAAGGTAAAGTAGCTTTACACTATTTTATGGTCTTTTAAGAGCAAATAGCACCCAAAAGGTCATTTACATTATCTTATGACAATATTTTTACCACAAGTCACTGTACTGCAGCACTTAAGGATGCAGTCACAGATGGCCAGACCCAAATTAGTGCTCCAAAGTACTAATATGTCAGAGGAAAATAATACATGCTGAAAATGAAACCCAGAATTTTGCAAGTAAAATGTTAATTATCTATCATAAAAATGAATCCCTAAAAGTCTCAAACACTGATTAATGTCCACCTTTAAGAGCAAAGGCAATTTGATTATAGAAAGTAGTCTTTTATTTCTGAATTGGATTTATGAACCGACAATGATTATTTCTTAAATTCTTTTCCTTCCCCACCAAAACCTGGAATGTATTTCTTGTGCTTTGACTATCTGACCTTCATGTTTACATACTACTTAACTTCACTGTATCATAAGGAAGACGATCTTATAATGGAAGGAAGGTACAGTTGCCACCAGAGGGATCTATCCTCAAGTGCTGACATAGCCAATGGCCAGCCGGTGACTCTGGGGGAGTTGCCTGGCCTCAGGATCCTCAACTGTAAAGTGGTCTCATAACAGCCACCTCACAACACTGTTGCTAAGGGCCGTCAGAGCGTGACACATAATGGATGTTCAATGACGAGTAAATGTTGTCCTTTTCTCCCATCCCCCTCCAAATATAGGTACTTGTAATTCTTACCATTCTAGAGCACTAACCCAGCCTACCTTCTTATCCTGATCATGGTCCTTCCTGTCAAAATGTTGAAAAAGTAGACCTACCATTTTTATTGTTACTTTTCAGCATAGTTTTTTTTTTTCTTTTGCAGATCACTCAACATATATTGGTTGAGTGAATAAAATATAAATATGCAACATGCTTTTTCCCTGGAAAGTGTCTGGTGTGGAGGACACTGGCAGTGGTAGGGAGAAAGAGAATACTACATTATGCCTTAGAAAATGAAAATGACCTTGTATTTTATCCCAATTTAGCTTATAAAAATACAAGAGGGAAGCAAGGTAATTTAGGAGTTTAACATGGAATTAAAAACTAGCACACACACATATACACAAAATGTGTAAAAGATTATATGTGTGTTGGGGGAGGGAAAAATAGACCAAAATACCCAGAAGAGCTTTCATTCCTAGACTGTTTTTCAAGTATCTCTAAATTTTGTCACTCCTTTTTAAATAAATCAAAACTGAAAATCTCTCACACGCACAACCAAAGAACTGTGTCAGAATCTGTAGAAATTGAATGCATTAAACTCCAACACTGAAAACCATAAATGACTGCTTCATTCAAAACAAGAACAGCGTGACAGAGAGCAAAAGTAAACGTGCTCTCTGAAGCAAAACAGAGAGTTATCTGAAACTCCTAAAACAGAGTGTGCAAAATTACCTAGAAATGTCTCTTGATTCCGATACAAGCTAAAAAGGCAGGAGTCAAATTGGACATTTCTTAGCCCGAACACTCATGTTGGCTTTGATCCAAAACACTGCACCAGCATATTGATTTCCAAATGCAGCCCATCTTTTCCTCAAGTAATAAATCCTGACTGCCCAATGACCTTGAAAAGCCAATCTGAAGAACAGACTGACAAGGAAAATGATATCTATTTTACTCACTTCAGTTCTAAGAAATTGGGGAGAAGATATAAATGTAACCCTAGTAAAAGACACACTTGGGGTGTATAAGCAAGGGAATGCTAATATAGCCTGCCAGCAGGGTTGACGTTTCTAAACTTAGACATTTGGCGCAAAGGTCACGCCTGACAATGGTTACAGCTCTCCGAGCAGATCTGCTGGAAAAGGATAAATAAGCTCCCATATTGATTTCCTCCTGGTTTGCCTCTGAACTGCACTGTCCTGAGATATTGCAGATAGAGATGAACAAGCGTTGTCAAGGCAGAATAGTACAGTTCCAAAAATTTAGAATCTTAAAACTTAAGAAAATCTGAGAGGAATTATCTTTGTATGAAAGCATGTAAATGAAGAATACCAAATACCATAAAATTACTTTAGCATCAGTTTCTCACAATTATCATGCCCCAAACAAAGGTAATATACCTCACTCTCGATATAGTTTGGATTTACTATATTTTCCAGATGTTCTGCTTGTACTTTGCAAGTGTGTGTGGGGGTGGCGCTGTGTGTGGACATCAGGCCTAAAAAGTGCCTCTTATCTACATGTCAGTAAGCATTTTCCAATCTTGGTTGTCTTGAGAAACCTTGCACAATTGGGGAGGTGTTGATGGCATAGCAAAATGCCATACAGATTCCTTAAAAGAACAAAAAAGATTCTAGAAACTAAAGGCAGGTAAGGCTGATGTTGATCTGAAGCAAACTTCTAGAGTGTAATTAGTTAATAGAAGGTTACAGAGCCCTGTGAAAAGAACAAGTCTTTAAGAAGTTTTTAAGAGGAAGTGATGCACATTAAACTTTTGTTCTTTCTGTACTGAGGGATGTTGAGGAACTTAGGGCTGCTCAGGAATGCTACATAGTATATTTTGATTTGAGCTAAATAAAAAACAAAATCATCCTTGGCTCATAAATTAGATGAAGAAATCTGGGAAGATGAAATTTGGTTTGGATGAGTGGGTACCTGGTTGACAAGTGATTGGTCAGCGGTCAGTCAACATGGAGTGAAGCCTCTAGCAATACGCCATGGGGCTCTGTTCTTGGCCAGCAGGTTTTAAAAACATTTTAAAGAATGACATAAACCAGGTAATTGATGGTGCACTTATCAAATATATAAATGTCCCAAAGCTGGGGTGGGGGTGGGGAGAATGGTGAATGTTAAGATATCAGAATTAACACTTTGAAATTATTTCAACAGGCTAGAAAGCAAATACAATAATATTTAACATGGCAAAATAAATCTTACATGTAAGCTCTAAGGGGGCAAACTCAACTGTACAAATTTAGGAAAAGTTTTGGCTGGTGACATGAAAATATCTCAGTTTTTTGATTAAGCACCAGTTCAAGTTCTCTGAATAACTAAAACTTAGGTTGAAAAACACATGAGCTGGATCATAGAGAAACATTATACTCTCGAGCCTTTTTGCTCACCATTCCTTAATACCCACTGTTATAGGTTGAATTGTGTCCCCCCCCCCAAAAAAAAGATATGTCAAAGTCCTAAACCCCAGGACCTCTGAAGGTAATCTTATTTGGAAATCGGGTCTTTGCTGATGTAATCAAGTTCAGATGGGCCCTCAGGGTGGGCCACAATCCAATGTGACTGGTGTCCCTAAAAGAAGGAAATCTAAACGCAGACAGAAGCACACAGGGAGAAGGCCAGGTGACTACTGGGACAAGGAGAGGTTGGAGGCATGCAGCTGCAAGCCAGGAACACCAACCAACCACTGCTGGCAAACCACTCGAGCTGGGTGTGGCAAAGATAGATTCTCCCCCACGGGTTTCAGAGGGAACATGGTCCTGCTGACACCTTAATTTTGGACTTCTAGCATCCCAGAATCATAAGACGATGAATATTTGTTTTAAGCTACCCAGTTTGTGGTACTTGCTTTTAGCAGCCCTAACAAATGAATACAGTTCCAGCTTGCTTATATACCTTTATATAGGTCCCTGTCTTGCCCTGCTCCATCTTAATTTCCTGCTCTTTAAGATGTTCCATCATCAGGGAAATTTAGCATCATTCTGCACGACTCAGTTCAATGCCATTCTCTGGCAGCAACCCGCTTGACCTTCCCGGGCTGAGCTGAGCGCTGTCTCTGCACTCTGCCCAGGCCGCCTGTCCACACAGCAGTCTTGATGCAGCGCTCAGCACACTGCCACATTATCTGCATGGCTGTTGTCCCCATTAGGTGTGTGCCCTTGGACTGTTTGCTTTTCTCCTTGTATATCAGGCCTCAGCCTAGTGCCTGGCAAATAATGAACACTGAACATTCAGAAGAAAGGAGTGGAGGAAGACATAAATGAGTAACGACAGCCTGCTTTCATGGAGTGCTTTCTACATCGAATGCAATTATTCCAAACGTCTCCTTTAACCCAGTCTTCTGGCTGAGCTTTTTCAGAAGAGAGTGAGCACCATAAACAAAGGGCTAGAAATCATATCCCGTGAGGAAGGAAGGGAAGGCTGCTGAAGGTCTTACTGATGCTTACCTAAAAGAGGAAAGACTGTCAGGAAGGACTTTCTAAAAACTGGAGTAGAGAGTTTGCTGCCACCAGAAGTTTCTAAGCAGAACTAGGTGACTGCCTGGGCCGGGGATGGTGCGGCAAAGCGGCGCTTCACAAAAACTAAGCTGGGAGGAGATGCTCACCAGTGTGTCCGTGGTGAAGCAGAAAACTAAGTGTGGTGAACGTGCCAAAAAATTAAATTTATTCTGAGATTATGTACTTTTGACATTTTTTGTGTTACAACAGCCTTTCTTTTTATGAAAGAGTAATGAAAGATGGTTGTTTCACATTGTGTTCTTTTTGACAAAATACAATTTTAACTCTACACTGGATCCCTAATCCTCATTATTTTTGTTTAGTTTACTGGTCCTTAAAATTTAAAAATCAGAGGAATCACTGAAATACAGTGGGTTGGTGGGTGGGCAGGGCTTTGGTATCCCTGCTTTGAAAAGGGGACTGCACCGAATGACCAAGATTCACGTCAAGGAGAACGATGCTGCAGGTACAGAATTACTGAGTAAAAGAACCGTGTTCAAGATATCTTTTAAAAATGACACCTTGCAGGGTTCAATTTATTTCACTTTGGTTATAAACAGGGATAAAAACAGCCAAATAAAACTCTATAAAATTGCATATGTAGTGACCATGCCACAAAGAAAAATCCACATAAGGAGAAAGTGAGACGACAGGGAGGAGGCTTTCGATTAGCTTCCCGCCCTCTGTTCACTCCAGGATTCAGCTGAAGGGGGCAGTTTTCAGCGCTGCTGCCTCCTCATACTTCCTGTCACTTTCCTGCTGAATCAGCAGAACACCACCCCCGACTTCCTGCTTACTTTCCTGCTTTGCTCAGGGCTGACTTAACCTCGCATGCTTAAACAGTCAAGGTGAAACAGGTCCTGAACATAAACGCAGGATTTTATTTAGAACCTGAAAGGAGTGGAGCCTCAAAAGGGAGCTGAGATCCCAGTGATACTAGAAAATCCCTGAAGATGTGGTGTCAAAGGATGTAACCAGAAAGCTTCATTACATAACATAGTTTTATATTTATATATAAACACGTACATGTATGTACACACACACACACACACACACACACAGTTCTTTCCTTCCTGGTAAGTACAAAGTACTTTAAAGAGTAAGTGTACCATCTTTAGCATTAAAATAAGATTCAAGATGTAAGGCATCCCAGATGGAGGTGAATTCACTCTCCACAACTCCTCCCAGGCTCTGCTGGTGATGGTCAGGGTCGACTGGGGAGGGTAGATGGGCTTTCTTTGAGCCTGAGCTGAGGGAAAGGCAGGGATATGACAGAATTATCTCCCCTGTGCTCATTTGAGAAATTCATATTACAAATAATCTATACTGTCATCCTAACAATACTAATTCCCATTCTCTTGTTAGGAAACATGGTGTGTGTTTTAGAAGGAAAGGAAAATAAAAGATAAGATACAGTCCTAAATAAAAAGTAAGTTCCCTTTCCCACTACTTAACTGTTCAGAGCTCAGCTTACCAAAATATTTGTTTTCTTTTACCTGGGGCAGCCCCCACCAGGCCAGCCTGGGACCTTTCCACAGGCCAGCGCCTGTTCCAAACCACATCCAGAGGAAGGTGATAATTGCCCCCTTAACACCCAGGCCAACACTGGGCTCACTAATTGCTCCAAGCCCCTGCTTGTTTCCTCTCACAAACACCTTCACGCAGAAAAAAAGCAAGGAATGGCCTTAAGCTGCAGCTCATTTCCTACACCTGATTCCAAGCCCTTCCCAAGCTGCCCGCTTCACTGACAGAGGCAGTAAGATGGAACCAGGGGGGCACGTGAAGCAGGGGAGGGGTGGTGGACAGGCATAAGCACTTTCAGATCCATTAAATGAAAAATCAAATTTCCTTCCACTGGCTCAGCATAAAACACAAGAGATACTCAATCTTTCAAGGATCAGACAGAAGTTGAGACTGACTTCAGGAGATATCAACAAACAAATACTTCAGAGAGATGAAGCCACGTAACATTTCAGCATGAACCCCGAATAGTGAAATTTAAAGAAAACAGAGATCTAAAGTGCATTTATTTAAAATAGAGGAAAAGTTGAGGGCTATAGCACCTATTACAGTACCACGGTAATCAGATGCCCACATTTGTAAATCCTTTTTGACAATGATTATTTCGAGAACTCAGTTCCATAAACATTTTTGTTCTTTTCAACAAGGAAATCCTCCATTACTATTCATAGAGCATTCATCTGTAGTACCTAAAGATTTCCATTTCTCTGGCTCAACATAATGTAAAGAGATTGAAAAGGAGAGTAAGAAGCAGTAATGTATTTTAAGTTTTGAACAAAACACATGAGTAAACAAATGAGCTAATGAATGGGGAATGTTATCTCTAATGAGTTAACAATGAACATGTGGGCAGTTAGAATAAGAACCAGGAGAGAAGCTACCACAAGTACCTGACTTCTTTGATAAACTTCTAAAAGTATTGCCACATTTGACACCTTTACAAGGGCTTCCACACATATGTCTCATCCAAGCCTTGTGGCAACCCGGCAGAGGCAGTACCATTAGTCCTGTTCTACAGAGGATGGAAACTGAGTAGGGGATGAGTGACTCATCTTTCCACTGCACTGCAACAGAAAGAAACCGGCAGAGAAAACCAGGTTATTTGGTAAGTCCTCAGTAAAAAAGAATGAGTCTGAGTCAGGTTCTTCCTGAAGCTCTTTGAGTAGCCACTTTCAGTAACTATGTGGGTTAAGGAAACTGCTGGCTAAAAAGGGAAGAGATCATAACTAGAGCCAAGATTGGACCCATGCCATGAGGAGAGTGTGCAGAGCCCAAAAAATAATGCAACACAACCCTCTTCTTTAGTGAGATGGAATGAAAACGTTTCAATCCCACATTCAACCCTTGCGTCACCATTCCAGGTTTAGTTTAAATCACAAGTCTTAAATTTACACTAATACAAGTAGAGACTTGAGGGGATTCTGGGGGGAGGGGGGAAACAACCACCCAAAACTATAGTCTGGAGCCAAACTTAAAGCTGTAATGTATACTTAAGATTTTATCCTGAAATGGGAAAAAAAGGTATTTTTAACTCAGATAAAAGAAGCCAAAAACCCTTTAGCTCATCACATAACAAAAGCAAAGCAATGAGGATTAAAATCTACCCCAACCCACCCTGCAGAAGAGAAAAAGGAGAAGACATGCTAGAATCTAAAGAATATGGTTTGTACACACAAGCTATGCTAAGAGAAACAAATGATTCCTGAAGAAATGGCATGTGACCAACCTATCCATCACTTGAAAATGGGATAAGAGAATGCAAAAGGCATCATTTTGGGGAAAAACATTTTTAAAATGTATTTATTTTATTATCAAACTAACGAAGCAAGTGAAAAACCACAAAGGTATAACGATTTGCAGTATCATCCATCTCTACTCAGAGAAGCAGAGAGAAAGGCCAGGGCAAAACAATGCCTGGGAACATCCAATTCATCAATTGGCTGAGCTGCTGTTATTGTTACAACCACGTAGCAAACCCAGACATGACAATTACAGGACAGCAACCTCCTAGGGAACTGTTCAAATTGTTGTGTGTGAAAAATGTTAATGTGCCGGAGACAACAGCGAAGATCAATTTCGTAATATAAACTCGTTCCTACTCTTGTTAAATGAAAAGAAGGAAAGTTAAAGTGTGTTCAGGGTTTCTTTTCATTTGTTCTTCTCAAGTTTGGAAGGCACAGAACAGATTTTCGTAAACTCTTGACTAATTGTACTTGCAATCCTGATGTAACTGCATCCCATGTAGCCACGCCAATTAAAAACTTCCCAGTTGAGAAGGTCTCTTTTCCCCAGGATCTTCATTATGTACTTCTAAAACTACATGCAACAGTAACTGTTCTTACTTTCCTTTTGTTTCTAGGGCACATCTATGGATGTGTTCCCACAAGATTCACTCTGCCAGGTGTTCCATGCATTTTAAATTATTTATTTCTTATGGTCTTCAAGGCTGAGAAAGAAGACCAGTCATTAAAAATATAATTTGGAATGACCACTGAGTCTGATGTTCTTCTGCATAGACTGCAAATGAATTCAAACCTCTGTCCAAAGTGGGTTAGGATAAGCTGTCCTTCATCATTCTCTCTTATCAGAGTGTAAAATTTGGTTGTTTTCCCTTTTCTAATAGAGATAACACACATGGTCTATCACATTGGCAAAGATGATAGAAACAACAACAAAAAATGACAATTCCTAGATTGGAGAGAAAATGGCAAAACAGGCATACACCTCTGTTAAGAGCAAACGAGTCACACCTGGAAGGCAATTTGGCAATTTGCAGCAAAAGCTTTAAATCATTTCTCCTAGAAAATTATTAAGAATCTGTACAAAGACTCTGCTTCAAAGACTATATAGAAAACTTATAAATAATCTAAATACTAAGTAAACTGCAGAATAGCCACAGAACGGAAAAAGTACATAACCAATCATACTGCATATCCTTGTTTCAGTGGGGAGACGACCCAAGCCCCCAAGAAAGAGGGGACAGGATGTTGTAGCCAACATCCTGTGATCATCCTGTGATGATCTAGACCATAAAGAAACCACACATTCCCCTTTTTCTTTTCTCTTGAAATACCTAGATCAGTGCTGTCCAATAGAAATAGAATGTAAACCACAAATGTGACCCACATTTGTAATTTACATTTTTTAGTAACCACATTAAAAAGTAAACAGATGAAATTAATTTTAGTAATAATTTCTTTAACTCAATATAGTATATCAAAAATATTATCACTTCAAATGTAATGAATATAAAAATATTAATGAGATGTTTAACATTTTTTCCTAAGTAGTTGAAATCCAATGTCTATTTTACACTTCCAACACTTCTCTATTGGACCAGCCACACTTCAAGTACCCAATAGCCACGCGGGGCTGGTGGCTGCTGTGTTGTTCTCCCAGATCTGGATCTTTATGGGCTGTTGCCTCTTTCACAGTTTAATAACATTTCCCTTACTACGAGAAATAGTAGCTTGGCACCATTTAAATCATGGCTGATGCCGTTGCCGACTACTACTTTAAATTGTTTATGGTGGTTGCTTTAAAGAGGGCACAAATTAGGGCAATAATCCAACTTTTGCAGGTCTGAAGTTATTTTTCTAACCTTGGGCTTCACGGAGATAATCATTCACCTTTTGGAGCTAATCTTTGAGAATGGCTGAACAGTAACGTCTACTTGGAAAGTTTCAACAGCATTTCCTCTTTAACTTACTTGGTAAGAGTCTATGTTTGCTATGTTCAAAAAATAAGGAACTGACTAAATCTTAAGCCAATCAACTTGCAGATCTGTGACCTCTATTTGGCTCAGATATCAAATTTTAACCATATGCTACCATATGATGTTAAGGGAACAACCAGGCAGCCACTACCTCTTGATGTACCTTTTTTGAAAATTAGAAAAAGGTAACCTCTATGGGAGGAGGCAACTTCTCAAGTATAGGACTTGGTGACTGAGTGTGTGACGGATTTCAGCTGCATTCACCCCCTGGCCAGGCATTCTTGTGCAGGTCACAGTGTCCCCAGTTGTACATGGGGTCCCGGGAGCAATTTCCCAGCTGGCATTCAACAGCAGACATGCGTAGAAAGCTTTGGAGACAACAGTGAGTTCAACATGTAGTTTACAGATTTGCTTCAGGCACCTCAGTACCAAGATGCCATCCTTACTAAGTATTGCAAAATGGTGACAGTCCTCCTTATGGAAAGGTGAGACAGAAAATAAGAAACAAAACGCTAGATTTTCAAAAAGTAAAACTAGTGTTATAAATATAAGTTGGAAATTAAAATTTCAAAACGTAGGGCAGTTCTTAATATGAATAAATATAACATGAGTTTAATGAAAATGTTTCCCATAAATCTTTATAAGGTACATGATAAATGATTCTGAGAGTCCACCCACTGATACAACTAGGGAAGCTGGAGCTTGTTGATTGCATACTGTTTCATTCCTCCTGTACTGTATGTAGTGAGTACAACAGAATATAGAATAGGATTGCTCAATTTTATGTGTGTCATTAAAAAAAGTTACAGTATGTTCCACTGTCCATCTAAATAGAGTCTAAATGAAAGTGTACAAAAACTAAGTCAAACTCATCTCCCCAACCAAATCTGACATTCCTTGCACATTAGGAAAGCAGTCATCAAATCCTGCTTGCTATCTATCTTCTTCTCACACATATTTTAATCTTGTTAAGGACAGGAACTGTCTTATTCATTTTTATGTCCTATGCTATCTACCACCATGCCCTTTACATAATAGGCACTTAATAAATGGTAGTTGAACTGATTCGTTGATTTAAAAAGTTAAACTGAAAAGAAAAGACAGTGGCCGTAAGGTAAGGCAGAGGACACAGGGTGGGCACAGAAGAGTCTCTGGGAACCACTCGGTAGTTAGAAGAGGGGAGCTGAGAAAAAGGAAGGAAGCAAACAGGTATCTGTTCCATGCCCTGTCTGTGCCAGGCATGTCCAAGGAACTCTGCCTATGTTATCTCACTTAATCCTC
Organism: Eulemur rufifrons; assembly: GCF_041146395.1. NCBI lineage: Eukaryota > Metazoa > Chordata > Mammalia > Primates > Lemuridae > Eulemur > Eulemur rufifrons. Next base: position 64,555,908 of record NC_090983.1, on the reverse strand, counting down.
ATCGCAGGCACTATAATCCCCACTTTATGAGCCGAGAACATTGGGGCCTGGAAGCAAAAGCAACTTGCCCAGGATCATCCAGCTATGACACAGGCAACCAGGACTGACGGGACCTGCCCACGCCAAAGCAGAGCCCTCCCCCTCCCCCCTCGCGCGGTTAAAGACAGAGCCAAGAAGCCGGCTGTACGGACTGGAGGAAAACTCTACTGTATGTTGTCATCCACACAGATAGTTACATTTTCCCTTTTTCCTTTACCAGTAACACAACTCATTCTAATACTATTCCACTGAAACAAGTTTATTTTAATTATGAATGACATTACAGTCCCAATATAAATTCTAAATTGATAAACAAGCTATTTTAATAATATTCAATATAAAATTCCAGGAAAACAAATAACTTTGAGTTCTTATTCCTTTGAAGTTTATGGGAACAATGACTTGTTAACTCGTTTTTCCTGTGTTTCTGATGTAGTTAGAAACAAACAGATGTCAAAGCTACGGTGATGCTCTAAAATCATTTTAAAAATCTAAAAGTTCTGGGAATAGCACTTGTAAATTAATTTTTGCCACAGTGCCAGGAACTAAAACACAACAGTGTATTTATTACACACCGCAGAGTGTCTTTTTAAAAAAAAAGGTTCTTAGTGAAGGCTCCAAAACAGCAAAATGAATATAGTATATATCTGTCTAGTATTAGCATACATCTTTACAAATGTGTGTGAGGTGCAATTAAAAAAATACATACGTACACACTTACACACACACAAACACACACACACATATATATAAAATAGCTTTTGTGCCCCAAGTAAACTGTGATAAGATATAGTTAGTAAAAGTTAGACTCATATTAACCTTTTTTAAAAAAGAGATGGTATCTTGCTATGCTGCTCAGGCTACAGGATTAGTTTTTAGTTTCCAGGTTTATATTATTGCACAGAAATATATATTAAAGGCACTTACTTTATCTTTACATTGATGATGTTTAGATCATTATCACTGCTCAGAGTGTCCTGTAACTCTGTATCCATGTCCTTCAGAACCCTGTACTGCTTAGGTTTTGATACCTTAATCAATCATTCTCACTCTTAGACACATACACGTATACATGTGAAAATTTTGTGTTCTGTTGTGTAGACCTTAAAGGATCAGTTTAGGTTAACTATTAATAAATATACTTATTTTAAGTACCAATTAATCTAACTGTTGGTTCTTTAGCAATGGGATTACTTTTGATTATTAATTTCATCTTTATGACTCTTTAGTTTTCCAATTTTTCATAACCTATATTACTTTTGAGAGAAAATATAAAAACATACCACTTCTTTTGCTGTGATTTATTAATGGATCATCACTATTTAAAGACTACTGTTCAAAATATTTAAAATAGCCAGATGAGGCAATCATTTGAAAATATCTCTAATTCTGCTCAATCCCACTGACAACTTTAAAAAGGGACATCTTTGAGCTTATGTTCTTATGGTGGATATGACACTCTGGAAGACATTAGAAGGAAGAATTTCTCAAAACATACTCCCAGGAGGAACAACACTGGCTTTTGGTTCCCCAAGGAGTAATCTAGTAACAGCAGAAATACACCAGCTGACCTCAGGGTACCTGGGGGAAAAGGAGGAAAGAAAGGAGACCTTTAAGGAAACAATGATAGAAATTATAGGAAGTTTGCAGTGTGGGGAGGTAACAATACTTGGAAAAGATCTGAAGCAGGTGCAAATTCAACAAGGAAGAAATGTAGATAACCTGCATTTTCTGAGACACAAGTTATAGAAGACTGGTAAACTTTTACCACCATCCAGAAAAGAAAAAAAAAAAAAAAAAAAAAACCAACACAAAACAAAACAAAAAAAACCCTTTTAAATCAAAGCTAAAGAAGTTAGTAGTATGCCCTTTATAAAAAGGCAAAACTTTCAATTTAATCTTTTGGAAAACAGGTATGCTAATTAGTAAATATACAGAATTTTTTTTTTAAAACACTTGCTATTATAAAACACATGTCTTAAAGGAGTGATCAACACCATTAAGCTGACTTAAATACTCAAGTTTTATAAAAGGTATCATACCGTAAATGATGATCCTTAATGCAGTGATTAAGTACATTTTCACTATCTACTCTTATTTTTCCTATCATTTCTCCCCCTTTATAAGATGTTCTTTTTTTAAAGATTATAAAATTAGAAAAATTAGTAGTTATGGGAGTTTTAAAAAATATATGTATGTGATGGGCAGACGGATAACAAAATTTTTAACAAAATTGAGGTTATGTTGAACATATAAGTATTAAATCTTTTTCACTTAATATAGTGGCAATTTTTCCATGTGATTAAATATTCTTCAAAAACAATATCTGCAATAACTGTAGCATGTTTTAATGAACACACTATAAACTCATTATTTCTGAATATTTAGGTTGCTTCCAATTTTTTAACATTACAAATGACATTGTGATAAACACCCTTTTACTGATATCTTCAGCCTCATAATTCATAATTGCCTTCTCTCTGCCCCCCACTGCACTGTTCCTGGAAAGTAAGGGAATGAGCCCCCGAGTCCCAGAACTTTCATTCTGATAATGAAGCTGATCACTTGGTACCACTGTCAAGGATAGAAAGTCTCCTTCTTCACACACCTTCACCGTGAGAAGGGAAAAGTTCAGGGTCCAGAAAGGAACCAGAACTGAAAAAACAAACCATAAACCACAGAAAAAGACATGTTAGTTAGATAATGTCTGAGAACACTTTCCTTGTTCTTAGGGACACCTAGAAATGGGTGTTCCTAATAGGGAGGCGGTGGGGCAGTTGAACTATGCTACCATCTGTTTTCTGTTTTAAATTGAACCAGCAAGGTAGGTTAAAATGTTCAAATAATTTTATCTCACATCTCAATTTCCCTTCTGTTCCAAATCTCACCATAAATATCTGTGTGAATAAATGAATGTGAGCAAGATCTAAAGTTGAACTTTTACCTGCAATCTAGTTATATGTTTTCAAACATTTATGACTAAATTAAAATACTTAACGTGGCCTGCTGATAATATTGAGAAAACTCAATAAAAAATTTACTCTCCAAAACAAAAGTTCAGTAAACTTGGTGAGACATTTCTTAAGCCATTTGTTCTATCCAGCAATGATGAATAACTTTCATTTCACAATCTTAAAGTTTGATCCTAAAACCTGGTTAAACTTGCCTGGGAAATGAAAGCGATAGCAACTTATTTTTCAAAGGGCTAATTAACATGTCCTGAATTCTGAGCAGCTGTTTTATTACTGTCATTTACAGAGATTTGTCTTAAATATCTGACCCCTTCTCCTCAAAGAAACTGGCTTCTGTTGATGCTTGGCATAAGATCATGAAGCTTTGGGAAACAAAATCATCTTCTGAGAAATATGTTATGACATAAGTTTTAGAAAAAGTCTAAATAATGTATGTTCCCATATACGTTTTTAAACGTAAATAATCTAAACAGATATCACTAGTGCCCTTTATAGTAACTGGAAGATGCAAAATGTATAATGCAAAGTAAGAAAACCCAACCAAGGAGATTATTTTGGAAAGCCATTGTGTTCATTTGTTGATATGCCAGCTGACTATTTACAGTATTTAAATGTTCAAACAGCCAAGGCTCCTCTTAAGATTACTAAATGGGCATTACAGCAGGAACAGAGCAGATTCTTAGAGGTCAGACAGACGTTCATTCCACCCTGCAGCATCCACATCGTCTGCTCACATCAGAGCCCTTAAGAGGAATATATTAAGTTAGCATTGCAGAAGGGAAAAATCAGTATTTTTGTAAGGAAAATTTTATTATACATTGTTATCACCCCACTATAAATGAGACTACGGCTCTCCAAGTGATACATGAAAAAATGATTGGAATCCCTTATTGGAATAAGGGACCTAAGAAGCCACCACGGCATGGAGCCCACCTCACAGAAACTTACTGATGGGATCAAACTACAATCCCAAACAGTAAGTGCCATTACAGACCACATCCGGAAGAAGGCTACTGCCAGCTGGGTTAAAAATGCTCACTTCAATCAAATGCTACAGCCAAGGAGGGGCAAAGCACAGTTCTTACAGGGTTAGGAATTCCTCTTTTCAAAGAATCTTAGGCGAAGAGAATCAGATTTTTAGTGAAAATTTCTAAAAATAAAATCCGAGTGTTCATTACCTGTACCTTCAAAAATGGCTGTTCTGCCACTTCAGAAATTCTCTTTGAATGTTATAAATTTCAAGAAAAATTAAAATCACTAAATCTACATTAAAATGACAAACTGACTTCAGTTAGCATCCTAGCAGCACTAGACCACATTTTGCTGTCTTGCTGTAGCCAAATTACAGCCATGGCTTTGTCCTAGGTCTGCATATGGAAATGGAACGAGTTCAGTGGGAACTCCTGTTTCATTATTAAGCCTATCGGATTACTGGTTCTAATTAAGAATCGTGTTACTGGCGACCACACAGTTATTAATGTGCATTATTGCCATTATAGGAAGTTCTGACCTCTGCTGTGAGTCACCTGGAGTAAAATTTAATTATCAACCAGAGAAAATGGGAGTAAGGATGATATAAAATGGCTTCTTGTGAGGCATCTGTGATTGTAAAATACTACTTTACAGTATTTGCTTTGCCATTAGGAGAATAATTACAATGAAGCCCCTTCTAAAACCTAAAAATAATTCATCCAGAAAGCAAGAGCACAATGTATCTATTCTACTTTTCATGTATTACTATTTCAGCATGTTATAGAATATATTTTTCAAAGTTCAAGAACTTGAGCTGCAAGAAACTGAATTTTTTTTTTTCTTTTTTTTTTTTTGCTCACTGGTTATGGCAAGGAAACTGAATTTTCTCAATGAAATTAGGCTGACATTTAAAACAATATTGCAGAACTTGCCAATATGTGTTTTAAAACCACAGTTATTTCCTATTCTATCCTTTCTTGGCAAATGTTCATTCCTATCTTTTGAAGATTTAAGTCATTTTTGATTGGTGCAGGATAAAAGATATAAAAAGTAATTAATTAGGAATCTGAACAACTTGGAATTAAGGAAACAGTTGTTATTATTTAAATGGACATTTTTTTTAACCTGAAAGTTATATTTTTAAAAAGTTCGCATGACATCAATTTAATTACAAAGCCATTAGTGATCTAACAGAGTCCTCACAACAGCCAGTGAAGTAGGAAAAATAGCTAACTTGTAAGCAGCAACACTGGGGAGCAGCAGGTATTGCTAAGAAAAATGGCGGTTTACTCTAGAAATGTTGACTGAGGATTAAGCACTTACCTTTCCAAGAGGCTTTCAGTGTGGACATACCCAAAGGGAGAAGATGGGCAGACACAATCTCATCTTCCTTTCCCTATATGATACTTTACCTGCCTTGATGAGTACTTTAATCTATGACCCTAGCAGTATATGGAAACGCTGATATTTTCTATGAAGAAGCAAACTATTCAAAAGGAGAAGGTCAAATTTTAAATTTTCCAGAGGCAAGTGAATTGAAATGGCAAAACATTTACAACCATGTCATTTCACATTTCTCCTGCGTTAGCATTCAGTCTAGACACAACAGAGGAGGACAGAAGAGAAAAGCCAGTCTGACGACACAAGAGACAAGTGTCCGGTGCAGTGGGCTAGGAGGCTCTGCTTGCTGAGCTTCATATCATCCCACCATTTAGCATAGTACCTGACACAGTAGATGCACAGATAAAAGTTTATTTAACAGGCTCACACCAGTAATCCTAGCACTCTGGGAGGCCGAGGCAGGAGGATTGCTTGAGGCTGGGAGTTCGAGACCAGCCTGAGCAAGAGCTAGACCCCTGCCTCTACCAAAAATAGAAAAAATTAGCTGGTGTGGTGGCACGCTCCAGTAGTCCCAGCTACTCGGGAGGCTGAGGCAGGGGGATTGCCTGAGCCCAGGAGTTGGAGGTTGCAGTGAGCTATGATGATGCCACTGCACTCTACCTGGGATGACAGAGCAAAACTCTATCTCAAAAAAAAAAAAAAAGTTTATTGAACAGAACCTAGTAAACAATGACTCCCCAGTCTCACTAATCCTTAAAATATGATGATAATGATCACAGTGATAGAAACTTTTAGCTATGAGTGTCCATGCGTTTGTCTGCAGTCCCCAACCCATGGGCTGTGGCCCATTACCAGTCCATGGCCTGTTAGGAACCGGGCTGTGCATCACTGCCTGAGCTCCAGCTCCCCAACCCGCACCCCCGCCTACACACTGTGGAAAAATTGTCTTCCATGAAACCGGTCCCTGATGCCAAAAAGGTTGGGGACTGCTGGATGACAGCAAGGCTACATCTATTTCTCTTCTAAAAATAATCACAGAATGTTAGTATTTTATCCCTATTTTCCAAAAAAGGAGACTAGATCTCAGGCAAATTTGCCCAAGGCTACATAGTAATTTCACCAGAACTTAAAGTAGAACCCTTTTTCTTCCCATTATGAAACCTACAATGTTAAGTGGAGTAACCTGCAGGACTTTCAGGTCCTAGAAACTAATAGAAACTTCAGACAACAGTCCAGAAAAGACGACCACCCCAGACATCTCCACACCAGAAAGTATCAGTTTACAGAGAGCAGCTGAAAATACTGGAGAGGGAGGGAAGAGTGAGTTAACATTTAAAGGCAGGAAGAGTTAGCCTATAGGGAGAGGTTAGTAGTGTTTCAGGGTCCACAGCAAAGAGTTTCTAAGGGGGACCTGAAACTGCCCACTCCTGAGGAAAGTGAGGGGACCTGAAGCAGGGGTTGGAAATTCCTATTCCATGTCATATCATTTCCATTTTAAAGATGAAAGAAACAGTAACTTAAATATTTAGTGAATTCCTAAGAGTTGGCTTGCATTCAACCCTTGTCATTATCAACCAGGTCCAAGGCTGAAATCAGGTCTTCTGCTTTTAAACTGATTCCAAATCTTATGTTTTGTCTTTTACTTACTCTTTGAGAAGACAGTCCAGGTAAATCACATCTCTTAACATCCCATTAAAAAGTCAGAGAAGTTCCCCATGGGTGGCCAGAATGGGGATCACACTGAGTTTGCCAGCGCTTATTCTGATTGGCTAGAGTCTTTTCTAATTATTAAATATTTTGATTGTCACTCTGGAAGGGGGTGGGGAGTAGTAGGAATAATCTTCCCTTATAATGCCAGCTTTAAAACTCTAAGAAGATTGGATATCATTGTAATAGCCCAGGCTATAAAACAGCACAATGTCAACACGAGAATTATAAGCAGACGATGACTGTTCAGAGTGAGGGACTGTATTATTCAGTTCACCTTGGATCTCCCAGAACCTAGCACAGTATGTACTCTCAGTAGGTATTTGCTGAATTACTTGATAAACAAATTTCTCTAAGTCTTCGAAGCCTTCTCCAGTCTTTAGGGTCTCCTCAACCATTAATTTCTCCCATGTCTGCCCCTTTTTAAAAAAACAAAACAAAACACTTCAGAGCTTCAGCTATTGGCCTCTTTTGTTTTGGGTCTTTATGGTTCTTCTTACAGATGGGCTATGCTGGTATTCACCATAGGCATGTGCCCTTTCACATGGATACGCCAGTCCAGATGTGATGCTAAAAATACGTAACTCCTGGTCTGGCACAGACACTGACCAAAGGAGGCAGCAGCCAGCGGCCCTCAAGGTGCTGAATGTGGGCCCTGAGCCAGCCTGATCTTCCTTCAGAATAGCAGCCTGCTTTCCTATTTTCCTAAGATGGGAATTTTGTTTATCAGAATTATATAAAACAAGAATCAGAACATGTCCTTAAAATAGAGATAAATCACAGAAAATATCCAAATCTTTTTTGAATCTATTTAAAAATTTCACCTCGGCTGACCTGAGTTGCCATGTTGTAAAACTGGCTTCAGCTTCCATTCTCTGTCCATTCCTCCTAAAGCTATAATAGCCAACACAGGAATGGGGTTAGGATGAAGACTGCAAACAAGAGATGCTACATATTAACTCTCTCAATTATTAATACCATGACCAAATCTTTCATTTGCTTTAAGCCGTTCCTAAAAATTAAGACTTTAAGGCCATGGAATGGTAGAACTGAAGAACAGAAGTTAGTGGTCTTATTTTATCCAGTAACAAAATCTTCTAAACACTACAAAGGACTGAACAAAATTTTTCAAAGCTACCTTCCAAACCACAAAGAAAATTCTTATTTTTCATTTGGATTCTGTAATAAATTTAAACTAAATGTAATTAGTATGCCAATGTTCTTTTTAAAAAGCAAACTTTGCAAAAGAATGATTACAAAAGAAAATTCGTTGTTGTTTCTTTTTCTAGAAGTACTACCAAAATAAGATCTTTTATCACTAGTGAAAAACTAAGTGTAAAACCATTGTCAGAGAGACCTTTTGCTTTAACTTAAATCATTTAAGAAATGAATATTATAAAAAAAGAATGACTTTGAACTAAAAGAATAAAATCACTTTTAGTATTAATACAGAGGTGGGACCATATCTTTTCCTTTCTAAGGGCTGGCAATTAATTGCTTCGAATACTAAAACAATATTCTATTGCCTCTGTAGATGTAATAATTTGAATGTTTAAAGTTTCAGTGAAAAACCCATCATCATCATTGCTCACAAGACATTTCAAACCACATAACCACCAAAGCAAATACAACCTTGCCAAACACAAGATTCTCAAACAAGTTTTCATGTAATAGTTATAGCACCATAGTGTGTTTATTTCAACACCATTTTTAACCTTATTTTTATCCCCACTTATAGCATCCATGTGATATCCAGTGATGCAAGAGAGCCACAATAAGGAATCTCACTGATGCAAAAGATCAAGATTGTAGAACTAGAAAATTATTCTAAGCAGAATGGTGATGAACACAAGACAGCAGTGGGACTAATCAGTTTCCTCACTGGAGGTCAGTAAGTGCTGGTATAAACAACCAACCCTGAATACTATGGGTGAAACCACCTTGAAGGTCTGTCCACCAATTTCCATCCATGGAATGCACACTTTTGAGTTACATTTTTACTGATCTCTAACATTATCCAAAGCAATTTCAAATATATTATCATGGGAACCACAGCATTTCTAAATTACGAAATTTTGCTGCATTTCATAGGCAATATCTCAAATCTAGCCCCATGACATACCAATAGAGGCCCCGAAATCCTGATCCTCCGTTTAAATAGATTGTTTTATACTTTACAAAGCACTTTCACATTCATTACCTCAATCTTAGAGTTCAAAGGAGGCTAAAATAAATGGTAACAAATTAGACACTTCCCACTGCATGGAGAAGGGGCAGCGCAGTATTTCTGAGTTTTGACCATTCTAGAACAGAACAGTGGCCTGCACAGTCATAATCTCTAATATTATTACCTTAAATAAGTTTCTAATTCGTGATCCAGTTAAAGAATGTTATCTAGGTTACGCTTAAAATATAGTGAGAAAGGAAACCACTATTTAAATCTACCCCGAACCAATACTGGGTACTTTTTTTTAAAGGATGTATGCATTTGACACCCTAAATGTTCCTCACAAGACATTTCAGAAAGTGTCTCATTCAAAATATACCCTTTGCCAGAAAATGAAAAGATTTCTAGTTGATGTTTTTGATTATTTAATTTCCAAAAGTAAAAATGATATTTATGCATTCAAACATACCAGCTTGTGTGCATGTATATATGCATAAGGGTGTGTGTGTGTGTGTGTGTGTGTATGTGTGTGTGTGTACAGCCTGTCCTGTTCTAGAAAGAACTTAGGGTAGCTTAAAGAAACATACCCTAGAAGATAAAAGGTTGAAAAAAAATCAATGGTAAGGAACACAGGACAAAAGCAAAAATGAGGCAGGAACAAAATGGCTTTGACAGAGGTTGATTGTATCAAGTGTGCAACTTCTCATCGGTGGTTGAGCCTGAAGAGCTTGTCTAATGACTATCAACCGGCACTGATCAAATACAGCAAATGACCTGGAGATGAAGCACCTGACTGACAAGAAATCTATCATAAGCAGCTCTTCAGCACAAGCATAGTTCAATGGTAATTGGCCCTAATGATGAGTCTGGAATTCAAGTGGTACATCATGATAAGAGAATGTATCTCAATACATTCTACTGCTTTGGAAATTAGTAATTCATGTAAGATATATAAAGTAAGACTCTATAATCAGAAAAATTTGATTAATTAGTATAACCTATTTCTTGACTATACTGGAAGATAACCCAGTGAATGATTACTTGGGTTAATTAATGTTTTATGCAGGCATATTTAATATGAAAAAACCCGAAACAAGCGAGGTCTCTAGAAAGAAGACACAGAGTAACCCTTTATTCCTCCCTTTCTTGGATCACAGAGCTGGAAGGAATTTGCCAAAAATTTCAAAGCTTTCATCTTCCATGCCAGCTCTAATGAGTTGCTAGTGGTTGTGTTGCGTAGGGAATGACTGTGAGGCCCAGCAAAGCCCAGCAGGAAAGAGTGTTCTCATCTAGTTACCAGCAATTCTGCCTGGGGACAGGAAATGGGGGTGGTGTATGGCCACTTACTTGTTTATTCCTGATCTCTGATTCAATTTGCTGATGTCACCAATGAAGAGCTGGAGGCTTAGTGGTTGATTATCTACTATTTCTTAAGAGATTATTTATTTGTAGACTGCCTCATTACAAAAATAACCTGATGTGTTATAGAAATACACATAATAAGACAACAATAAATAGATGAGAAAAACAGGATGAGAGAGAAATATATATATCATGGGGGAAGTAACGTTCACCCTTGTTGCAAATTCTAAAGCCTCCATTTACACCACAGCCTTCCCCAGCACAACTAATCCCTATTCAGTGATATTTTAGTTGTTCATCTGGGAGGCAGGTGGGGGGTGGGGGAGAAGGGTACCTTAGGATTAAGTCCAGAGTTTCGCCATTAAGATATCAATACTTCTGTAATTAGGAATGTGGACTCACACCCCAGCCTTCCTTTGTGCCAGATAAAGCAGCATTTTATTCCTTCATTCAAAACTATTTGAAGATATTTGCTTATGATAAAAAAGAAAAAATAAGCAAATTGCTCAGTATGTCAGAGGGTGGTTATTATGACACACAGTACAAGCAAAAGGAGATTGAGATTGAGAAGTCCAAGGTGAAGTGGAGGCAGATGACTTTTTTTTAAAGAGTGGCCAAGGTAGGCTCGCTGAGAAGGAGACACTGGAGCAAAGTCTTGAAGGACATGAGGGAGTGAGTCAGGGGACCTAGGGGACGGGCTGTGCAGGCAGAGGAGGAAGAACCAGAGCAAGGGTTAGAAGACCTGGCGTGCTTAAAAAACACCAAAGAACTCATGATGGCTGGAGTGAAATGGCAGAAGACAGTCAAGGAAGACAAAGTCAGAAATATGGGGAGAGAGGGCAGATAATACAAGCCTTTGTAGCCATCGCAAGACTTGTGAAGGTCTTAGTGGAAAAGGAAAAAAAGTTAAAAATCCATTTGGGGTCAATAAGCCAGGACTCCTGAGTTTACCTGTCTTTGGAGAGAGGGCCTACCTGTACATTTTGTGCAGATGCGGGCAGCAGCAGGGTGCACAGATTTCAGGCACACGTCCAGTGATACTTATCTTTATGGCTCGTGAGGGTCCACAACACGAAAAGACATGCTCAGACCGAGACACACCCTGGCAACTGTGTCAGAGCGGCAGCAGCACTCCTAAGATCCTGCTGCTGGGGAGGTTTGTAAAGTAACAACAATATGCATGGAGAATGAAGGGCTGCCTAATTTGCTGCAGTCTGAGATCATTTATGAAATGTCACCTCCTCATTTCTCTTCAACGCGGTATTAAAATTCTTCCACGCTGGACATTTGTCAGCGGTGGGACCCACAGAGGACACCTTGGTCTAGCAGTATTAGCAGTCAGAAAACCATTTAATCTATGTGTTAAGATTGAGGCACAAATCAACCTTATAATAAAGAAGGAAAACACAATCCTGAAAAACTCAGAACCGGTATTATTACTGTCTATGGAAGTAGAACAAAGGGCGGTGCAGTTAAACAGACATCCAAAAAGAAAGGAAAGCAGACAGAGGAGGAAAGGAAACAAACTAACGAGAACGTTCCTTCATATCTTAGGCTGGGAATTTATCAGGAACTCATAATAGAGAATAAAGCTGATGCATGGTCCACAGGTGGTTTATAAGCCAGAACCAACAATTGTAAATTGCGATTTATTAAGCACAGTTTATAAAGCAAAGTTCTTCAGCTAAAACATATCCAGGCAAGTTGCTAAATGTTTCCTGTCTTTAAACATTGAAAAAAGGGACAATTAACTCAAGGCCAAAGTGAATTCCAAGTGAAAAAGAGTATAAGAAAATCATATTTTTAAAAAACCTTTCTTTCAGTAAAGATGTTGATCAAGATAAAAGTTGTTAGAAATCATGATTTTGGGTATTTGCTGATTTTAATGCTTATTAACAGTCCAGGGAACTACTGTACATACACTTATTTCTTTGTAGGGCCATTAAGAGAAGGAATCAGATTTCCCTTCCAATGGAAATGCCATTAGATATCCAAAATATCAGCATTCCCAAGTGAGCCACTTTGGTACGAATAATGAATGCTGTACAAACTGACAAAAGAAGATGACTAAGCAACGTTCCTTCTACTGTGATTTCAAGAGGGGTAGTCAAATAGAGCATGAGAAACATTTATTTATACCTCTTCCCCCAAAAAGTTTGAGGCTGCTGGCAAAAATATACGCAACACCACAAGACAGAAATAGATGGAGTTCAAGGTGAAGGGAAAATAAACCCTAGGAGGAGAGTTATTCCACAGATCTGTGAACCAGAAAGTGAGATCCTACAAAACTGCCAACACCAGATGCAAAGTTGACTCAGAACCTCTTAGCAGTCAAGCAGTCAAAATAAGAAGGAAATATAATAATTATGGAATAGAGTGTTCATTACAGTAAAACCATGTCCTAGGCTCAAAAAGAAGTTCTGTTTTTCCTAGCTCTAAGGTAGGAAAGAGCCTTCCTCCAGTCCTAAAAGCCAAACCCTATCTATGTGCAATGCCTGGTCAAATGATCACCTGGGGTCCAAGTACCCCCGTACAGGCTGGAATTCTTCAAGGGTAAATAGCTGTGGTTAAGTTCTCTCTGATGACGTTGTTTCATCTAGGAATAAAATCCACACTCCTTGGAACAGTGGTTATCAAATCAGGCTCTGAAGAGGTGCTTTAGGGGTTCCACCAATTTCCCATTTGATTTTTACTTCTTAGCATTTAAATACAAAAACATATAATAAATAGGAAACACAGGTAAATATATGGAACAACAAATTTTAACACACTGATGAGCACATCTATATTACGTCACTTCAAGTGCAGACACTGGACAAGTGTGTCTCCTGCCATCTCTTCACGTGCATTTGAACTTCTTGTAAATGAGTCATTGATTAGGAAAGTTGTAACTCTGTCTTGGTATTCTTTTGGAAATTCAAGTCAGCACATGTCCATTCATATAAAATTGTACAAACAACCTACACATACATCACACTCAAATGCCACGCCAAGAGCGGGTACAACTAGTTGGCACACACCCTCACCATGACCCAATAGTCGGCAGCACAATAATAAGCTGCCTACCACGCTGAATCACAATAAAGTAACATCACTGAATGGTACTGATGCTAAGTTTTAGATGATCCCAGGCCTGCCATTTCCTAGTTTTGTGACTCCAAGAAGGTCATTTCACCCTCTCTGAGCCTCAGCTTTCTCAATTATAACATGAAAAGACTGAAACAGAAGCTCTTAACTGGGATTGAACATCAGAATCTTCCGGGAAGCTTTTAAAAATACATAATGACAGCAGCAACATTAATATACATGCCAGCAAATGTTTGGAGCACTTTACATTAACCCATTTAGTCCCTACAAGAACCCTGTGTGGTAGATACTATTATTATCCTGATTTTACAGGTAAGGAAACTGGGGCACTGAGAGCTTGAGAAATTTGCTTGAGCAAGTGGCAGAGCCAGGTAGAAAGTTTGAGCCTGTGCTCGTTAGTACAACCGCACGTTGCACTGCCTCTCTCCATAAATGTCTCTGAATCTTCTGACTCAGAATCTACGGAAGGGCCTGGGCATGCAGACTTTAATTCTGGTGAGTGCTCCTTGTTAGCAGTCACTCGGCTAGAAGAGATGTAAAGTTCTGTAATTTAGACTAGAGATGAAAAAAGTTCAATAAACGTTTTAATTAAATAAATGTTCAAATTCTTTTCCTCAAAAACCTGAGCCAAAATTAAATAAGTAGGGCTTTTAACAGCTAATTGGCACTTAATCAGTCAAAAAAAAAAAAAAAAAAAAGAAAAAGAAAAAAAACCACACACATACAAAAACAGCTAATTGCATGCTATCAAACTAAGGATAATGAACAAAGGGATAATAGGAAAAAAATCTAGGAAACAAAATATTACCTAACTACACAGGGCCATTGAAGTAGATTGAGTATTGGAGCAAAAGCTATGCCTTCAAGGGCAATGAAAACAACTTCATAATCTATGGCCTGGATTTGGAGGTGAAGATGAAACATTTTGGAAAACCCCTTGGAAAAAAGATCAGCACTCCTGTCCAAATGGGCTAGCAGGCCCAATTTGTTTCTAGGACCACAAGTGACTGCCTTTTTGTTTCATCTTTAAAGCAATAGTCCTTAATCTGTTGGAAAGTATCCTTTGTAAATCTGGAAATCTAAAACTGTGCATGTAAATTCTGTTGCTCAAAAAAAAAAAAAGATCTCCCATAAGAGTTCCCTCATTGACATGACACTTAACAGAGGCAGGGAGATGCTATGGCAGAAAGGAAAAATGAGGGAGACAAGTGGTCCCAGCCCCAAAAGCAATTTAGACAAGCTGAAGCCTGGCATGGCCAGGTCAGTGGGTGCATAGACAGCCAGAAGGAGAGGGAGTCTGTGTCCCCTAGCAGAGCCTTGAACTTGGTCAGGATTGTTTGTGTTACGAGTCTACTTTCTCGCTAATTCTAGATACCCCATTTATGGAAACTAGTCCTGCTCTCCTCCCACTCAGTTCCATGGCTCTCTTACAAAATCTCTTCTCAAAATTCTCCAGTCTGAAGCCAAATGATCATAATCAAGGGAGTTGCAAAGCACTTTATTAAACAAAAACAAACAAACAAAAAACAAAAGAAAAACTTTGATGAAAGTTTAAAGCCCTACAATGAATTATAAAATTTTAAGAAAATAATTATTGGAGAAATATATAGATCTTATCATTATTGATCATCAAGACTATCTCAGTGGAAAGTGTCTAATCCACTGTAACTGGTCCCTGAGTAATAAATGAACAGACCACCTACTCCAGCTGACAGACACAATGTTTAATTACTAGTCTCTCTTCTGCACTCAAGGTTCACCAGTCTGGAATTGATGCACGAATACTTCTTTCCGTTTAATAGCCATACCAAAAGTGCACAAACTCATGAAGCAAACGGGCACTCAATTTGAAGTTTACCCTGAGAGCTGATGTAAATTTCCAGGCAAGAATAAAAACAAATTCTTCCTCCTGATCCCTATATCTGTTAATGATACCAATCTCTCAGTTTCCTAGACTCAAATCTCACACTCATCTCTGAACCATCTTCTTCCTTGGACCCTCCCTCTATTTCACATTGAGTCAGGGCAAACCCTGAGGCAGTTTGTATTACCTCCCTTCTCAGTGAAGTACAAGTCTTCCCCTGATGTTAAAGATCCTCTGTAATACGGCCCCAGCAAACACCAGGCAGGGCAGGTAGCCACACTAGTCAGGTCTTCAGGCCTGGGCTGCCCACCCCATCCTGAAGACTCATTCAAAAATGCCAAGCTTTTCCTGATGCTCTCAGTCATGTGCAATCACTTCCTACTTTGCAATCTCAGTAGCACTTTCCATCTCCTACATTCTGATCTACATTATGTGTGAAGTTCATATTCTATACAAGACAAGAACCTCCTTGAAGGTAGAAAATGTGTCTTCCTTAGTGCTGTACCTAGCAAAATCACTGGCATGATGCTTAATAAATATCTGTTAAATTAGATAAAAATGGGATTCACCACTCACCATTCACTTCTTACTAAAAGTGGTTTGGTCTTATGTTTTAATCAGATTTATACTCATAGTAAAATTAAAATGTTCCTATATGCCCATTCCTTTCTAAAGCAGAGTTAAGATTTGTTAGACAGTGATCCCTAAAAGAATGTTTCCTCTTATATATGCACAAACCCTCCCAGGCATTCAGCTAATGACAAGTTACGTATCTTCTCCGTGCCCTGTAAGCTTGGGGAGTTGCATATTAGACAACCAATCAACAGCTGAGTTTTGTAAGACCAGCTACACTAACAAGGTTCACTTTATTAGATGGCAGGTAAGATGGCTTTCTCTTCTATCCTCCCCTGTCTTTAGTTTGAGCTTTTAATTCTGTTGGCAAGTGGACTTATGGAAAGCTGATTGTATCTTTTAGAGTCCTAGAGAAATACGACTCTTTGTAGCTTGTGGTAAATGAAGGAACATGGGTGCTGATGAGGAAAGGAAGAAGATAATGTACTGGAATTCACCAGATATTTGGGGAGGTACAAAGTACAGTGGTTCAGAGCGTGTGATCTGGAGTCAGACTGAGCTTAAATTCCTGCTCTACCATTATCAGCTGTATTATCTTGAGCAATAAAAAAAAGAAACCTCTCTCAACTTCATCTTGCCCATCCGCCATGTTATGAAGAAGCAAGAAGGCCATCACCAGATGCCGGCATCATGCTCTTGGACTTTGCAGTCTCCAGAACCATGGGCCAGATTAAATTCTTTACTTTACAAATTATCCTGTCTGTGGTATTCTGTTACAGCAACAGAAAACAGCCTAAGATTGAAAACTGGGGATAATGATATCGTTCATAAAGTTCTTCTAAGGACTAAATAATAAAACACTTGGCATAGTCACTAGCACACAGCAAGCATTAGGCCAATGTTAGCTAGTAGCATTATTTAGGTGTTTATACATTATACAGGGCTATTCTCATATATGTTAATTATGTATGGGGAAAGATAAAGGGAGAAGATGTAAATTTTTGAGATTCACAAAGGAAACCCAATAAGGAAATTTAAATCAAACCAAGCACAACTGCCAAATAAAGGCATTAGAGGCTTTTATTCCTGCTAAAAGTACCTTCAGCTTCATAAAGTGGTAAAATACCCCCAAGCTGCTGCTACGGAAACCCAAGGTTCATACAAAGGAACAAAGAAAGGACATAAAGTAAACACCATCTGCAATCACAGAGAAAGAGGGGGTGATTTTTTAAAAATTCTTGTGATTATGATCATTATTTTCAATGCTGCCTTCCCAATTAACTTCTGCTAAGGCTAATAATATTAAAGCTGGCTTGGCAATAGTCTGTGCAGTATTTGGGCCTTACAGGAGAGAATGGCTCTTTATCATGCCTAGGAATAACAAAGACACCCTAAAGAAAAAGGTCAACTGACAATAAAGAGGGTTGGCTAAATCTCTAAATATCCATGCTTACCAGCAGATTTTACACTGAGGATAAATTAGAACATAGACTTAACTGAGATTTTCTGTCAAAACATCAAATGCATGCATACAGCAGATACTTGGCAATAATTAATATTTGAGGTTTCGATTACTGATGACACTGAAAGTCCCTGACCTGCAGGTAATTCTAATATTGCAACAGCATGTATCTGAATCACGGAGTCTCTCAGCAGAAGAAAGCAGATCACCCGACCGATGAGGAGGCAGAGCCCATCACCCAGGGTCCATATTTCAATAAGATTTTGCTCTTACTGTGTACACAGCAATTCTCTAGAAGGAATATTGTGTTAATTTTTAAAAAATTGCCTGCCCCTCAGAAAAATAAACCTACTGATAGTTCTCATGATAAAACTGAAGAAAATATACACAGAGGTCTAAGTGAGATGGTTCTCTGTTGGGAAGCAGGTATTTATTTCATGGGGATTTTTTTTTTTTGCATGCTAAAATTATTTTCGTGAAATTTGGGGATTTCCAAAGGTCTTCAAACTATATGTTGGTATATCAAAGATCTACTGTACACAAAGTATTTCTTAAAGTGCCAGAATTCTTCCATACTAAGAAGAGAAATGAAGCAACTAAAATGAATAAGAGAATGATTCTATATGGCTTACCCAAGAGACAAATGGGAAGCAGTTTCAGTTAATCACTGAATTACATCCTAATTACATCCATTTTTTTAGGAGGAAAAAAATCATTAAGATTATGTATTTTGCTCAATCTCAAATGCACCATGTGTTAAACTCCCCGACTATATGGAATTTTACTGGAATACTGTCCATGATGAGAGAGTTAAATTACAATTAGTGACTCAACATTTTGACTCAGGATATTGGCATCCCTTTTTAAAACAATGAGACAAATTCTGAAAACTTCACTTCTTAGATCATACTTTTCAGCAAAATGCTCAAGTTCCTTGGTCTAAGCCTTCATTATGTTATTTATTATGTGTCATCCTATTATGTTTGCAATAATAGAAGCAAGCCAAGTTCCAGAAACTATTGCTCTTAGTATGTCCTGAGAATCTTGTAGATTAATGAAGAAAGAACTCTTGAGAGGATAAAAATGAGCTGTTTTATGGAACAGAAACATTTGGAAATTAAAAGAAATCCTATTATTTATAAAATAAAATCTGTAAGTGGGCAAGAAGCTATGTAATAGTAATACAAACAAAAATGGCATGCACTTTCTGTGACTCAGAGGCCTTGTTTTAGAATGATGTTGAAGATAGGCAATACAATCTTTGGTCTATGCCTGTTATATCTGTATAGCTATCTGAATATTTCTGTATGGAATATATGTGGAGCACGGGTGTGTTTTTCTTTTTCTAAAATAACTAAGGGTAGATTCAGGCTTCTTGAAGTCATTTCACCTTGGGTCACCTTTCTTAAAATTCTCTCTTCAATTTGAAAGTGAGAACTGGGTCCCTTTTAGGTGGAATGATTTTCCTACTTCACCACAGGATCATTGTTTTGTTTGGAACATAAGGTCCCTCCTATGCCATGCAATTTCTATAAATTCCAAAAGATTTCCTATTTACCTAGGGATTTCAAACTACTGGGTCTGTCTGGCCCATTGCTACTTTCAGAATAAATGTTGAAGGTAATTTCATAGTAGGGTAAAAGCTGATTCATTAAGCATAAAAAAACTATTCATCTTATTAGAATGCCTTCACTTTCAAATTTTACCCTAAAGGTAGCCTAATCGTTCTGGAATAAAAAGGATGATCATTAAATTCCAGGCTGGAGAGAAACTATACCTTCCAGCAGATAGATTGCCTAAGAAATCTTAGCACTACGGAGATAAATGGAGATGTACAAAGAATGTAACTACTTTGCTGTCCATTTTCCCATTAGTTGCCCTAGTTTTTTTTTTTACAAAAATCAGAACAACTTAAAATATTCTTATTTTTTAATTTTTTTTTTGAGACAGGGTCTTGCTCTGTAGCCCAGGCTAGAGTGCAGTGGCATCATCATAGCTCACTGAAATCTCACATTCCTGGGCTCAAGAGATCCTCGGGCCTCAGCCTCCCAAGTAAGTAGGACTACAACCAGGCACTACCATGCCCAGCTAATTTTTTTATTTTTTGTAGAGTCGAGGTCTCGCTATTGCCCAGGCTATAATATTCTTTTGAAATCAGCATTACATAAATAAACTAGTGGTTTGAAAAAAGCATCTGGTTCACTGGGCTTTATTTGCAGACAGCATGAATAAAAGCATGGCCACATCTAGGGAGCACAGGGAGGGTCTGGAGTTTAGGGTCTGAAAGAGGACCACCAAGAGTCGGTGCCTTTCCTGTGCTCTCTTCTCAGGCAATGCAACTCAAGTTTTCCCTTTATTCAGAGCTAAAACCTTACAGATATTTTTCACCATGCTCGAGTCCTGATGTTCCCATCTGCAAGACAGCCCGCAGTCCCAGTGCCCTCTCCCCTTCCCCTTCCTGTCATTGCCCTGCCTCAGGGACACATCATCTCTCACCTATGAGAGTCCTTTCCTTCTCAAAGCCAACCTTCTGATTTTTATCAGAATTACCATCTGAGGGGGAGAGAGAGAGAGACAGAGAGAGAAATGTTGAATTATGCTTCTCTTCTACTCCCATGGCTAAATCCTTCTCTAACTAAAGAATAAACTCCTAATTTTTCAGCTTTATGTTAGAGCTGCTAACAATGTGCACCCAATCTTCATCTCCTTTATACCCACACTCTCCACCCTGTCACCAGGAGCCCTGGCTAACTAACAATTGCTGAGTGCCAGCAATGTACCACGAGCTTCTCTGTGCTTTTTTAAACATCCAAGCATTCTCACATCCCTTGGGCTCTTGTGGCCTGGAGGAAAGTATTGTTTTCACCCCTCATGAAATTTCCCTTGTTCTTTAAAGGCTGAAATGTATGTCCTCCCTGAAAGGTACCCCAATCCCTCACATCAAGGTTAAGGCAGCCTTCCTCTGGTTTCCCTGGGAACACTGCACTGAGGATAACAGTTACTTTATTCTGTCTTAAATTACGGTTGGTTGTTTATGTCTACCTCTGTTGACCTGTCTTGCTTTTCCACTTCACCTTTTAAGATCTGTATTGTATTCAAAAGAATAAGGAAAACTTACAGAAAACAGAAATCAAAGAGATAGGAAATAAACATGTATTGAATATTAGAACCAGGGAAACACTACGCTTCAAAAATATTTCCTTTTAGTTAGTAAGAGGCTATCACATCATAAGCTAAATTTAATTTCACATTTATATTAAAATCATAAGTTTTACTGCATTCTGAAACAAATTAGACATCTATTGAAGGAAAGAAAAAAGATTGGTTGATTGAGAATTGGTTTAGGAATAAGAGAAGGTCTGTAGAAGGTGGGAGGAATGGAAACATCTCATTTTGAGCTAATATCAGTAGACTTTTTTTCCTTTAAAATAAGTTGCTGAATAACACGGAGTTACCTAGACCTTTCCATATGATGTCAATACCACAGTAGCCGTTAAGCTACCCAGCCTTGTCCAACAGAGACTCACATTTGCTCTACTGCTAATCAGGAAGAGCTATGGACGAAACTTATATACAAATACTATTTTTACATCTTTGAAAGAAGAATCTAGACACAATGGGAGATTTTACATGCCATGGTAATTAATATGATGAGGACTAAATCAGGGGTGGGTAGCATGAGGCTGCAGGCATGCCTCAGAGATGTTGCAGGTTCCATTCCAGACCACCACAAAAAAACAAATTCATAACAAAGTGAGTCAAATGAATTTTTTGGTTTCCCAGCTCATATAAAAATTATGTTTATACTATATTGTAGTCTCTCTTGTATGTAATAGCATTATGTCTAAAAACAAACAACGTATATACTTCAACTAAAAAATACTTTATTGCTAAAAAATGCTAACAATCATCTGAGCCTTCCATTAGTCATAATCTTCTTGCTGGCAGAAGGTCTTGCCTCGACGTTGGTGTTAGCTGACTGATCAGGGTGGTGGCTGCTGTGGCAATTTCTTAAAACAAGACTGCAATGAAGTCTGTCACGTCGATCGACTCTTCCTTGTATGAAAGATTTCTCTGTGGTATGCAACGCTGTTTGAGACTATGCTACCCACAGCAGAACTTCTTTCAAAATCAGAGTCAACTCTCTCAAGTCCCGCTGCTGCCTTATCCATTAAGTTTACGTAACATTCTAAATCCTTTGTTGTCATTTCAACAATATTAACAGGATCTTCATCAGGCGTAGATTCCATCTCAAGAAACCACTTTCTTTGCTCATCCGTAAGAACCAACTTCTCATCGTTGAAGTTTGATTGTGAGATTGCAGCAATTCAGTCCCATCTCCAGGCTCTAATTCTAATTCTCGTTTTCTTGCTCTACCACATCTGCAGTTACTTTCTCCACTGAAGTCCCGAACCCCTCAGAGCAGCACTTTTAATTTCCTTCGAGAACTTTTATCTTTGCATTCACAACTCAGCTGCTTGGTGCAAGAGGCCTAGCTTTCAGCCTATTTTGGCTTTTGACGTGCCTCCCTCATTAAGCTTAATCATTTCTAGCTTTTGATTTAAAGTGAGAGACATTCAACTCAACTCTTCCTTTCACTAGAACACTTAGAGGCCATTATGTGATCATTAATTGGCCTAATTTTGATATTGTGTCTTAGGGAATTGGGAGGCCCAAAGAGAGGGAGAGTGATGGGGAGTTGGCCAGTGATGGGGAGCAGGCAACACACATGTTTATTGATTAAGTTTGCCGCCTTATATGGGCGTGGCTCGTGGCACTCCAAAACAATTACAATAGTAGTATCAAAGATCACTGATCACAGATTACCATAACACATATAATAATAATGGAAAAATTTGAAATATTGCAAGAATTACCAAAACGAGACACAAATACACAAAATGAGTGCATGCTTTTGGAAAAATGGCACCGATACACTTGCTCACTGTAGGGGTGCCACAAACCTTCAATTTGTTTAAAAAACACAGCATGTGTGAAGTGCAATAAAGCAAAGCGCAACAAATCGAGGTATGCCTGTGCTAGAGCCTCAACGCAGAGGAGGCTGGGGGTTATGAGAACATAACCTACTTCCCTGGCTTTCCAAGTTTTCAAAGTCAGAATCTGGTGGGTTTTTTCTCCTTTGTTTTAAATGTAGAATTAAAGATAATTTAAGCTTATTCTAGTAGTCAGAATTTTGAGGGCCAAAGGAATAGGGATACTAGTATTTGTTCAGTGGCAGCTGTGTTCTAGATTCTGGACCAGTTCTTTTACTCACAATATTTGATTTAATTCTGATGACAATTTTATGATAAAAGCATTATTTGATCTATTTTACAGGCTACTTGACTAGGAATTCAGTACTTACGTAGCACTGTAATAGAAAACTCTCGGATATCAAAAACTAACAACACTGACTGCAGTGCCTTTTTAAGCTAGGGGAGAAATCTGTGAAGATGTGCTGTTAGCATTATATACTGTCACAGACGTGCTGCTCAATAATGTACAGCACCTGAGGAACAGAACTGTATGAAAATAGGATGCCGATTATGAGGTATGGTAATATATAAAAATTCTTCTGGCAGCGAGAAGAAGGAAGAAGAAAGTCCAAAGAAGAATCTACAGGACTTGGTGACGAAGGGCACAAGGGCAAGTAGTGGATGACCGCCCCAAAGCTTCAAATTTAGGAAGAGTAAATTTGGTCACGTGACAGTTTTGAGAGGGAGGAGATAATGTTGAATTTGTGGTACAAATAAAATTTTCAAGTGGAAAATGTGTAGAAAATTAGAAAGAGTGGAGAGTAGCCCTATGAGAGGATAGCGCTTCAGAGGAAACAGCCAAGAAAACAGTAACCAAAAGGGCCAAGAACTGAGGTGGAAAGGTGGGCAATAGTAGGAAAAAAGCTAGGAAAAATAAGGCATGTTTAGGATGCCAGTGCACTTTCAGTGGAGAACTTGAAGGCAAAATACAAAAAGTTCAGATTGCCAGAAAACAGAAGCAACGAGAGCCCTCAACTCAAAGTCTGCCTGGGAAGTTTGAGTAAGAGAACTATTTTATTGGCAAATACTTATATGACAGATACCACACAAATAAGCAGAGTCACTCAGAGGATTGTCTGGCTTGATTTTAGAGATGGGAGAGAATTAAGACTGTCTCAAGGTCAAGGGGTAGTAGCCTAATCCTTTCTGCTACCCAGATGATTCCACTTCCTAAACTTGCGGCTTAACTGTACTGATTTACTTACTCTTTTTGAGTAGATAACCTTTTAGAAATAGGAGGGAAGGTTGCAGGGACCTGAGGCAGTCACCAGGTCCCAAGATTTCCCATGCGTGTTTCACAATTTACAGTTGGCTGGTTGGCATCTTTCATTAAATGCACCTAGAAAAGGTATCTACTTTCAATCCACATTACCTGGATTCCCACCATCACCACCCTGTCTGGTCCTTGCTGCTGGGCTCCTTCAGTAACTTAACCTTCTGGTCTGAGCCCCCTGCCCTCGTGCCCCTTCCTCTAACCATGGTGACCTACACTTCCCAGAGTCATGAGTCTCTGAGTGGAGGTGAGGCCACCTCTTTCCCATCATCTCTTCTAACATCACAACGTCTGCTTTTTCACTGTCATTTCTTCCAACATTACAGCATCTTTCTGTTCTTCCCCAAACATACTGATAGCTTTTTAAAAGTTTTTAAATTTTCCTTTCCAGTTTTTAAAATTTTCATGTCATACTTGCCTTTACACTTCATACATTGTTTGTAGGGAACTGGACCACTATTATAAACATTCTGGGGTGTCTTTTCCCCATCTTATCCCTCTAAAATATCCAGTCCCCTTGGAGAGCCAAATCATTTGTTTCAAAAGTTGCCCCTTCTCCTAATTCAGCCTCATCAGGTCAATTTGTAATTACAGTGCTAAATTTTCAGCTCTAAAATGTTCTTTCGTTTTTCTTTGTTGGAGCTATGGATTTATACCTATCTTTTCTGAGAAATTTCTGATAGTCACTTTTCTAAAATCTCTAATTATGTTTACTGGGTTATTTAAGCTCCCGGATGAGTCACTTTCCCATAAGGTTCTTGTCACTTCCATGTCACCAACTAGCTATTCTTTACTGGAAACAATGAAAGCCAGAATGAGAATGCTCTTGTTTGTTTTCTCTATATTTTAAGACACAAAATTGTCAGCAAGTCAAATTTGGTATTTATTAGATTCTCTGTGTTATAGGGAATGAAGCTTCCAGAAGACTGTGAGATAGCATTCTCTATTATTGTTATGCCTTGCCTCTGGATGGTACATATCTAGAAAACTAACATCAGAGTTAAGTATCAAACCTGGGATTTTGCAACATTCCTTTGCAAATGACAGGAGAGAGTAACAGTGGCAAACAGTTATTAGATATTGACAATAGCAAAGACTACTATTTACACATGTAAGAAAATCCACATACATTGAAGAGAATAACAACAACAAAAAAGGAATGAATATTCCAGGAAAAATAATAAAATGCTCTTCTACTGCATTTGGGATATGATTTGATTTAATAAAAAAGTTACTGGCTCAATTTTTCAAGTGCATATTTACTGTAAATAAAACATGGCATTACTCTATTATTTTATGGTTAACTGTCTCCTTGATGTTAAAACTCACCTTACCTAATTCAGCACTAGCTGAGGAATAATTTGTCTCTGAATTCCCTTCCCCTTTTCTTCCACTTCTAGAGTCAGAGAGTCAGCTTCATTCTTTTGTTTTTTACAAAGTTGTATTTTTAGTTCCTTAGACTTGACGGCGCTCTATCTACCTGTAATTATGCTGCAAAAGCACAAGGAGATGCCAGTGAAAGGCCAGCGGCAGACGAGAGAGCAAAAGGCCTATTTGTGGTCTTGGACAGCTGCGATAGGCCGGGTATACCTGGCAGGGCTCCCTCTGCCTCCAGCCAGGCATCAAGGACCCCGAGAGCTGGACTTGCTTTCACAGTAGGCCCCAGTGCAGGGCATTATTTCACTGCCCCAGAAGCCAAGAGGAGAGTGCTAGGAGTGATGGCCTTCTAGAAAGCTCTCTCAGGACCCTAAAGAGCCACCACCTACTGTCCCACCCCTCCTCCCTCGAAACAAAACAAAGTAAAACAACCACAACCTCCTGATGGAAGGCCAGATGTTACTTTTAGTTCCAGTTCAGAAATATTGCCCAAGTTAGCTTTGATATTTTTTTTTTCTTAAAAAAATGAGAAGTAATGAATCTGGATTTTACCCAGGACAAGAGAAATGAGATGCTATCCATCAGATGTTTTGAAGTGGTAATATCTTTCAGGGAATAGGAAACATTCTCTAGTACAAGTCTTCTTCTACAGTTATGCAAAATTTCCTTTGTAAGGGACCATTATTGTCTTAGGATAAATAAAAAGTGCTGTTGTATGTGCAGGTTTTTATAGCTCAATGCAATTTGATGCTTTTAGTCTTTACACAATGATCTTTGCACTATCCAGTGCTTTTGGCTCTTTAGTTTAAATTAGTAATGTAATTGCAGCAAAGTAGCACATTTATATTCTATTCATCGACAACATTAGCATATAATGCAAATTTACCTTGGAACTTTATGCACATGCACACATTTCTTCATAAGACTCACAAAGGGTGGAAGTGAGTTCTTATTCCTAAAGAGATGAGGGTGAACAACCCAGACCACAAAATTACAGGTGCCAATGAGGACAGACTAACATTATCGCAACTGGAATCAAGAACTTTACACATACTTGGGAGGAGGTTAGAGGGTTAAGTACTTTTCCGACAAACAGTAACAGCTAAAGTGTCTCTTACGGGACAGACTGTGCTCCCCAGAGGTGCCTCCACAAATAAACACTCCTGAAAAAAATCTAGCCATAAGTCTTTAAAAAATTCATATTTTACTAATTATATGTGAAATAAAGTCAAATTCTATTCAGAAAATGGTCCAATTTATTTCATTATACAGCCATTTTAATGGTGTTAATATGACTAAGTGTCCCAGGACTTAAAACTTGGGGAAACCCATTTTATTGTTGTGATCCTGAGGGTCCAGAGACTTGTCTTATAAACCTCTCTTATAACATAATATACGTTACTCTATAATATGATCAAGGAAATATTTAGCAGCTAAAGCAACTACTACTTACGGTTGACAGAGCTTCACCAGGTCCTGGTCGGTGGTGTTGGGAGGCAGTCCTCGGATATAGAGGTTCGTTTTGCTTAGCTGATCCCATCCCGAGTTGCTACTGCTGCTACTGTTGTTATTACTGCTGGTGGTGCTGGGGCTGGGTGGGGCCATGGGATGGGCTGGGACCAGAGACTGCTGGAAACAAAGATCAGAAGCATTAGAACACTAGAGGCAGGGATCACACCCGCTTCAGAGGTTGCATGATCCCCAAAATAACATGAAGTTACTAAGATTTAAACACATTATCTTAAGCTACTTTGATATAAATTTGAATTTTCACCTTAAAAAAAGATCTGTTCATGCTACTTAAAAAAGCCTTCTCGTTTCACAGGAAATGAATGATAGGATTTCTCTCAGTAGAAAATTCTCTCTGTGTGCCTTAGATATGAGTCAATTTTATGTAAGATTAATTTATTCACACAGTTTAAGGAACACATCTACTGAGACTCAAAATTAACTTACATGAAGTTATATGATGATAGCATCTTAATATACAGTAATTTAGAAATCACTAGACTTTTGAAAAGGTTTTCAAATTGTGAAGAACATTTGATTGAAAGTTGCTGACAATTTTATTAAGATGACTCTTCAAAAGAAAAAAAAAGATTACTCGTCAAGTGTAACAAAGTTAGAATTTAAAATCCAGATTCTCAATAAGGACGACTTCACCTAGTTCTAAGACAGACACACGCCATCACGGAGACATCTGCATGAGATTCACAGGCGTGCTGCCTTTTGCTCTGGCGAAGCTTGTGAAATTTAACCCCTGTGAGAATGGTGTAGTAGTTGGAAACCTTCCCGGGCCTCGCAGCAATCACCACAACTCTTGTAAAGCCCGCAACCCAGGGCTCAGTGTGGTTTTACAGTGAGCAGCCACCTAGGAAGAATGTCTGAAATTGTACTCACACCAGATAATTCCCTGTGAACCGACTGAAAGAAACCACAGTTCTCTGACCCTATGCCACACACATGACTTGTGAGGAAGTCAAACGGCTCAGCTTGAGAGGGAAGTGAGCCCAGCCCAAAGTGTCCTCATAGCAAATGCTCAGCAATTTCACACCAGGACAGGAATCTTTTCACCTCACATCTCCTAAATAATAAAGATTCTATACTAAGCCTAGGACATCAGTTATATGAACAGTTTGAACATATAAAATGAGTCACTAGACATTCAACACAAATTTCGGATCTTATAGCTTGACTTTTACTAGCACAAACAAGAAAATGAGGCATATACCTGTAGAAGACAAATTCCACAGTGGAAAATTCAAAGAGCAGACCCTCTAAAATAAACATACCCCGATTCATCTCATCAGCAACCTCAGCTACCTACTACAGATTCCTGGTTCCA
The DNA here is from genome assembly GCF_041146395.1 of Eulemur rufifrons. NCBI lineage: Eukaryota > Metazoa > Chordata > Mammalia > Primates > Lemuridae > Eulemur > Eulemur rufifrons. The sequence goes on along the minus strand of NC_090983.1, from coordinate 64,527,831 downwards.
CACCCAGTTTCTGCCATGATCATACTAATTCCATAATACCCCAACACATGGGGATCGCTTTAATTGCGATATGTAATCTCTTTAATTTGGATATGGTTTTCTACCTTTCAGATTCTTCTTCCCACTATCCAGGGTCCTTCCTGAGTTAATCATCTCAGTCCAAAGGCCACTTTTATCTAAATAGATTCTGTCTTAGAAGGAGAGCAGCAAAGAGGTCAACAATAGTCAATGTAGAAATGCTACTTATTCTGAAGGCTAAACTTGAACTGGGAACATCAGTATTGCTTAACCCAAATATAAAACCTGCCTGAGATCATATCCTATCAAATAATGAGTTGAACTTATTTATATCCTTTCCCCACATGGCTGGTTTTTCTCTAAGGGCTAAAGACTTTGTTTTCTAGATACCCAGCCCTCCCTATTTCCCACGTCAGTGAGAACAGGGTGCTGGGAAGCAGCACACACATCTACCTCCCTGTCCCAAGCCTTTGACTGACACAGAGAACTTGTCCTCTTAAATCTCCTTTGATTAGCATCTGAGAAACCATCCCTGGCACAAGCCACACTGCTATTCACAGTAGGACCCAGAATGTTCAGTGCAGCTGTTTGGAGATGAAACACAGTCACGTGAGATGGGACTTGGAGAAGTGGAAAGAAGCGGTGGATCAGGTCCATCCCTACTTTTTAGTGGGATTACATCACCACGAAGCAAATGAACCATCAGACGTTTTAAAGACTGCATTCCCAGTCTGCATTCACTCTGACCTCTGCTTTTGTCTGTGGTGGAAAAGGGAGGGGCAGGCATGAACTTGTATGATTAAAAGAAACATTTGGGGGTATGATTTACTTGGAGATCATTTAGACACGAAAGTAGTAGGTTTTAATTTACGTATTTATTTTTGGCAGAAGAAGCAGAACTGTGATTTACATTCCTGAATTTACGTAGCTGGTTTACTATATGTTTGACAGGCATCCATATTTATTACAGTAATATTTTCCCACTGTGGTAAGTAAGTGGGGAGCATGTACAGCCTGGGCTTCCCTGCTTCCCCTCTGGACTGCCCTGTGAGGGAATGAAGTCTCTCAGTGTTCTGATCTCATGCAGAAGGGGGTTCCTGAATGTCCCCAAGGAGCACTACTAGTCTCTGGTGAATCTTATATATAGAACAAAGTTCAAATTCAAATTCTATCCAAAAATCAACTGGTTCTCGGATCTAGCTGAAGATGGTGAAAGATACCCGAAAGAGAAGCACCGGATTGTCGGTTTTTTATTTTCTGGTGCAGAACATTTTAAAGATTAAGTTTTTAGAACCACTGAAACTAAAAGTATAAGTCCTGATAAAAACTGGACACATGTTCAAAAAAGAAAACTCAAACACAATAAAGCTATTTACCCTTACATATTCAGAATAGGTAAATAATTTTAATGATACAAGTAATATATTACACATTTACTATGCACAGACACTGTGCCAAATGCTCTATATATTTAATATATTACTTAATCCAATAAAACAGGTACATTATTGTTTTCCATCTGCAGATTAGGAAACTGAGTTTCAAGGGAGGTTAAGTAATGTATTGACGTCACACATTTGGGAGGTGGCAGGCACTTCAAACAGTACTCTAAATGGCACCCCAAACATTGCCTATATCCTGAATGCCCTGTTTGTAGTCTTTCATTTTTTTGTGCTCATCCTTCTTGTGCCTGATCATCAAATTCAAGCTTCTCTGAAATGTGATACTTAATACCATTGGCAGCTATTTTTTAAGAAAGTAAAAGGTGTCTTTAAGTTAATTTAGTGAGGACATAGCCAGATTGTGCTTTAAAAAAAAAAAAAACCACACACACACAACAACAAAAAACAAGGTTAGTTATCTGTGAACAATGGGTAGTAAAAAGAAAAAAAAGGTTAGCTTTAAAAAGAAAAACTGATTTTTAAAATTCTCCTTCATAAATTTTTTCATGAAAGAATGAATTCTGCAAACAACTTTTGAAAGCTATAACATATTAGGACTAAACATTAGAGTCAGCATTTTATGAAGGCATGACGTAAAACAGTGAAGAATTAAACCCCCATTCCTAGATTGAAATGCGAATACTATAACTTCAGAACTCTGATAAATTTAAAGCAATTACACTTTGTAGTTAGACTATGTGCCTTGACAGCACAAGCGATAAACTTCAAAAAAAAAAAAAAAAAGAAAGAAAGAAAGAAAAGAAAAAAAGCTTACAAAGGGATGATATTTTACCAAGTTCCATTTTCACCACTGGTTGTCCTTTTTACATTTTGCCTCTCAAAACCCCCTAAGCTCCCTTGGAACTTGAAAAGACCCTCTATGGATGAAACTTGCACACATTCAATCTAATTAGGGAACCTGGTAGCTAGATAACCACAGCTAAGTGCCCACCCATCCCAAGAGCCTAGTAGTCTATCTTAGCCTTCTCCAACCTAATTTTAGTGTTTCAGGTCAGGTTAAACAAGCTATATTCTTGCGTCTCCAAGGATAGGGGAAACAAGCTAATTCAGTTTTCTTGATAACATTTATCTGGGCTTCATTTGCATGCCAAAATTGATAGATAACAAAGTTAGCAGTGAATAAATGGGGTGGCTGTCTTAGCAGACCCTCTGCACTGGTGTGGCACCAGCAGGAAGAACACTCATCAGCACCTGGGAGGACTTCCTGTGTGGGCAGCACTCAGGGAGGACTTCCTCTATGGATAGCAATCAGGGAGCACTTCCTGTGTGGACAACACCGATGCTTCCATCTGGCCAGGAAGGCCTACTGGGCCTCCCACACTAAAAAACAGGATCAACAAAAGGCACAGGGCAACTACACACAGGGTAATTCTATTTCCTTCTCCATCACATCACACACACCCCCCCACCCGCCTAATAACACAGTAAGTAGTCTCTTCTATATAAATGCAGATCTAAAGGTCATTTACAAAATTAACCTTGTGTGAACTAAAATATATTAGTAATCATATACATTGTTGTAGATCTCTGTTCAGCAAAGATAACTGAAAAATGAAGACTTGTCATTTTAAATTCTATTGTCTCATTTCCTTCCTAGTACTAATAGGCTAAAGAATAGTGCTCTGAACAATCTTATAGCCGAAGCTGTCCTCCTCTTTCCACCATCCCCCTTACTTAGCCACTTCCCTAAGAATTCCAGTACATTTTGAAGGGAAAGGAAATCTAGGGCCTGCCCTTTAATTTCCCTCAAGTCATCTTTAAGGCTATTATCCTTATAGTTTAAGAAGGTTATAATCCCCACCCCTTCGACCCTACACACACACACACACACACACACACACACACCCCACCCCCCCACAAACAGCAGGGAGGTTTAACACATCAGCTATTTCCTTCATCCAGAAGCAAAATAATCACTACTGTTGCTCCTGAGAGCAGAAAGAAGTTACAGAACATTATCATTTCCACCGGGAAATAGTATAATATCAAGCCTGACATGAACTGAGTACTGTGTAAAGACACTGTTTGCTATGCTAATTTCCATATACTGGTTCCTCCCTGTAGGCTTTCAAGATGCAAAAAAAATTTAACAATTTAAGGGAATTATCAAACAGGAGCGGGGGAGACAGCCAAATGGACCAGTATCACCACAGTTAGGATATGTTCTTTGTTTCCTGTTAGCCACCTGCGTGGCTGAGGGAGGGCTGGGAATGGTGGCTGGGAAAGAGAAATTCTGGAGCAAGGAACTGGAAAAACAAAACTGAGAAATAGAGATGAATTGGAGAGAGGTAAGAAACTGGCCAGGAAGCAGGTGCTTTTACAGTAGGTCATGGGAAGGAATGCCTGAGGCCAGGATGTTCAAGAACAGAACATAGACTAATGAAGAATAATAGTGGCCCTTTAAATATACAGTGTCTTACTCATACTATGCAGTGAGGGAAATATCAATCAATCCCATTTAATACAAGGATATCCAAGCTTAAAATCACATAGCTAATTAGTGACATTCTCACACTTCACTATTCCTTGTTTGGAAACAAACTTTGTAGTTTCTCAAGACCATGGAACTGAGCAATAGATTATTAAATATTTTTTTTTGTTGTTGACGTAAGCCTGTCAAGGGAGAGGGGTCCATGTTATATTAGCTATTCAAATAAAATCTAAAAATAAAAATTCCCAGTAAGCTTCATAATAAATCCTCCAAGATATCCATCAAAGCTAATCCTTGCATGTAAAACTGCAATCTGCACATAGAAATCTTTTTAAGTTCATGAATAAAGCATCATTTTCTTAGGTTTCAGATAAAAGAAATAAAGACTTGCACTGTTGAAGACATGACTGACTGGATGGATGGTGGTTTTCCTTCCAGAATCCACCAAGAAACTAGATTTTTTATTACTGAAATATCTTTTAGAGGCCAGTTCTGTGCTCCTGTGTGCAAATCAGCCCACTTGTTCTGTTCCCTCCAAAGGTTCTTCTAAGAACCCCAGTGACTCGCCAAGTTACCCACTGTGAACCCTGGGCCAGGGTTTTTGTGTTACTTGTTCTTTCTAGTAACAGCATTTATAAGGGGATGGGGGGTGAGGGCAGTATACGTGAAAGAGTTAAAGACCAACATGAAGATAGTAAACTGGAGACATTCAATTTAACTTATTCACCAGAAAACTGGAGGGTCAAAAAAGAAAGTCAGAGGGCCCAAGGCAATGGTTTTAAAATTTCCTTGCCGGGGAACACATTCATTAGGAAGAAAAAGCTTTTAACAGTGGGCTCTTAGCCTTAGCTACCCTCAAGTGCATACATAACGCTGTAGTATGGTACAGTTTCTAAAAATAGTAAGAGTTCAACCAAGGGAAGATCAGGGAGCCTGGAGGATGAAAGGGCAAGGGACAAAAAGGTTGAGGAAGGCTTCACAGAGGGGGTGGATGGCCGAGTGAGCTGAATATTAATGAGAAGTCATTAAGAATAAAAAGAATGGCAAATCTGAAAGAAGGTGGGTAGGGAGGAGAGCGGAGGGACCAACAAAGATATAGACAGGAAGGATCACTATTGAGGAAAGCCACTGAATTGCCCAACCTGGTTGGTTCTGAGGAAGCTCCCGTGAGTGATGTTAGGAGTGGGGGTGGGGTGGTACTAAAAAGGTCATAGGAAGAACCTAGAAAGCACCTGATGTCACAGGTTACCACAGAGTCACAGGAAGAAAAGAGACTTTAAAGACAATAAATGAAGAGGACGGCTTGTGGGGAATGTAAAACTAGGAAGAGTCTCCTCTTCCCTCTATGAAAAAAAGGTATGTAATAGAAGAAAAACTACTAGGTGGAAAAAAATCAGAATATCCAGATTTAAGTTCTGCCTTGGCCAGGAACTGGAACGAATGTCATCTCTGGAGTGTGAAATGAGCAGGTAAGACTGGATGACTTCTAAGCTCCTTCCCAGCTCTAAGATTCTACAGCTGGACAGTGCCATCTCCAGCTAAGGCTTATCAAGAAAGAACCCAGCCGAGCCCCTGAGTACTCTTACCTGTCTGCCAAACAGTTGGAGCAATGGAGAAAGGGGTTAAACTGCAGACCCCAATAAGGACAACTTCTGTTACACTGTACTGGCTGAGACCAGTGGAAATCACACTGCAGTGCCATTTTCCTATACCCCTTAGGCCAGCACAGATTCTCTACTTAATCACAGATGTTTCTAAGAAAATATTCTAAATACAAAAGCTACACTAAAATTTAAAACAAAAAATAACAATATTCAGAGCTCCTGAAACTGGAGTATTCTTAAGGTGAAAAGAGTATTATAAGTAACCTTAATAGTATCACATAACCTTACTAACTTAGATCTATGGAGACTTTACGTTAGTTAGCAGCCTGGCAGCTTTGTGTTTCAACGTGTAATCAGTATAAAGAGTTGCAATTCACGTTCTATTCAATCTCTTATATATATTATAAAAGGATTCTGTAGTAGCTCCAAAACTACCTTAAATGAAAATTCAAAACAATAAGTAAATTACATTCCAAACAAACAGCAATTAGAACATGGTAAACAAAAAATCCTGCCCAACTTCAGGTGCAAAATTAATTATTCTTCTGGATTCAGAAAGCAGGTGTGCAGAGTGTGTTTTTCCCCTCCTTCCATTTCCAGATCCATGCCAGTTTTCTTCCTCAACATGGAGCCTTGTGAAGGGGGCCAGAGCAAACTCTTCCTTTACTTTTTACTCAAAATAAAATGAAAAAAAGAAAACTTCCTAGGGGAAGTGAAACATTACTTTTATCATGACAGTTCAGAATACCTCTGCAATGCATTTCCTGCCTCACCCCAGTAGAGTTAGGATTCCAGGGCTGATAACTTCCTCCCAGCTGTTTTTTAAAAATCTATCTACAGTACAGTTTGTATCTTCTCTTAGTATTTCTTGTAACCAACGAATTATCCCTGAGACTTGTAAAGTCCTCAGGGTGGAAATTATCCATTCTAAAATACACTTTCTCCACATTAAACAACACTGACTCAAAGTATTGTAAAGTAATTAATTGAACAGTGAGTTAAGAAAAGCATATGAGTAAACTTTCCAAAAAAAAAAAAAAAAAAGAAAAAAACAATAAAACTCAACCAATTTATTTAATTTTTTCAATTTATTTTAGATGCAGACAGAGTTGTGGATGAGCCTGCAGTATTATGAGTTTCACAAATTCACCCCTAGAGAAAAAAGCATTGCCTATACTTTCAGGAACTGAACAAGTATTTGAAATCTCCCCATAATAATAACAAAACATAAAATCTTATCTGACAGTGCTGTAATTTGTATATATACAAAGTAAACATCAATGGGAAGATTTTTTTAGTGCAACTCAAAAAATAATATCTACATTTATTTCTTTCTCATGGTAAGATCCAGCATTTTACATCTGATGCAATATGAATCATTAGAGAAAATGAGTGATCCTAGAACAGCCCTTTTATTATGTATCAGTGTAAGTATTTCCATGTATATGTCTGTGTGTGAGTACAGAGAGGAGGGAGTAGATGGCTGTCACGGAGCTACACTGGACAGTGGCTTGCTTTTTTGTTTTGTTTTGTTTCTTTAACTTTTTTGCTTGACATTCCCCTCAGAAATTAACTTTTTGCTTGACATCTTCATCCTGTATACATATATAGGCAGACATATAAAACTGGAACAAAAGTTTGTAAAACAGTATTTTCCTTTACCATATGCAATGTACCCTAATGTTATCTTTTCTAGTCTATTTCAGTAAAGGAGGAATGCTGGCAGTGATCTACTAAATTGACTTGAGACCCCACTAATAATGCCACCTACAGGTTAAAAAACAATGGTCTGTGGCATTTCTCAAACTAATATGTACATAAACCACCTGTACTGTTAAAATACAGATTTTGACCGGGCCATTTGGGGTAGGGCCAAATTTCTGCCATTTCTAACAAGCTCCTTCTATGTTTTGTTCGTGCACAAGGCAGGACTCTCCTTTGTGAGGATGAATTTAGCAAGGTCCCTTTCCAGCTTTAAGGAGCAAGCCGCATCTATTCACAAAGTGAGATGAAAATCTTTGTTCCACTGATTTCCAATCTAATATCTGCTCTGAATAACAAAATGTTAGAGCTGGGAGGGACATGAGGGATCATACCATCCACTAATTCTCCACTGGAAGCATAATACAATCAATCTTGAGATATGGCAGGATGGGGATTAGAGGTGAGGACAGTATTTTTATTTTTATCAAAGGGAGCTTGGCTTTCAAAATGGCGAGAAACCCTGATCTAATCCAACCCCTCACTTTTCAGGAAACCTGAGGCCCAGGAGTCAAACCATGTATCCAAGGCCAGACAGCTGATCAGAAGCGGAACTAGGTCTCCATTCCCTCCACCGCTGTATAAAGCACCAGTCCTAGTTTGATGCCAGGACTGTCACAAGGATGATGAGTTTTAAAAGATGAGAAAAATTGATATGCTAGTCCCATTAAGATATCATAGAAAAAGTAAAGTATGTTTTTGTACAGCCTCTTTTATATCTCAGATTTTATTCACTGTCAACTTCTAGATGACTTAGGTGTTCATGTCTATACTAGGCATCCAGTTTCTTGCTTAAAAAAAAAAAAAAAAAAAGGGGGTAAGGTGCAGTGGCTCATGTTTGTAATCCCAGCACTTTGAGGGGCCAAGGCAGGAAAGTCGCTTGAGCCCAGGAGTTCAAGACCAGCATAGGCAACATAGCAAGGCTCTGTCTCTACAAAAAATAGAAAAATCAGCTGGGTGTGGTGGCACATGCCTATTGTCCCAGCTACTAGGGAAGCTGAGGCAGGAGGATCACTTGAGCCCAGGAGTTTGAGGTTACAGTGAGCTACTGTGCCACGGCATTCCAGCCTGGGCAACAGAATGAGATTCTATCTCAAAAAAAAAAAAAAAGGAAAGGAAACTCACACACCCTTTACATTTATATTAATTCAAAACTCCTAAAAAAAAACCACTTGTCAATGTCCACATTAGTATTTTTGTATTTATTTAAGAATCTGTGGATAGGACACATAATCATTATTTGTATAATCTATGAGAAGATATAAAAATCAAACAGGTTAATTACAATAGTTTGATGCCTTTCTGGCAAAGGAGTACATTCAGGGCAATTTAACAGATTTGGATTAGAGACCCTTACATAATCACTAGAATTGCCCAACTGCAGTCTAGTCTCCCTATATATGTCACAAATTCAGTGTTTGCTTTTATCCTAAAGCTTCACAATGTATATACTCAAATTAATTCCCTAAGACAATCTGGTTTTCCTTCAGAAGTGAACCCTGCTCCCAGCAGCCCACCAGTATACTCTGGAGAACTGTTCCTCATTTGACCATTTTCCCATTTTTACAGGGACAAGTTTTCTTACAAGTCCGATTTCTATTTAATGATACGGCATATTTGGATTGAATACCTACTGCTAACAATAGCCCTGAGACTTTCCTCTCTTTTAAGGAGTGAGCCATGCACTATTGTCTAATCACTTTAGTGGTGGTGTCTGTCAACTTTGGAATACATAGGTGCCTTGGAAGATAACCAAGCCAAATGCCGGCAAGTCTCATTCCTCTGTTCTGAAGCAGATAAATTGAAGTAGAACTTCACTCTGTGGTAAGCAGGATCTGGGAAATGCTTTCAATATTTATGCAAACCACATGCAACATTTTTTCTTTTAGTTTTAAAATTATTTCACAATACTCTATTTAGAGAGTTATTGCTCACTCAGAAAAAACGTGAAAACATTAATCTTCCTCAATATCTTTTTATTTTCTGTTTCTAAAGTTAATCACAAAGCATCATTTCATCTCCTTTACCAAAATGTGCTAAATGCACACACTGCTGGTTACTGAAAATGGGAAAGGGAATTTCTTTTGCAGAGAATCTTGGACAACATAAATTTCTTGCTTTCTGGAATGGAGATCTAGAATCTCTGTGTTTTGGGGGTGAGGTGGTCAGACTTGGGGATCAGTGGGTATCACAGGACTCACTTCCTACACTTGACTTTTCTATCCTTCTTTTCTTCCATCATATTTAGTTTCATTATTTATCTCTTGGCTTTGCTGCAGAGAATCAAACATGCAAAAATCTCAGATGAACCTGAGATGAACCTCAATGATGAGCACTCAAAATGGAGTTTCATAAATCTCAACCCTTCTAAACACACTAAACAAGAAAATGATACCATCCCTCCTCACCCACCACAAAGAAACACATTTACAAAGATCATGCCTCCCTGGAAACTGGCTTCAGGAGACTCACACTCAAAGACCAGCTCTCTGTCCCACCCCTACCTAACCCAAAACAGCTGGAAAGTTTTCCAGAACAGGAAAGGGAAGAATGGGCCAGGGCCCAAACACTGTGGTGGAACACTGTGGTGGACCCCTGCCTGGAGGACAGAGCAGACAGGAACAGCGGTCTAGGTGTGGCCTGCAGCTACACCAGGATCTCAGAGTTAAGTAAACAGAAAAGGCCGTAGAACTGAAACTTTAGAGCAGCTCTACAATATCAAATCATTTTGCTTTTTTAACTGCCAGAAGACACAGAAAGCAGTTTTAAAATTTCTATTTCTTTATAAAGGCAATTTCACAAATGCCTAAAATTCAAGTCATTGGATCTCTCTTTACATTTTTAACTAGATTTAATCTCAAAACCGTTCTGCACAGTTTAAAAATCAGAGCATAAAGCCAAAAAATGAATTAAGATGGATTCTTCTTCTTCTTTTTTTTTAAAGATCAGAACCAGGCATGATAACTGCTAGTATAGAAAACAATTTAGGAAGGAATGAGCAAACTTCCCTTTCTACACTGTGGCCAGGAAGTGGAGAAGTCCATCTGCACCCTCATGGCAGAGGACACGAGCAGCCACTTTGCTCTTCCCTGCAACCCCATTCCTAAGAATTGTTCAAACTAAAACATCATCCTATTCTTAGAAGAACTTCCATCACAAGAAAATTAAGATCAGATACAAATCTAAAGAACGATTTAATCATGCCTAAATGTTTTTTAAAAGCAATGTGGAGCCAGAATTTATCCATAAAATCTAGGACAGGTTATCTCATTCTGCTCGTCCCAGAAATACATGTAGAAACTCTGCCTGCATTATAGACTCTAACTTCACTTCCATTCTCCCTTATTACAAAATCCAATCTTACCTTGCAATAATAGCTGATACGCAAATTCTGGCTAGCATATATCTTAGAAATAGACAAACACCAGGAACAATGTTTTTCCCTTAATAGGGGAGTAAATTTAGCTTTTTGTTTACCCATTTTAGTTGGGTCTACAATATTTTATCTTTTTGTTATTATCAAAGTAATCTAGGCAGTCTTTAAAAATACATAAGTAAGCAAAAACCAATCGGGAAAAGACATTATAAACCATGACAATTTATGGAAAATATTTTTTCCCCTAGAGAATTGAGTGTTGTTATTCATAGTACTACTAATTGCTAACATTATTGAGCATTTACTAGGTTTTTGGCATCAAGCTAAATGGTTTTTTTGCAGTTTTTTATTTAATCACAATAAGGCAGGTATGCTTATCACCATTTTACAGATAAGAAAGCAGAGAGGTTTAAGGGATTTCCCCAAGGTCACCGAGGAGGTGGCAGTCTGGTTGTAAAATAAGGTCTGATAACCTCTTTAAGAGCTAAGTGGAAGAGAAAATAAGAGTAGGGGAGGGGTATGCCATTGACTTTCACTGAATCTGGGGCCTTACTGGATATACAATAGCTCTAATTAAGACTTTTAGAAAAACTGACATTTGCTGTGAACAGTATGTCCATGTCATGGTTACTAAACATCTTCCAATACAACATAACCAAAGCATAACCAAAAGGTTTGGCTAAAGAAACTGACTGCAAAACAGTAAAACAGAATGACATTTCCTTCCCTCCCTCCCTTCCTTGCCTTCCTTCCTTCCTTCCAGCTTATCATTACTATGAAGAAATATTGCTAGAAAACATTTCAGGCAATCAGCTTTCCTTTAGATCTTCTCAATATATGATATTGAAACTCCACAAAAGGTTAACACTTTCTAATATAGTATTTCTACATTTGAATTAAAGAACAAATCTCTCCCACTAGCCTCTAACCCCCTGAGGGTATGAGACCAAGCCCTGTCTAGTAATCCCACCCTATACCCCCGAGCTTGGACTAAGGGCTTTATGTGTTTGGTGAAAGAATAGAGACTGACATATGTTAATAACCATATAACTGTTACAGTGATTAAAATGTAGTATGTTGAACAGTTCTGGGGTATAAGGAGGTGGGTGAAGTTGGCAAGGACTAGATAGTGGTGGATCCTAAGTATCTTAGAAAGGAGTTTGACATCTGGGGAGAAATGCATTAATCATGTCATTTTCCTAGCTGAAACAGAATCTCTACTTTCACTGGAAATTTATTATATTTCCTCTCCAGACTGAAGCATCTCTAGAACAATTTCCCAACTCCATGACAGGTGGACTTTTAAAATTCCTAGTTTAGACCTCAAAGCACCAGGGACACTGGACAAATTATGATTGATAGTGAGAATTACAACCCAGAAAAAAAATTCAAGTCCTAATAATCTTAATCTTATTGCCTTTGGATACATGGGATACGTGGGTATCTATCTTTTCAAAACAGATTAATCAGAATTACTATAAACCTTCAAGAAGATGTAATCACTTTGAGATCCTCCTGCCTTTGGTAATGGCCACATCTGGTTAGGCAGTTGTTATTCATTCTTGCCAGGATTCGCTTTATTAGACTTTCAATTGAAAAATGACACCTTCACTCCAATCCTTTTAATTGGTTTTTAACCTTACAGAAGTGTAAAAGAGTTACTTAGAGGGCTAACTTCTAAATGGAGTCATTTGAGTGGTCTGATCAATGTCTTTCAGATGAATCACAACACTCCCACCCCCCAACTCCAACACAGTTTATTTAAAAGAAAAAAAAAAGAAAGCTGCTCCTTGAAATGCACTTGATCTCTTTAAAATGTCAAGTTTACTAAGTACAGCTATCCTAACACAATATAAATGTGATTGGCTTCTGTCAGGAAATTTAAAATTTACTGTTTACACAGTAACTACAACAGTGTATATGTACATTAAGCTATTCTAAAATTAAAGATGAAATATAAATGGAGAGAAAATGGAAAGTGGCTTTATTAACTTCCTAAGGCGCTGTAACAAATTACCACAAACTGGGTAGCTTAAAACAACAGAAATTTATCCTTTCCCAGTCCAAAACCAAGGTATTGGCAGGTCAACACAAGGCTTTAGCAAGCTCTAGGGGAGAATCCTTCCTTGCCTCTTCTGGCTTCTGGTGGCTCCTGCTGTTCCTTGTCTTGTGGCAGCAGAATTCCTATCTGTGACTCCATCTTCACATGGCCTTCTCTCTGTGTCCCATCCTCTTAAAAGGACACCAGTCATTGGACTTAGGGACCAATTTAAATCCAATTTGATTTCATCTCAAGATCCTTAATTAATTATTAAGGATTGCAACTGCCCTATTTCTAAATAAGGTCATTGGCGGGTGTGGTGGCTTGACCTGTATGTAATCCTAGCACTCTGGGAGGCCAAGGTGGGAGGACGGCTTGAGGTCAGGAGTTCGAGACCAGCCTCAGCAAGAGTGAGACCCCCGTCTCTACCAAAAATAGAAAGAAATGATCAGTGCAACTAAAAATAGAAAAAATTAGCCGGGCATGGTGGTGCATGCCTATAGTCCCAGCTACTTGGGAGACTGAAGCAGGAGGGTCACTTGAGCCCAAGAGTTTGAGGTTGCTGTGAGCTAGGCTGATGCCACGGCACTCTAGCCTGGGCAACAGAGTAAGACTCCGTCTCAATAAAATAAAATAAAATAAAATAAAATAAGGTCATATTCTGAAGTTCTGGTTAGACATGAATTTTGGGGGGATATTATGCAACCCCCTACAGTGGCTTTCTCTAATGGGCTACTTTATTTTTTTAATTGACAAATAATAATGTACAAAATCATTGGGTGATGTTTCCATACTTATAATGTATAGTGATCCATTATCTCAAACATTTATCATTTCTTTGTGTTGGGAACATTCATTATCCCCCTTCTAGTTGTTGAAACTATGTATTACTGTTAACCATGGTCATCTTACAGTGAGTGGTATAGAACACTTATTCCTCTTATCTAGCTGTAATTCTATATCCTTTAACAAATCTCTCCCAATCCCTCCCTATCCCCACCCCTTCCCACCCTCTAGGATCCTCTGTTAAAGGGGTATTTTGACTCTCCTAATCCTCCTTTTAAAAATATGAGCTGTCATCAGAATATGTATAAAGGATTTTTTCACATAAGTAGCCACTAAGCTGTAATACCAATTAATTCTTTCACCATATTTAAATCCAAAAAGAAACTTATGGGTCAACTTTGTCCTATCTCCTATCCAAAATAAGAATTTTCTTTATGGCTTAGAGACTGAGGGTAGGGGTAAATTAAAAAAAAAAATTAAAATGTCATTAGAAAACAACAGATGCTCAAATTTACTTCTAAAACATCTCTAAGTCTAGTCTCCCCTTCTTTCATCCAAATTTAAATCTTTAGTGATAACTATTATCCACCAAGGGTACTCCCCTAAACCTCAAAAAAAAAAACAAAAAAAAAAAAAAAACACAATAACCAAACAACTTCTTGGGCCTGGATGACTTCTAGAAGGCAGTATAGTCACTAGGATTGAAATGACGGAATCTGAAATCAGAGTTCAGATCTCACCCTGACCACTCACGAACTATGTGACCTTGGGCAAGTTACTTAACACCTCCAAGCCTCATCTCTCCATCTGTAAAGTGAGGAGGATGATACCATCTCTTCCATTCCAGCTCACAGAGTTGTTGTGAAGATTACATAAGATAATGACTGCTGAGCCCTCAGTAAAATGTCAAGCTTGTAAGAAGCGCCCAATCACTGTTACCTACACTTGAGTCCATCTTTCTCAATGTCCCTCTCTACATTTGGTATCCTGGCATCCAGGGGGGCCTGCCCAGGGCATACAGCACCCACCAGTTCTAACCTTAAAATTGACCTATGCGTGTAAAGGTATAGGAACCTCTCTCTCCTACTGGGAGGTTCCTTTACACAGTTACATTAAAGAAAAACTAGAGAAAACTGAAGGGGAAAAAAAGGCCCTGTGGGTTCCACAGTGGAAGATAATGTGCAAGGCAGGGAAATGGTAAAGCTGGGGGTGCTGAGTCTCCAGGAGGGGTCCCTGGAAAGGCTGGCCTGTTCAAAACTGCCATGGTTCCTGGACTGTCTAATTGAGTTAGCTTTGTCATCTGAAATGCTAACTTAGACACGTTGGGATTAAGACCCCTCCTTAAAATCCCCAAACCAGGATACAAAGCGATGGAACAGTCACTACCTACGACAATGGAGATGAGCGTTCCATTAGTGGCACCTCACGTTCATTATTCTCAAGCTTCACATACACAAGAGAGTGAGTACAAAAGGTCATCCAGTTTACATTTTTCACTATGATTATTAGAAGCAAGGAACATATTCTCTTCCTCTACCCAATGTACCATATGACAAAGCTGTGCTCACAGAAGTCTCAGAACTGATGCTGGCAATATCAGTCCTAAAAAGCCCATTGAAAGACGGGATTTCTGGGCTAACCTGGGTATCTGATCTATTGACAACATTTCAGTAGGAAAACCTGGGACCCAAACTACCAAACACAGTACAATGCTTCTGGGAGAAAAATGTGTTCCGATTTCAAAAATCCAAACTTAGAGAAGAACTTTTGGATGAGAACTTTTTTGTCTATGCAGTAGGATGATTTCATTTCTTAATCTAAATATTATAATTGTATTAATGTATGTAAAACTATAGTAATGGTCTAAGCAACTATATCAATTTGTTGGCTAACACTCCCGTATGGCCAAATCAAATATGGTGGACTGAATGTTTGTGTCTTCCCCAAAATTCATTTGTTGAAATCCTATGGCCTAATGTGATAGGTATTAGGAGGTGGAGACTTCGGGAGATAATTTAGGTCATGAGGGTGGAGCCCTCATGAATGGGGTTAATGTCCTTATAAAGCAGACCCCAGAGAGCTCTGCAGCTTTCTTCCTACCACAAGAAGATACAGCAGTCAGCAGTCTACAACTCGAAGGAAGGCCCTCACCAGACCCCGACTGTGCTGGCATCCTGATCTCAGACTTCCAGCCACCAGAACTGTGAGATCAATTCCTATTGTGCATAAGCCACTTAGTCTACTTTGTCAGAGCAGCCTGAACTAAGACATCAACCAGCCAGGTCTTTTTATATACACAGTCATATTAAAATTCCCTCAGTATTTTTCACCAAAATGCAAGATTGCCTGATTATTTATTCCTATTAAGGTTCCTTTTGTTAACTTGGGCTTATCTCCCCCGACACTGCTATCTCTTTGGAAGCTGTTATTCTGGGTAGAGCACTATTCCTCCCGGCTAGGCAGTATCTGAAGAATCGAGAAGCACGGCTTCTACATAGTGTATAAGTTGCTGTCTTCCACAAGTTTGACCACAGGATATTCACACTCTATCAAATCCTAAGACCACCCCCATGCCTTGATTTTCCTGGCTGCTTTCCCCTCTTGCTATTCGACAGATCTGTACATGGTTATCAGTATAGAACTTAAAAATTTCAAAATATTGTTATTAGCTGCAGTAGGTGGGGCTGTGGTGGTGGTAACTATGGGAATGAGGCAAGTGAGGTCACATTACAGACATCAGAGTACCCTTTTTATCATAATGCTTGTTTTTTGCAGTATTCCCTTAGGAGGGATGAATAAGAATTGGGTAAATCTCTACATTTTAGCAAGAGCTTTTAAACACTAAATGTTTTGTCCTAAACTTAACTGTACCGGGCAAGTTTTGTGGAGGTTGAGGCAGTGTGAGCAGCTGCACACCACTGTCTGGTTTGCCTCTTTGGTTAGACAGCCGGGGGTTGGGGAGGGCTGTGTCTCTGCAATGGCACAAGCCCTGGAACCCTCCCTGTCTCTGCTGCCAATGGCAGTCTTGCCCACTCTGTGTACAGCAGAGAGGATGAGGAAAAGGGCCAACAGAAAGAAAGAAAATGGAAACTCGCTCTTATCACTCACTGCATTTGGGCTCTGAGATGCTCAGGAATCTCTCCTCCCTGCCACGTCCTCCCCCACAAGACACAGAGATCCTCCCTGGCCCACAAACATACCCCAGGCAGTGACTTAAAAAATTACACAGCAAATATTCCACAGGAAAAACAAAAAGGCTTTTCCCTGTCCTGAATTTCAATGAGTTTCAACTGAGCTCTGAGGTTTATGGCTGGCCTGGGCATCTCAGCCAGCTCGGAGTATCTACACTCACCTCTGAAACCATTGCCAGTGTCCTAGAGGAACTGAGAATGGCTCTAACGCATCAGTCCGGCTGTCCTGTACCAAAGCTCCAAGGAACACATGGTGTTAGCTTCACTGACATCAACCTTAAGAGAAGTACCCCAATTTTTCTTTGGACACAGTCTTGACTCAATTACTCACAAATCTGTCATTCTCTGCTTGGCACCCATTTACATTTCCTGCCTGCATCACCCCTGGACTTAAAAGATCGATGCTTTATAAGACAGTTCATTCTTCATCGCTGAAAGATTCAAACAAACAGAGCAACTTCATTTTGAGGGCTATTTCACCCAGTGGTCCTCAGACTTCAGTGAACTTCTAAATCACCTGGACACCTTAAAATGCCCCCCCGCCCCGAGTTTGAGTACGCCTGTGTTAGAGGGACCCAATAGTTTACATTTTTAATGAGTAGCCAGAGAGATTGTGATAGAGGTAGTCCTACAGAAGGTAGAACCAAGACAGTGCATCTTTGAAATTCAGAGACCCGGGTGTTCTTCCTACTCTGGAAGTAGATATTAATATCTACTCCATGGTTTTTGACAGCTGATCTGAATCTCCTGGGCACTCTGGCTCTGTGTCTGCGCCACTCCCCAAGCAGCCCAATTTCGTCCCTTCCTCCCCACAGGGTCTACCTTTCAACTCTTCCAGATGACATTTGGCCCTTTTACTCACCAGCAGGAAAAGGCGTCTCCTGGTTCTAAAACTGCCTGCTCCATGGCCGCACCCTCCAGATCCTCTTTTGCATCAGCTGATCCAAGCAATTTCCCGTTTCCTGATCTGACACTTCTAACCAACCCTCCCTCAGATGGGAAAGGTTTTTGTGGCTCCACTAATTGACATGTAGAGTTCAATGTCCACCTCGAGGTTGACAAGTCTCCATACTTCACTGAGTACAAACAAATGCAACCAGGTCTGCTGGGATGAATCCCCGTGGGAGAAGCCTTCCACAGGGCCCCGAGTACACAGTTATAAGGCAAAGATCATCCTGTGCCTACTCGGGCAAGGAGTCAATTCCACATGTGCTCATTTCATCACTGTCTCCATCCTTACTTTAACTTACGTGACTGTTAGTAGCTAAAATTTCAGAAAGTGGCTGCTTTGGTAAATCCAATGACCTCATTTTAAGCAAAAAGGGTAGAGTATCTCTAGGCATATTCCTGACACACAGCCACTGCCAGGTACTGACAATTTCTTGTTGAAATAATGACTGATAAGCATACCTGATTTCGCATGCTGGACGTGTTTTTGAAAAATTTTACGTGAGCAAATACATGTTTTAAATGCAGTACAGAAACAGGATTTTTAAAGAAAACCTGAGAATAAAATCAGCCAATACTGTGCCCCCCAAATATGCATGAAATACATAAACACTATGCTACAAAGATATAGGGGTTCCTATGTGCTCAAATATATTAAACATCTAGTTGGTAATGAGAAACATACTCAAACAAAAGGTTAAAGAACAAAACAGCAGTTAAGTAACAATTATATGTAATGAGGAATCCTTTTATAAAGAGAAGTGACTAATTTAGCTATTTTTTAAAATCAGTGCCATCTGAGATGTGTCCTCTGTATTCTGCAAAAAAAAAAAAAAAAGGCAAGAAAAGTTAACCAAAACAGTGAAGGTTGGGAATAACAAAAGTGAGGGGCCGGGCGCGGTGGCTCACGCCTGTAATCCTAGCACTCTGGGAGGCCGAGGTGGGCGGATCGTTTGAGCTCAGGAGTTCGAGACCAGCCTGAGCAAGAGCAAGACCCCATCTCTACTAAAAAAAAATAGGAAGAAATTATATGAACAGCTAAAAATATATATATAGAAAAAATTAGCCGGGCATGGTGGTGCATGCCTGTAGTCCCAACTACAGGCTGAGACAGGAGGATCCCTTGAGCTCAGGAGTTTCAGGTTGCTGTGAGCTAGGCAGACACCACGGCACTCACTCTAGCCTGGGCAACAAAGTGAGACTCTGTCTCAAAAAAAAAAAAAAAAAAAAGTGAGGCACCTCTAATGGAACAGATGTACATCTTTAAGCTCCTGCATAAGACTTAAAAAACTTAAGTTTTAATTCCCCTTCACATTCTTACAGAACTACCGCTCTGAAATAGCTTTCACGACAAACTTACAAATAGCAAGAATACTACAGGAACTCACTCCCATTCCCCAGAGGTAACCTGATCCCTTAATGGGGAGTGGTGCAACTCATCCCCTGCTCAACACAAAGGGCAGTATTGCTTTTCCACTCCACCCACACGCACCAAGTGAGAAACCATCACATCAGAATTCTGCTCTAATGTAATAATAAATAGCAGGAACTGAAGAAAAGGGATATTGCAGAGATCATCTTCCTGGAAGAGGCAGACCTCGAATTTCAACCTGAGGAAGAGAGATGTGAACTAGGAGAGAGGAAGATAGGAAGAGTTCTGTGGCCACTTATGATAGGCTAACAAAAGCCTGGAGGAGAGAAAGGAGAAACAGACTTCAAGAAGCAAGCAAGGCACTTTTGGCTGGAATGGCAGGTAGGGGAAAGAACAGCTATAATTGGAAGTGGACGCTTCCATAACCATGTGCATGTTTATAAGCGATTTCTGTAGAGAAATATCTTCTACTCTGCAAATTAAAAACAACAAAAAATGTTTCCTTATACAATGTGTACAACAGGGCCACCAGGTTGATACCCCTGTTACAGATAATGTGACCATGAGTGAGTCATGAAGTATATGGGCTTTATTTTAGGTCCACCAATGTGCCCCACTGAATTATGCCTAAACTGAATAAATGCCTGGTACAGCTGTTATGAGATGAATTGTATTCCCCCCACCCCCTGCCTCCCCCAAAAAGAAAGACTGGAGTCCTAACTCCTAGCACCTTGGAATGTGACCGTATTAGGAGAAAGGGTCTTTACAGACGTAATCAAGTTAAAAATTAGGCCCTAATCCGATATAACTGGTATCCTTTTAAAAAGGGGGAAATTTGGACACAGAGACAGGCACAGAGAGAGAATGTCAGCTGGAGTTCTGTTGCCACAAGCCAAGGAACTACCAGAAGCTGGGAGAGAAGCCTGGAGCAGGCCCTTCCCTAGCTCCTGCAGGGGCAGCATGGCCCTGCTGACACCTTGATCTTAGAATTCTGGCCCCCAGAACTGTGAGAAAATAAACTTCTGTGGTTAAGAAACATAGTTTGTGAAACTTTGTTATAGCAGCCCTAGCAAACTAAAACACAGGTGCTTCAGTAGTTTGCTTGGGTCGGGTTGCTTTAATAACTTGTAAAACACAAATTTTGCCAAAAAATATTTTTAAAGAAAAACATTAACATTTTGCTTCCAAGATACTATTTCTATTTTACTATAGCTCTCTGTCTCACCACTTCAGATTTAAGGCCCAAGTCTTAGGGATTCAAAATAAATATAACTAAGATAATGTAGATTACATAGGTCCATGAAGGATGCCTCCCCAAATAGAACCAAACAAAATAATTATCAAGATTGAGCTTTTAATACAAAATCTTTTGACCAGAGCCATGAATGAGATCTACCTTCACTTGGTTTTGTTCTGTGTCTACCTATACTCATGGTATAGGTAGCTAATAAGTATTATTATCTGGTTTGGGTTTCATTTTCTTTCAATTCCTTCTAAGCAACTTTTGATGAAAAGAGTCAAAAAAGAAGGATCCTACAGATCAGGGGGTTGGCAAACTACTGGCTGTAGGCCAAATACCACCTGCAGCTGGCTTTTGTACTTAAAGTTTTATTGGAACACAACCATGCCCATTTGTTTATGTATTGCCTATGGCTGCTTGTGAGCTACAAAGGCAGTGTTGACTAATTGTGACAGAGGCCTTATGCCTACAAAGCCTAAAATATTTGCTGTCTGGCCATTCACAGAAAAACATTAGCTGATCCCAGCTATAGATAGTTTATGAAATGTATGAGCAGCAGTTCCTATGCAAACTTCATTGTTTCCCTTGATTATCAATAATCCCAGTTCCACAAGTACTATTTTCCAATCCTACTTCACACATTTGACTAGAGAACAATCAAAAGAGGAAGGGCCTCCTTGGAATTTGAAATACTATCATTTCTGCTTAAGTTTCTCTTAATGCTCTCTAGTTTTTCCACATCCGTTTTGAAGAACTAAAACCAAATTTAGCAATGAACTGATGCCTAGAACATGGAAGATATCCTTCCTTTTCTTCTCTACTCTGCTTTAGTACCCTAATAAGCAGCTTAACAGAGCTGATTAAAGGGTAGAGAAACTCTAAGGTGACAACCAACACAAAACAGCCAGCTGAGAACCTTATTTCTATCCTGGAATCAAATCAAATGCACCTAAGGAGAAAACAGTCAAAATTCAGGTCAACTGAAGCAAGACAACTGCAAAGTAGATGTATGCTTACTATGTACTACTTCAATATTTGATCCTTTTGTGGCATTAATTTCTAACATATAGTTATTTGTACACCTGTTACATAGCCCTATTAGATTATTATGGTTGAGAACAGGAACATTGATTTGTTATTCCCTTCAGGGCCTGACACAGTTCTTGGCCCATAATGTGCCCTAAAATATTGACTGAATGAATGATAATCCAAGCTGAATTTGCTTGAAAATGTCCAAACTGTACTGGCAGTCAGGATATATGGGTGCTAGTCCTGGCTTTGTTACAAATAAGCTATGCGACATTAAAACATCCTCACCTTTACAATGAGCATAGGGAAAAGCTGATCTCTAGGTCTTTTTGGCATTAATATACTACTATGCTTCTCTGGTGATAACACATGATATAATGGACATGACTTCAGATCACTTCATCTAAAACATTAGTATCACATCGTAGGATTGATTCAAGGTAAAATTTCATGATGCAGACACCAGAAACAGTTGGTGAGGGAGACCCACAGATATCCACCCACCTTTCTCTGGTCTATGCAACTAAAAACCTTAATATAGATAAAAAGAAAAATGCTACAAATGAACAATTGGTGTCTGAAATATGTCAATTATAAAAATGGGCAATGAAGTGGCCATTTAGATTTTTCAAGAACACACAGCAGTATGTTTCAGATGAGCTTTCTGCACTATAGAGTTGTAAAGTCTTAACTGTGGTTTCTTCTATACAGGAACTTACACCTAGAAACCACAGAGTAAGTCTTGTATGCTGTAATAAGTCAGGCAGGAAGGGGCTAAAGATATGCAAATTTGTCTACCCACAGCCAATTATATGAGAAAGACAAAACAAATTTAGAGGGCAAAAGAGTATTCATAAATAATTAGAACTTGTGGGTTTTCCAGATCACTGATATTTTAAACTACATTGATTTCAAGTCAGTCATCTTGATTTTGTAAACACTTTAAAAAGCAGAAAAACAGGAGTGAAAATTGACCTTAAGAGAGGAGAAATTAAAAGCAAAAAAGAAATACGAGTTAGCAGATACTAATGTATTTTGTCTGAAGATAACAAGCAACTTAGCATCACTAAAGGCCTGCTCTGTTTAGGGAATGATAAAAAAACAAACAAAAAAACCCCACCCTCATATGAAAACAATTCCGAAGTCCTATTAATGATTTTTTTTTTTTTAAGATATATCCTTTAAAGTTCATTAGAAAAACATGTTGGTGCAAGGGTGTACCATACTTGGAAGAGTAAAGACTTTTTTTTTTTTTGACACAGGGTCTCACTCTGTCACCAAGGCTGGAATGCAGTGGCCCAATCATAGCTCACTGTAACCTCAAACTCCTGGCTCAAGGGATCTGCCTGTCTGAGTAGCTGGAACTACAGGCCTGTGCTACCATGTCTGGGTAATTTTTTTTTCCTGTTGTAGAAAAGGAGTCTTGCTATGTGGCCAGGCTGGTATTGAACTCCTGGCCTGAAGTGATCCTCCTGCTTCAGCCTCCCAAAGCACTGGGATGACAGGCTTGAGCCACTGGAACTGGCCAAAGAGTGAAGACTTTTAAGGTAGGTGTAAGACTTTGGATAAATTACTCAGTGTCTCTGGATTTTAACTCCTTATGGGTAAAAAATAAAGAGGTTGGACACGATAATCTCTAATGTCCTTCCCAACTCTAAAATGCAAAAGCTTCCTTTAAGTATTAATAAGTGTTCCCCAAACTGTCCCAAGAATATAGTTAGTAGATACTATAGGACTAAGTGATCCCATGATCAAATAATTCTAGGAAAACAATGTTGGACAAATGTTTTTACTGCAGGACTTCTCAGAGATTTTTGGCTGCTAATTTACACTGTTACTCTACTGAACAGTGCTAGATAATATATAGTGTTTCCCAAGTTTCTTTATATACTGAATATTTTAATTCCTGAAACATTTTCAACATAATAGAACCCAAGTACCTTAGTAAACACAATTTGGGAAAAGCAGCTTTAAACAATAAACTTATAAATTTAAAATCAGATGCTGAAAGAAGCATAATAGTTAGGGCATCTATTTCAGAAATCTTCATAACACCTCTATAGTGTTTACATGTCATAAGGCATTTTATCTTACATTAACTTGTTTGACCCTTAACTCTGGGAAGTCAAGGGCAGACGTAAGAATAATTTCTATTTTCCCAATGCGAACAGAGTTTCTCTTTCATTTTTTTTTCTTCACCCTTTGTATACTTTATGACTGAGAGTTTCTCTTTTAGGTTTTTTGATCACAAGTATTTTCTGCTAATGATTAGAATAATCACAATCTTCTTCCACTGTTATAATTGCAGGCTTTCCTGGACCCATTCTCCAAGATCCTCTTGTGTAAACTGACTTGTTATGAGACAGGCCAAAGGAGGAGAGAAGCATCCAGAGTACCTGTGCCAGGTAGAGTATCACATATGACGTCATCTAATCATCTCAATAATACTAACTACTATCCCTAGTTTTGCTTTGGAGGAAATTGAGACCCAGAAAGTTTAAGATATGTACTTTCAAATGATGACGTTGGGATCCACATCCCTATCCACCCTTTTCTCTTTGAAAGCAACTTTCAAATGATTTGATGGTGTTGTTTTTTAAGTTTGGCTTGTGGTTCAGTTAAAAAAAAATTAACATTTTATTTTGGTTTGTGGTTCATGGTTGGTTGAAGTCTGTTTAAAATATGATTTTGATTTACACAATTACATCAGTAGTTGTAGGGAAGTATAATTTACACAAGAGCCTCCATCTTAATAATTTATAACTGTATTATCTCATTTAATCCTCCCAAAAAGTCCACAAGGCGAGGGTCCTGGAGCTATTCTACCTTCAAGATTTTAACTTCAGAATTTACTCTTTGAAGCAGCCTGCTTTGTGTTTAACCTCTCTCTCAGGGAGTTTTCTTTTTATCTTATCAGAAGCTCCATTGCCCCTCCCTGTTCTGAAAGTTCATTATCTCTCCTGATTTCACTTGTTTCTTTAGCCTTAATAAGGATGCTATCAATTTTCACAGCATACTCATCTCACCAGTGCCAAACCCTACAGAAACTGGTTATCCAGATTCTTTCCCTCATTTATTGCTGAAGGAGAGTGACAGTGTCTTGGTGACTGAGACCTCTGAACTCCCGTGGGCCCTCACTACAGCTTAGTCAGCCTTTTACTCAACTCTCAATGCTCACCAAATTCCCAAGAGCAATTATTCCAAATCTTTTGTCACACATCTTAAGCTTAGAATCTCATTTTTTTTTTAAACATGCACAGATTGACCTAACCTCTTTACTGCACTGTAAGCTTTTAAAAAGTTGAGCTTCACTGCTCTTCCTACCGTCTCTAGCATAACCCATCTTCTCCTTCCTGTATCACTGACAGGAAACTCTGAGGAGATGCCTTTCCTGTAAGACTAACCCCGCCTCGATCTTTCTTCAAAGTAAGACCTATTTCCAAATATTCTTTTTTCTAGTGCCCTATTCTACCCTAGAGCCGCAGTCAGAGGCTGAACTAATCTTGTCTCTACGCTGCTGCTGGAACATTTCAGAAGGGACTCTTTCCTTTTGGCATCCGATTTTCGTAACTAAGGACACTCCCTCTTCACTCATTCACCCTTTAAACTCTTTGGAATGTGCTTCCTACCACCCTGGCCTCCACCCCCCTTTCCTGCCCCAGCACACACAGTACTCTATTGAAACTTGTGTTTCAAAGGCTTACAAAGACCTCCCAATGGATATTTCTTATAGCCTTTTACTAGGCCTTTGTCTTCTTTGACCTCTGGGCAATGTTTAAAGGAGCTGATCACTTCTTAAAACTTTGTCCTTCTTGGCTTCTATGATACTCACTTCTATGATTCTCCCAGTATTTTGCCATTTCTTTTTCCTACTTTGCCCGGAGCTCATCCTACTCGTTCCCACAACAGAATCTGTGCTCCCCAGGTACGTCCCATCCCTTTTCTTGACACTTTCTCTCCCTGAGTGCTTTAATCCATTCCCAATGCTCTGCCTATTAAGTCTGAGGAGTTGCTGAGCTTCTTCCCCAGAGCTCTAGTTCTATGTTTCTACCTGCTAGCTAGAAATTTCTGCCTGGGATAGGGAGTGAGGACAATAATGTGTAATTCATGTGGCCAAATAAAAATGGCCAAGTGAAATTCATCGCCTTTCCCTGGAAACTATTTTATTGTGGTGGGATGAACAAAAGTCCTCACCACTCTGCCCTCTACCCATCCATCCATCCTCCATATTCCTACTGAAGAGGCAGATGCTTTAACGTACCCAATGCTCTCGTTAACTATAGATGTTGTGGGTGACTGTATAGTTACAGATGACATACATTACCAAGAAAGAGACTTGCCATGTAAGAATGTGAAGATCCAGGACAAACATGGAAATCCATGCAGCCACGTGAGGCAGCTTCTACGCTGACTTCATGGCAATCCCAAAGGAGCAGTAAAGAAATGTTTACAACCATCTCCTGGATCCAAACTGAGCTCTTAAAGTGCTTCTCACTAGGGGGCATGATTAGCCATTTGGGCTGGACAATGCTTCCTTATGAGAAACTGACCTGGACACTGCAGGATACTGTGCATCCCTGAAGTCTGGACACTGAGTACCAGAATTCAGCAATTCTCCCCCATTTACTTTTAACATCTAAAAAAGGGTAGAAAATCCCTATAACAGAAAGGCTGGGTTCCCCCTCGTCACTGAGCCCAGAGCAAGCAAGGTTACAGTAACTTCTCATTTTCCCAATCATTTAAGACTAGAAATCTAGGACCTTCTTTCCAGTCTCACCAGCCAAATCTTGTCAGTTCTTCCTGCACAATATCTGGACTCCATTACATTTAATACACATGCCGCCTCTACTCCATTTTACATCTTTATTTCAACCGAGACAATACCTTCTAAACTCAGGGTCTCCTCTCATTCAGTTTATAGCAAGCTTGATCCTGCACTCCAACCTCTACGCTGGAGTCCAGCTGACCTAATGAATTACTCACTGTTCCCCTAATAAAATGCATGATTTCTATCTTCAAATCTTTGTTGTAGTGCTCCTTCCACCTGAAATGTCAACCAACTATCCTGCCTCCTGAGTTAGAGATGTTGCCATCATCTTCAAGTCCTCCTTTTCCCTCTCCTCCTACATGCAGTCACAAAATCTTTTGGAAGACACGGATCCCTTTGACAAATTAACAAAAGCCATGAACCTCTACCCAGGAAATAACCAATGTATGCAATATTTTACACACAATTTTAGGGGCTTGGTGCACTCAAATATCCATAAAGTTTGGTCTCTCCCGTCTATGATTTAAGTGCCTTCTTTGGGGTCTTCACTGTCTCTCAGCTGTTTTAACAGCTAGCTAACTGCTTTCCTGGCCAGCTTCTCTCAGGAGCAACGGTGTATCTCTGCACCATACCAGTTTACTTCTCAAGGATTTATGTCCCATTCAAAAGCCACTTAACTTTTGCTACACACTTAATAATTAGGTAACTCAATGTTTCTGAGTCTCTATGTTAAACTTTCAGTTAAACAAAAGAACTAATCCACTCTGCTAGAGTCGGTCTGATGCATTTGACATATAACACTGAGACTACAAAGTAGAATGAAAGTAGCTTTTGGAATATTTGAATAGGTAAGGTTGGATGGATCATAAATGGTCTTCCAAAAAGGTGATCTATAGGCAGTTTCTTCAAAGGAGAGAGAGACAAAGAGATTTTGCCTTAGAACGGAGAAAGGAAATGCTGGGTGATAGAACTGATACAAGGAAAAAAAGGAGGTAAGAATCTGAGATAATGCAAAACAATGAGGCTACATACTTGCTCCCAACCTACAGCACGAAAACAATGAGACTGGAACAGATTTTGTAAAGTGAAGCATCAACTAGCAAAGTAAGAACCTAACAAGGCTGGTTCTAGCTAGTTCTTACTGCTTCCTTCTACCTGGCCCCCATCTCCCCCTCCTTCCATTCAATACTCTCTCCTCCTCCTTTCACTCTCAAGCCTTGCTGCTTCTGCAGTACACACCTAAAACTCCCCTGGGTAACACACTAACAACTGCTCCTACAGTGCTGACGTTATCTGTACCGTGAACTTACAGAAGTCCTCACTGCTCCATTGCATTGGAGACGCCTCTACCGAAGCCACACCTTCCCCTGCACTGCCCTTTCAAACAGCTAAAAACTAGAAAGGAAGTCTGCAATGAAGACAATAATAAGTATTCATAATAAAATAAACCCAAAATGTTCTGACATAAGCAGAACAGTCTTGGTATGTCACATCAAACATAGAAATTAAATGTGGGGGGAATTTGTCTACAAAACAGCTGTAAATGAAAATAGAGGTGAATGGAATAATTCCTCAATATTTAGAATATTTAGAACAGCTACTCTCCTGAAAAGTAATCTAGAGTATGAAATTTCACATATATAGCTACATTTCCCCTTTGCTAACTCATATAGAAAAATTAGTGCCTTAAAAGTGTTTTGAAAAGTATAGGTCTGTTTAAAATATGCATAAATAGGAAAATATTGTTATTAAATATAAAGCTATCTGTCAGAAATCAATGATTTCCAAAAAGGTGGTAAAAGGTGGTATAGGAGTTTGTAGAAAATAAAAACAATAGAAATTTATAAAGAATAGGAGAGGTCTACATCTCAAAACTCAGGCATTAGCACCTTCATGCTTGAAAATCTCAACATGTATTCTTTGGGATTTCACCATAATTTTGAGACATTAAAAATAATACAATTTTCTAGGGTTTTTTGCACTTTGCCTTTTCCTTGATAACCAAAGGATTGTGCACTCATTGTGGAGGGCAAGGGGGACAGGAAGGTTGAAAAAAATGGTAAAGAATCATGACAAAAGTCATTGGTGACTCTACAACAGAGGAAACCACTTGCTAATATTTTGGCATATTTCCTTCCATTATTTAAAAAAATAGATTTGAGACTGTATTGTATATGCAATTAACAAACACAAAATAATTTTCCGTAGTTTACATTACATTGTTTTGAAATGCCATATGTTTAAATGAATAAAGTGGAGCCAACATAAATTTCTA
This sequence comes from Eulemur rufifrons, assembly GCF_041146395.1. NCBI lineage: Eukaryota > Metazoa > Chordata > Mammalia > Primates > Lemuridae > Eulemur > Eulemur rufifrons. The sequence goes on along the minus strand of NC_090983.1, from coordinate 64,499,528 downwards.
TTTATTAGGGTACTATTACATAACATCGAGTTTTGTCAATGTTGCTGTCATTTAGTAAGTGTTAAATAACAATTTATATTGGCTATTTTTATTCAGAATTTAATTTGCTCCATTTTTCCCCCTTATCCTAATCCAGGAAAAGCTTTCTTCCTTCCTAACAGTGTGTCCTATTTTAAAGTTTATCAAGATATTAGAATGTGTTAAGCAAAGCATTATGTACAGATGTGAGTTTAAAAACAAACACCCACCAAACACCTACAGATGTTGAAGGACAAAAAAAGTTTATTTTTCTGAGTAATGCAAAGACGGCATCTTTGAAAATCAAGCATACAAACAAGACAAAGGAAAGAATTCAGGAAATAATCATGCATATACCATGACTCAAATCCATCAGTTTTCAGCAAATTTAAAGATAGCATTTTTCATGGATAAGAGTGATCAATGCCCTTTTTAACCTTTCTCAATCATATTATTTGCATTTAACAAAGAAGAGAGGATTGAAGGGCTTTCCTTCCCCGAAGAAAAAGCAAACTCTGCTACCAAAAGCATAATCCATGACCAACTGTTTAAAAATATGGTGGGATCTACTTTTCCTACGTCTTTCTTGTTCTTTTTTTTTTTTTTTAATGTGGTTGAGAATTTCATTTTCAACCTCCAGATCCTTACCCTTTTTGAGGCTGCCCCACATTCTAAACATGGCCCATTCCTAGGAGACTGTGTCAAGGTCTCCCTGGACCACACAGTCTCCTAGGACCACCCGCTGTCGCCTGCTCTGTGGGGACTTTAATAATAACACCTTAGAAGGATTAACAACCACCACCCTGTGAAGTGGGCACTATTATCTTTACTTAGCGTTAACTGACGCTTAGGGAGGTTAAGTGAAAAAGCATGCAAATGGTAGAGCCAGAACTTAAGCCAGGGTCTTTCAATTAAGTTGAGTGTAGGAGGAAGCATTGAACAAATGGTTAAAGAAGGTAAAATGTGAATTTTGCATTATTATCAGGGCTTAAGGAATATGCAAAGAGGCAAAATCTTAAGTGGAAAAAGTAGGAACAGTATGCTTTATAGTCATGATTTTTTTTAATAACTACTTTTAAAAAGTGAATTGGGTTCCCCAGAGACAGGGTTGCTGGATTTAGCAAATAAAAATACACAGCACGACAAAATATTAGGGACATACTTATCCTAAAGAATTATTCATGATTTATCTGAGATTCATATTTAACTCAATGTCTGGTATGTTATCTGTAAAGGCCTTTATGAAACAAACAAAAAACACTAATAAATTACAGAGCTACAATTCCCAAAGCTGAAATCTGGGACGCTGTGTGTGCCACATGTCTTTGGGAGGCCAAGGAAAGGGAAGTGCAGTGAGGCTACAGCTGTTCTTGACTGGGCTTCCTTTTCTTTTTCCTAAAAGCAGTCACAGCCCTTGATCCACACGCTTTCACCGGCTAGGCCATTTAATTTCACTGCCTCAAAACTCCGCCCCTTTTCTACTTTATATGGATCTTGTGAAGATTGATACAACTAAGGTTGAGAGGGGATATCATATACAAAGTTAAAATATGTATTTATTGGCTGAGTACTTTAGAAATATATTCTCAGAAACTTGGATAAGACAGACTCTACCCCCGCCACCAAGAAAGGGCTCAAAAATCAAAGTATTACCAATATATGGCGAGCCTAATTGACAGCAGTCGCTAAAATGAAGGGAAAAACAAAAACTAGAAATGTGTTCAAAACCAGAAGTGAACTATGGAAAATGTAGTAAGACACCTAAAGTGGTGCCTAGCAGAAAAAGTGGGCAATCACTGATCAATTCTATACTTTTCAAATGGCTATGCATGAGTTGATATTTAAAACATTGTCACCTTGACTCATAAATACTGCTGAATCACAAATACATAAATAGTATAAAAATGAGACAAGATCTTACCTATACATGCCAATTTAACTTTCTACTACTTTCCCCTAAACTTTCAATCTCTGTAGCTCAGAAACATTTACTTTCTTTTAAAAAACAAATTGGAACTTGCTCAGTGTTCATTTAAACATCTTCTACGCACAACTTTAATCTTCAAACTTTAACAAAACTCAATCTACTAAACACAAATTGCTGTGAACAGAAACTGCCTGAAGAGGATTAATCAACAGCTTTGTATGTCATCCTCTAAACAAGGCCAAACACTGAATCACTGTTGAATTCCTCACGTGCAGCTATACCCAGTTAATCTTCAAGAAAGCAGTAAACTATGTAAATCTACTTACACTGGGGAGATAAGTACTTCACTCATCAAAAGTTAGCAACATTTAACAACTATTAGAGGGCAAGACCATTTGTAAAGAAAAAGTACACACATGCACGCGCGCACACTCGCATGAAAAATTTTGCATTCACTCCTCTACCGTCAAAACCCCACTGCAAACTACTAAAGCAACATACTACTTAGCAAAAAAGGCCTTCCTACATGCCATGATTTGCAAAAACCAAACTATATGGCATAACTGAGTCAACTACCTCAAGAAAGCAGTTCCAAAATGGAAACAAGGAAACATGAAAAGAGAAATAGCTAATAAAAGAATTCAAGAAACATAATACAAAAGAAAAATGAAAATGTCACTTTTCTATATTTAAAGGCCTTTAAGTATAAAGCACTTTTTTTTCTTTCAAAACACACTAAAATATTTTCACAGATACAAAAGTCCTGAAAATGGTTTTCATTTTGTTTTGTGGGGTGCTGTTTTCATATAATCAGACTGGATTTGCTTAACAAATATCATAAACTTCAAAGTCACAGTCAACAGTAACAGGACATACACATTTCCCCATTGAGACCTGAACCAACAATCTTTATCTAGATACTGCCTACTGGGTTTTCACTTCACTCAAAAGCTGCTCATTTTGACCTGAGCCAAGCAGGTGTATATCTAATGTGTTCACAGGCCTGTGATGCAGGAAAATCCTGTTTATCCCAGATGATGCCAGCGATCAGTGCTCCCTGATGCCCTGACTATGCTATGTGGGGGGAGGAAGGAGATGAGCACCACCCACTCTGCTTTAACTGAAACTGGCTGACTACCATACAGTCAGCCCTCCATTTGCAGGGGTTCTGAATGTGCCTAACCTCATACCAAAAACATCTGGGGGAAAAAAACAGTACAACTTTTAAATAATACAAATAAAAAACCGATATAGTATAACAACTATTTACATAGGCATTTAATTGTATTAGATATTATATGTAATCTAGAGATGATTTAAAGCATACAGGAGAATATGTACATAGGTTATATGCAAATATCAAATACTATGCAATTTTATATAAGGAACTTTAGTAATCCTGGAACCTGGAAGCAATTTCCCAAGGATATCAAGGGTGGACTGTGTATGTAAAATGTAAAAAGTTTTAAGAGTTGTACACTTATTAAGTAGAGCAATATTTTTACATCAGTGCTGCTCCAAACATCACAAATCCAACATCCATATCATCCATTTACTTCATCTTACATCTCATATCTCACAACCTCCTCCCACCCCCAAAAGGATGGGAGGAATCCCTAAACTGGACTTCCGAGAGTAGAAGGGTGATGGGCAATGATGCGGGTAAGTTCTACATGAGTTCCTATGGAGATGTGCATGTAAGCAGGCAGTTGCAGTATGGTGGTTTTAAGGACATGACTGCTAGGGTTCAAATCCTGCCTCTGCACTTTGAGTGGTATAGACTTTGGGCAAGTTATTTAATCTATATGCCTCAGAGTGCTTAACTGTAAAATGGAGATAATAACATTACCCACCTCATACGACTGTCAAGACAACTAAATGAGTTAATACATCGAAAGCATTTAGAACAGCAACCAGCAGATAGTGAGGTGCTCAATGATTGTTAGCTACTACTATTATGTATGTATAATACAAGTATGATTCTGATCCATTATATTTTCAAAGGTGAATTTTAATGTGTTTTTTAAGTATTTCTTATATTCACTTTCCTCAGGCAAAATACCTGAAACCAGCTCTAACAGCTAATTATGTATTTCTAGATTAAAATCAAACTGTATTATATACCTAAAATTTTCCAATTCTTTCATCAAAATGAACAAACTAATATGAACTGAAAGGTTCAAGCTTAACATCACAAAATCTTATAAAAAGCATTAATTAGACTTCCCATTTAGACTAAGCCAGGATGAGATCACAAAGTCACTCATGGCAACCAGGTCCCTGAGCTGGAAGTGTGCTTTCCCAGTGAATGGCTAAATACTAACAAAAGAAACCTTTGACTCAAATACCACTGGTACCCGGGGTCTTGTGTCTGTATAATGCCTACACATTCATTTCTTTCTTTGCCTATAGAAAAAAGAAAGTCTGTTTGTTTTTCTGATTCAGTCAGCCCTTTTAGTCTTTGAATCTAAGGAGAGCCCTGTGAAAAGAAGAGCATCTTATCAGCGTGCTCCAGACCAGCAGGCTGTCCCCCCTTCACACACAAAACCTCCAGCCCCTCACAGCAAAAGGCCTCGCCCTCAGAGCTCTTTCCCCATTTCAGAGCTAACACCCCGCCGGGTTTTGACAACAAATAAATGAATACACAAGGCCCTAACATAATTAGCCATCTTTTCAGGTAGAGTGAGGTGGGTGGGGGAGGAGGGGTTGAGAGAAGAACGTTTATTGTAAATTGGCTTCATTTATGAAGTTGATGTGTGCTGCATCCTAGGGCATTTATTTTAAATGAAGCCACACGAAGGGACTTTAGAGATGCCTGCTTCTGCATCTTGACAGTTTTAACATGCACTTCGGCCAAGTGACAAATGCAGACTTTATCTTATTTTTTTTTTAATTAAAGGAAGAGACTTCTTAACCCAGGTTAAAGTTCCATTGACTTACACATCATGGGCACACAGACCAGGGCGAGTTAACTGCCTTTTTAAGGGAAAGTTAACATGTCAAAGAACTAAAGACCAGAAAACAGAAAACATTTCTTTTTGACACTGTGAAAATACTTGCAAATATACTTATGCTAGGACATATCCCCCAAAAAGAATGACTTTGAGAACAAGAGCTAAACATAATCAATAACCCTGTGAACGCCTATAGGAAAGCCACCAAGTATCACTGTCATCAGTCATGATCTTAATAGAGCCATGGTCTGCATAGAAGGATACAGTTCGCTTGTGTCATTATCGGGATAATAACTTAATTGATTTGTCTTGGTGGCTAAGGATGTAGAGACAAGAGATTTATTATGGAGAAAAAAAATATCTGCAATCGTGTTTTTGTTTTCTCAACAAGCATCTTGCCACTGACCTCTAAATCAGTTTAACCTTTTCTAAACAGACCTGCACATTTTTTACATAATTTAGAGCTAGGTTTTGTTATTGCTGCTGCTGAAAGGCTCTGTGAGATTTACCACAACATGGCTTCAGTAACCTTCTTTTAAAAACAAAGATGAAAAACAAAACAAAAGGCCACAACTATAAGCTCCCAGCTCCATTCCTTTTCCCGGCAGGGGATTTCGATCTAACCACTGAAGTGCCTTTGGAGTTCAATCTGTTAAAAAATGTATGAAACGGTATTAAAATAGGAAAAAGCATGCGTATGACTCAGGCTTATCCACGTATCTTCTGCAACCAGGATGTCACAGGATTTCCCTGTGCTTCTGAAAACTGAAAACCTTGAGAAAGTGACAGTAGAAGTTCCTGTTTCTTTCTCTGTCTCTCTTTAATAAGGGAGGGGGCGCGAGCGAACACGAACACACACACACACACACACACACACATCTTCCGGGTTTCCTACGAATCGGGCAGGTTCTCTGAGGTTCCAAGTGAAGACTGCAAACCAGTGTTACCACTTATTACCGTACTCCTCTACACACAAAGGTTTCAGGAAAAACCCAAACTTGTTGCAGAGCTGGGCAAAGCCCCCGACCCGGCGCGCTTCTCTTGCCGCCTCTCCGCCCCTTCCCCTTCCTCTTCCTCCAACGTCCCACCCTGCCCGGCCCGGCCGGCGGGGGCGAGGGCATCTTCCCTGCTAAGGTCACCGGCCCGAGCCGTCCCCACGGGCCGCGTTCTTCGGGAACAAGGTCACCGCCCAGCCCCGTCCCCCCGAGGAGGAGCGGAGCCCGGCCGAGCGCTGGCGCCTTTGTAAAGCGGTGCTCGCCGGCCTCCGCGCGGCATCCCGGCCGCCGCCTCACCTGCTTGCGATAGGGCGTCCTGCAGTTGCCGCTGCCCCCGGGGTTGCCGCTGCTGCTGGGGAAGATCATCGCGGCGGGCGCGGGCGCGGGGCAGCCTCGCCGCGAAGGGGAGGGCGCAGGGAGGGGGCCAGCCGGGCCCGGGGCCGCGGCCGCGCTGGGAACTCCCTCTCGCCGCGCGGCGGCAGCCGGCGGGGGCTGCAGCTCGGGGCTGACTTCTCCGCCCGCGACCTCCGCACTCGCCTAAAAGTGCGGCGCGGCGGCGTTGGGCGAGACTGGAGCAGCTCCGGCGGCCGCCGCCCTGCGTGCCATGGACGGGAGTTCGCGCGCGGAACTGGCGGCGCCGCGGACTCTCCCGGCGGCAGCGGAGGAGCAGCGCCGCCGCGTCCCCACCTACCGCGGCCTCAACCACCGCCCCGAGAGCGCGCCGGCCGGGGGCGGGGAGGCGGCCGCGCACCGCCTTGCGCCGCGCCCAGGCCCACCCGCGCCTCCCCGCCCGCCCGCTGGGCGCGGCGCCCGCTGCCCCGCCGGCCGGCCGGCCCCCGCGCTCTCCCTCCCGGGCTCGGGGCCGGGGTCCGAGCTGCGCGGCCTGGGGAGCCGCCGGCGCCCCCGCTCTGATGCAATGGTTGGGTCTGGCTCCCCGCATGCCGCACATTCCTTGGAGTAGCCAACCCCCCTCCTCTGTCCTTTTTTCCCCTTCGGTTCTTTGCCTAAGCACCAGCGGCAGCTTCGCACCCCAGCTCGAAGCCCCTTTTAAGGGCATCGCTTCGGGGATCACTCCGGCACCTGGGGAGGAAGCGAGCTGGCCCCCCAGTCTTCTCTCTCTTCTTTGATCTTCCAAACTATACAAGCCGTCCTCCCCCAGATAAGGTGAGGACAATCACTCCTTCCACGAACAAACCAGCCTTCCACCAAACCTCTGCAAATCTCATTCCCCCGATTCACAGGCTAACATTTAACAGAGGAAGCAGGTCTCCACTCCCCGGCCTCTCACCTAAATACTCTGGGTAAAGTTTTGTGTTTCACTCTTATGCCAGAGTTTACAAGCTTTCCTTCAAGATGACAACATGGAGTAGACAGCGAAAATCATCTACGTCGGTTGGTTTGGTAAGCCTTCTCTCCTTCCTGAAAACTGGAATCGTGTAATCCTTATGTTAGTTATTAGATGCGACACAAATATGCTCTCTTCAAGGGACATAGAAACTGGGCAAACAACAACAACAAAAAGGGACAAAGGGAGGAGGTAATTTCCTTTGTTTCCCGGTTGAAATGATCGAGGGATCTAGGGTTGCTCAAGCTGCCCCTTTTCTCGGCTACCTTTCCGTGGATCTATCAAGCCCCGAACCTGAGCAATGCAGAAGGCCTCTACAGCAACTCCCACAGGCAGAGCCCGCTGTCTCTGGATAGGCCACTGGGACAGGCTTGCCATCTTTCAAGTTGGCTTGTTCCACGGTGAGTGTTGCAGAGTATTATCGCCGCGGTAAATGGTACCGAGTTCCTCCTGGGTCTCTGGACTCTAACACCTTCCTGGAAAGGCCCATCTGCCATGACAATGAAAAATCCTAACTTGTCTAAAAAGTGAAGGCAGACAACTTTCCTGCCATAAGGAAAACAAACTGTCTCCTATGGAAATCGGGTCTTCTAGCAAAGCTGTGCCCATTCAAAGGCTTGTAAAGCAGCTAGGAATTGGAAAAATATTCATCTTACTGTCCTGCTGGTGATTTAATGAGCCACTTTCATACTCTCAGGAGCTCCCCAACATTCTCCAGCAAAAGTGATGATAATTAGAAAGTCTTACCTATTAAAAACTATATACACGAAATACACATATAATCCCTAATTCTTTCATTTAACACATTAACTGCCATGTGAATTGTATTTAACTGATGCTAGTCTTGAGCTCAAGGCCTCCTGAAGCATATGTAACTCCCATGCCTCTTCACCTTGGGAGCTGTGTGAACTATTTTTCAAGTTGCATATAATGCACACAGAGAAAACAATAAAAAATAACAAATTTTTCATTAAATTAGAAAGGATCGTTTTGTTTTCGAAGTTTTTATTCTACGTTTGTAATAAAACACCATGGCCCCAAGGAAAAAATTTTTTTTTTCTAGTGTGGCAGTCAAGGTGTTAAAAACAGCAGGAAAGGAACTTATTCTGGGCATGGTACTAGGTGCACAATAGGCAAGTAAAAACTTGCCAGATAAAATTCACAGTAAAATATCTGTCCTTTAAAGTGATTAAATATCAAACACGGCACAACTAGCATTCACTGAGAGTTAGTATATATGCTAGAACTAGTCTTGTTACTCCATGCTTTGACAATTGTTTTGGCTGTCCTTTTGCTTTCTTCTCTCACTAGGACCCTTTACTGCAAGTTATCCGGCACAGGTATAAAATAGAAGGTTTTAGTTAGAACTGTTCAAGTCATAGGTACCTTTTCCTGAGAATTTATTGCTCAAGACCCCAGCAGTTCAGATCTGTCATCTATGGAAAAAATTCCACGTAAAACCTCAGTTGTCATGACAGGTCTCTTAGGAAACCACAATCTAAACCACAAAAGAACAGCATAGATTAATTTTTCTATGGCTCTACTCTAAGGCCATGATGCTTTGGATGCTGTGCTATCCAGAATGCTAAAACTTGATTGGATACCCTGCAACAGTTTTACTGAGATAAGAAAAGTTTTAAGTGATAATAAAATTTAAATTGGAATATCAAAGGTCTTCTAATACTAAATACTAAAATATACAAGAATATTAAAAAGACTCTAAGACCAAAAAGGATATCTAAAAATCAACAAAATGTAGTATGTTCTATAATAGTAAATGACATACAAGCAAAGAATTGAGGCATATTTTTAAAAAACAATGCCCACCAGGGTTCAAAAGTTCCAAACCTAAGTAGGTATTATATTCTTAACTAAATAAAGCATTATAAAAAGAGAAGACCAATTGTCCACCCTCAAAAACTATAAAATACAAAGTCACGATAGCTCAAAGAATCTAAGTAACAAAAATATGAAACCATGTGTATAACATACACAGTCAATTATAGATATTCACAAGTGCTTAGTTGTAAGAGTGATTACAGGGATAGAGCCTGGTGATGTTCATCTGGAAAAGTTTCTTGACCTTTGAAACAATGTTTTGAGACAGAGAAAGTAAGAAACAGTCCAGAGGAGCTACAAATTACCACTGTAAGAACCTGTCCCGGAGATGCTCATCATCTTTAAAGGAAACTGAGACTTTGCTGTCTGGGCTGTCCTACAACATCCTCCTCCCCCACCTCAGTTGGTAGGTAAAGAAGCTGTGGGAATCTGACCCAAGGGCAGTCAATCCACAGACCGGCCAGTGACCTATGACCTGCTGGGACTGAAAAAATGAGCAGGGCCAATCCAATTCTCACCCTTGGGAATCTGATTCAGAAAACGCCAAGAGCTGAATCAGTTAGTAAAGGGGCAGAAACTGCAAGAGTGCCAGGGGGTAGAGTTGAGGCCACAACAAGCCAAAACCATATACAAGCCAAGGTTATGAGGAAGCAGAAACTATGAGTAAACAGGAAGCTGACTGGCAGCAAGCAGAGAGGAGAGTAGACGCCAGGAGCGGGGGTGAGCACTTGGCGGTGAGCTGATGCAGGGAGCTGCAGTCCCTAGAGCTGCTTTGGCTCTTAAGACTTACAACAGCCCTTCCGTGTGTATACCACACCCCTCCCCAACTTCTTCAGATAGCTTAAAGGAATCTAGACTTTGCAGTCCAAGGAACAAAATTAAAACAGATCCAAGCAGACCTGGCTCATTACAGCTTCCCAACTTGCCCAAAGCTTTGGGCAAGTTTGTTAACCTCTCTGAGCCCCATACTCCTCACAAGATTATCTTGAGTACAGTACAACACAAGTGCCAAACCCAATAAATGGCAGCCATTATTATTGTTTTCCAGGTTTTATCCTGGTGGTTTGTAGATTTTAATGGGTGCACTGTGTAAATAACTGATGCTGACTGTCGAAGAACAGGAGCAAGGCTATAGCAGGAATCGATGACAAGCAAACTTAGGTAAGGGGAGGTCACTTTTTCAAAAAATGTTTGTTGAATGGCTGAATGAATATGCTTTCTAAGGCTGTGTATACTATAGACTTTAAAAGGGTTAAAAAAAAAAGTCTGGCAAAGATCTGTTTTAGGAGCCTAGGTGCACTGAAGTTTTTCATTTGTTTTTGTCCAGTTTTTTTAAAAAAGTTATGTGTTGGAACAGAGCCATTTTTGTGTGAATGGGAAGATTGTGAGCAATATCAGAGTTCACACTCTGTAAGGGAAGAGTATACAAACAAGGACAATAAGGACAGAGCCACCAGTACATGCAGGAGCCTGCAATCTAGTACCGGAGATGAGACATATAGGTAAAGATGCCACCTGCCACTTAGAAAAGCCTGTATGACTGGAATTTGAAAATCTGACTTTAGAAGACATTTGTCCCAAAGAAGCAACTTGAAAATGAGAATTTCATTTTTGGCTCTTTCACATTTCATTTCACTTTCACAACAACCCTATGAGGTTGGAATGGTTATTAGGCTCAATGTACAGATGAAAGAAAAAAACTTAAATATTTTGAGACTGACCTACCCACAGAGCTAATAAGTAAGTAGCAAACTAGGGTTCAAATCTACCTCTAGCTAGGTTTAAAACACTTATTTAGTCCTGTGCTCCTTTAAACTCTGTAATGCTACATCTCAAAAAAACCTTATAAATAATGCTCCAATTCCGAGGTGAGTACTTGTAACCCATAGAGCACCCAAATTGCTTACTGTACACTAATAATGCAAGTCATTACGTGCTAAGTGCCAGGCAAGCGGTCTAGACAATCATTGCTATAGGAGTCCACAGGAGGGAGAGATCAATACAGGATATAATATGGTTGTGGGAAGCCCGGCTATGTAAATGTTTTGTTTAAGGGACACTCAGAAAGAAGCACTGTGCAGATGACATGAAAAACAGAACTAGAGAAGGAAGGCTGGCATGACAGAGGGTGTATATTTGGGGTAATCCCTGCTGAAATACTTGCTAATCGATGATCTCCCAGATGAAGGGTCAAAAGCCTAAGGGACCAACCACACTAACACACATAACACCGAGCCCCATGTAAAATAGGAGCCTTTGAATGAAATTACTATAAAGAAAATACAGCAGTGAAGCTAAGCTTTGAAAGAAGAAAAAAATAGGGGCAAAGAAGATGTCCAAAGAGATAAGAATAGAACACGTCTATCAAAAAAAGATCTGACCTATAGCAGATTCTGTCCTTCCATCACCGCTAAAGTATTTCCAGCACCCATTTTTATTTGGGTCAAGCTGAAAGCTGAATGGAATTAAGAGGAAAAATTCAGTCAACATTATTTCAAATTACAACCTTTAATGCATAAAATATAGCCCCACAGTATTGGTTAGCGTAAGCAGTTCATACTAAACAGCTATTTACATTTGAGAGTCTATGTTTAAAAGCTCGCAACGCCTCTGGCTCTCACCAGAAAAGGAAAAAAAAAAAAAGGAAAAAAAAATATGGGGTCAGCAGATTCTTTAAATTTCTGTTGCTTCCTGGTACAAAATAGAATTGATAAAGTACCCTATTTCTAAAGTAGCAGCAATATTTTGTATTATTTACTGTTTTGCTTTTTAAAAAATCTGCAATTCTTATTCCAGACTTAAAGTCTCCCTAGACACATATAAAATCACATATGTATAAAAATGAAACCACTATAATAAAATAAAACTATAGCTATAATCCCAGCAGGTATATAGAACATAAACATAGCCATATTCTGATGAGTCTTACCAGAAGCCATATTCTGATGATTCCTGAATCTACCCTGACTAACAAAACAGAAGAAATGAATTTTGCCCTACAGCTGCTTCTCCGCATGTGTTATTAAATAATAATGGCTGTCGTTTAGTGAGTAACTACTATATTCCAAGTACTTTCTAAGCACATCTCTCTCTCTCTCTCTCTCTCTCACACACACACACACACACACACACACACATGTGACAGAAGAATGATGATTCCATTTTATCAAAGAGAAAACTGAGTCTCCAGGATTTAAGTAATTTGCCCAAGGTCACAGATCCAATACATTTTGGAGCTGGGGTTTGATCTCAGGTCTCTCTTATTCCAAAGTCCCCTGCCTCCAATAATACTAATAATTGTTGTTATTACTGTTAGCTGTGGATCAATCCAAGACCCACAGGGAAAAACTTACATGGCATTAAAAGCCGAAGCTTGGGCATCAGAGCCCCTGGCCCCGCATCTTGATTTCACCATTTACCATCTGTGTGACCGTGGGCAAGTAATCTATACCCTCTAGAAGCCTCAGTTTGCTCATTTATAAAAGCATCTGGAATTACACTGAATTTCTATTCAGTTGACTATGAATACAAACTTGCCAATATTAGAATATATACTGAATAGTACAGATATATATTCTGGCCCCAACTTAGCACTTAAATTTCACTTAACTGATGGTTGCTAAGGTATAACTCCCCCCTTGCAGTCAGTTTTATTTTCTGGGATCATTAGTGGGACAGAGTTGGGAGAGGGGCAGACAGAACTATCTTCTAGAAGCTGGGATGGTGTTAAGGTGAAAGATATTTCTAGAATCCTGACCTGGAACTGAGGTTTTTTTCCCCCCCTTAAAAAATATTGAGAGATCATATTAGAGATTTGCTTCATTATGGGATTCATAGATGCTTATAGGTCAACTGAAGTCCTAATCACCACTTAGGACATTTATATCTCGGGGGAAACATCCTCTAAATTTGAAACAAATAATTTACACACAAAAAAATTGTTAGATATACTCTGTTCATAAATTAGTTATTGCTCTGCTCTTGTAGAATAACTAGTAAACATTCAAATCTGACTCAAATTTTTGGCTTAAGTGTCCTCTATAAGATAAATTTCTTTCCCTAAATTTTTGCTATAAAAATAGGTACGGAGAGTCTTAATCCTTTTCAAAAATACAAAATCTGAAACATAGGCTATATGAATTAAAAGTTCAAGATTTTGTTTTATTTATATTACCATGAATTTGTATGTGTACCTCAAATTCCATAGCAAAATAAAATCAATTATTTGGGAATCCAGGACAAAGAGAAGGTCCATTTTTCATATAGTGTGAATTTCTATTTTCCTGGATGGATGTCTCAATCCTCTACACTCTTTGACTCTGGAAATCTAGAATTGGAGCTGTTATTCTCCATGCCTGTTGCAAGCCTATAAAAATGTAAGTGCGATTTCAAGATAATTCAATGTATTTTCTATGAATTATAGTAAAACTTATAAATTATGATAGAAAGCTATTACTAGGTAATCTCTGAAATTTGTTTACCTAAAGAGATGGAAGTAACATCATCTACGTATGTGAGCAAACTGTGGGCAAAGGGTAAAAGCTGAGGTGAGGGAGGAAGGACCTGGTATGCTGGGAAGAACACTAATCATATCCACCTCTTGCTATACAACCTGGGAAGAGACAGAAAGCACTTAGAAATCAACAAAATTTGTGGAAAACTAGAGACAAAATCATTAAATCATGGAAAATAAAATGAATTCAAACCTGGAATGACCATCTCCTTTCCATGATCAAAAGTCAACTGTACAAATGACAACTTTAGCAGTGTACAGCAAACTGTACCTGGGACAAACAAAACCTTCATGTAGGCAAAGAATGGCCAAAGGTTATTTAATAAGAAATTCCTAAATGTCTGGGGGTGGGTGGCACATAACAATGTCTATCCAAAACCTGGGATCCATAGTACAAGTTAGTTTCCTTTCTCTTAAGTTGCTAAAATTACTATTAAGTTAGGTCTATTTCACCTGAAGAGGAGGATGCTAGAATAATTAATGACGTCCTTTATGTAAATGAGAATGCTGAAAAGCTTTTCATTCTCCACTGAATTATAAAGGTTCAAACAAGAAGATATAAGATTACAAATTAATTTCTGTTCAATTGAATATGTAGGAAGGCAAACTTTCCAACATCAGGATATATCGTTAAGAGTACTGAAATAGGATACATAAGGAGCTTATAAAAATTCCCCACCCAAGTGTCTTTAAGAATGACTAGTTCTGGGTTATCTAATACACTTAACACATGGGGTGAACTGATGACAGACCTGTGGCAAATTGATACTCCCCTAGCGAAGAGAAGGCAAATGAGGAAATTCTGATGTTGTCATGACAATATGACTGATCATGACATCAGCAATTCCTAATTCCAAACTGTAAAGAACACTCCCAGAACACTGACAACACATTAAACAGATACTCCCAGAACCACCCTTCCCTCACCTCCCAATCTAACATTTGATCTAGTGGCAAATATGATGTTTCAAACAAAGCATTATTAAGTGTTAAAATCTTGCTATACTCTTCTAAGTTAGAGAAAGTGCCAAGAGGAAGAAGTAGGTAACTTCTAAAGATGTTTACATTTTTCAGAGCCATTTACATTTTTCACACATATAGACATAATGAATGTATAAAAATGTTACAATTTACAAAATGCTTTATTATGCATTATCTCATTAAAGTCTCAGGGAAGGAGACAGAGCAGGTAACCCCCTACCCATCCTTTTTTTGAACAGGTAGATAGCCTCAAGTAGGTAGGGCAGCTTGCCCTAAGGCATGAAGCCCAGAAATATTAAATTTCAGGGTTGGAAAGAATTATTAGGGGCCAATCCTTGTGTCTGGCAGACAATCATCATTCAGTACATATTTCAATAATTGGATGAATGCTGCTGTCTCTCCTTGGACACTTTGACCAATAATAAATTCATTCTAACTAGCCATATTTTTAGCCCTATCGACTAGAAAATTCTTTGTGAAACAGCCTTGAAATTTGAAACCATTCATCATAGTTCTACCCCAGGACTAGAATCAGTGTTTTCTGGAGATTGCAGTGCTTGTCTAAGTATTCTATACTGATCTACCCACAAAAGTGAGGGCTGAGTCATCTTTTGTTGAGCTTTACCAATCTTACCAGATTGCTTAAATAGTATGTAAATCTCTAATGATTTACTGAACCTACTGTCGTGCACACAATGGGCTTTTTTTGAGGCATGAATGGCTGAGGCAAGCTAGCTTTCTTACTTACACATACACACACATACACACACACACACACACACACACATGGCAGAAATGATGATTTTTACCCTCTTTTGAAAACTGTGAATAGCTGAGTTAGAAAGAGATGAATGTAAGAGATGTAGTGATCAAATCTTAAAGAAAATGCTTTACAAAGTATATTGGACATAGTGGGTTTGCATCCTAATCTTTAGCTCACTTGGGATCACAAATAAATGTTGCATTCTGCATCTGTATGTGACTTATTAAGGAAATGAAATTCCATGACCAAATGGTTTCTCTGGACCTCAACTGTTACTGTCAGAATAAATCTTCTCATTTTACTTTTTGGGTAAAAGAGAAGTGTCCTACTGATCTCTCTGTGATCAACCTCCTACAAATATTTGGATATAAACTGCATGTCATGCAATCTAAGACGTCACTGACTGTAAGCTGCCTGGCAATCACTTAGATCAGCTGTCTAAGTGGTGCCAACCTTTTTGGCACCAGGGATTGGTTTCATGGAAGACAATTTTTCCATGGATGGGGTGGGGCAGGGGGAGGGAGGCAGAGCTCAGGTGGTGATGCTCAGCCTGGTTCCCAACAGGCCACTGATCAGTACTGGGCCTCAGGACCTGGGGGTTTGGGGACCACTGACTTAGACAAGAACATTTGAAAAGAGTGGATGACAGTTGCTATAAGACAACATAAATTCTAAGATGCATTCCAATTTCAGAGATGTTATAATGTAAAAAACGTGTATCTTAGAATTTATCAAAGTATAGCATACAAGTGCGTGTACACACTGCATGCAAATGCACATGTCCTTTTTATTCATAACCTAGGCTCTAGAAATATATTTTGTCAAACACTCATTTGTAACCTTCTTAAGAACACAGAGCTACTAAGAGGTTACAAGTACATGACTCACACATTCAGTTTTTCCAAGGAGATCTGGCAGTGTGTCTTACAAGCAGTGGGCACAATCTTCACACGTCAGAATGAGAAACTTTACCCTCATCTCACAAAGACATCCATCACAAAGGAACAAGCTGAGCTGTCTGTTTCCCTCCTCAGCCTTCTCCCCACAATCACATCAAGTTACGCCTGTAATGTTTTACATGCATAGTGCATTTATATAATAAGATTAGAGAGAGATGAACCTAAATCTGTAGATATTTATCAGACTTCTCTAGTCTGCGCTTCTTGCTATTAGTGCTTTAAAGCTGTCAGTTGCGAGGACCAGGCGCAGTGGCTCATGCCTATAATCCTAGCACTTTGGGGGGCCAAGGTGGGAGGATCACCTGAGCTCAGGAGTTTGAGACCAGCCTAGGCAACATAGCGAGACTCTGTGTCTCCAAAAAAAAATTTTTTTTTTAATTTTTAAATAAAATAAAAAACTAAAGTTGTTAGTTGCAAACATAATTTGAAAACATTAATCCTGGAGTGTTACTTCTTTGACAGGTTTTAGTCAAACACATGCACATACATGGATGCACATACATTCAGAAGATTTCAGTTATCAGCACTGTTCTGGCACATGGCATCCATTCCAACCTACAAGCTTTATAAAGAAATTTCCATCCTTTTATAGGACCTAGAGTGCCAGTTCTCAGTCTTCCTAGGGCTTCAGATTGGAAAAGTAATTTTTGTGCAGATCAGGTAAATCAGATAAAAAGACACATATCTGAAATGATTATCACAGTTCTTAAATTTGATATGAAATTACAAAGCGAATCAAAAGCAATAACTCAACAGGTAAGATGACCCAGGTATAGAAAAAGATATAAATGACTCACACTTAGAGTAATGACTATTAGGATCTGAGAATTCATATTTGCTCAGAAACTGACTAGTTCCTTGCATTTCCTCCTCTTCCTTACGCAGCTTTCCTTTGAGTCATTTCACCGCTGGTATGGTGATAAAATCCACATGAAAAAGTGAAATAAACTGGTTAATTTATTTACTGACTATAGGTTGGTTAAACCGAAGCTTGGGGATTATTTATTAATTTCATTTATCTAAAATGTTTCCCTTATTCTAAAAGAAAATTATAATTGATCTCACCTTGAAAATCATCTTATAGGAATTGTTAACATACCAAACTACTGATATATCCCAAGCCTCTAACTCAGGGGCTTGTCACGTATTAGGCATTCAAATATTGGTTCATCAATACATGAAACAATGAATGAACAATATCTTAAAAAGGTATGCAACCTCTTCATAAGATGTTATTATTTCATAAAAGTAGAACAAGCTTATTATTTTGAGATATTTGGTAATCCAGATATAAATTTTAAATTCCAGTTTATTCGCCAAACTTCCTCAGTATTAAAAAAATATCATTTCATGTCTGTAATGCATGATCTCCTGAGTGATTTGAAAATAAATTCTATTTTAGGGGGGCTCTTTTAAGAAGTCTTAGAATTCACTTAAGCTATTCACCAAGAACATCATTAAATATATCAGGCTACAAAAATTGAAAATCACTGTAGGAATCACTGTTGCCCTCCTTTTTCTGTGTCCGTCCCCTTTAACACATTAACTGTCATATGAGTTCTATGTAACTCACGCTAGTGTTGAGCTCAGGGCCCCATGAAGTGTACGTAACTCACATGTCTCTTCACTTTGGGAGCCACGTCAACTATTTTTCAAGTTGCATATAACTCACGTACAGAAAACAATAAAAAATAACAAATTGTTCACTAAATTAGAAAGGATCGTTCTTTTTTTGAGGGTTTTATTCTATTTTCCTAATAAAACACAGTGACCCCAAGGAAAAAAATTTTTTTTCTAGTGTGGCAGTCAATGTGTTAAAAAAAAATCATAATTTAAGTTTTTAGTGACTAACAGATTTTTTAATGTAAATGTGCATTCTATCACATAATATTTTTTAAAATCCTATCAGTAAATAAGAATGGGCAAATTGTTGGCAACTGTTGAAGCTATTCTTTCTACTTTAGTGTATGTTTGGAAATTTCCACAATCAAAGTATTTTAGTTGATAGCAGTGTACTAAAAGCCTTGAGAGGCTGACTCTCAGAGGATTCCAGACAGCCAAGGCACACTGATGCTTGGTGCTACAAACACCGGGGAACTGACTACATAGTTGGTTATAAATTTTATTTTAAATAACTACTTTATCTGTCCATTTTACCCTTTTCTCATGAATCTCTCATAAAAAAGTAAAAGAAAAAAACATTTGAAAAGTTGAAATATGAGACTATAGTCTGGATAGTACAAAGGTGACAGCGAATCCATTAGGAAATGCTACAAACCTAAGTGACTAAACAGATAGTATTCAGTTAATTTCTACACTTCTGACAGTGAAAATACACTATTTCTAAACCAGCAGCAACTCTGCAGTTCATACTGACTCTCTTTTCTTTCACCATATCCTTTATCCATTAGTTTCCTCAAGCTAGCACTGCTGGAACCTCTTCTGTTTTTCCCTGTGACTGGTCCTTATTTATTCCAAATTATTGTGCACCCTCCTTCCAAAATAATGTTTTATGGCCGCTTTGACCATATCATTCTACTTCCTAAAACTCCCACATCAAATGCAAATCTCTGAACAACACTTGTAAAGCACTCCACTTTCTAACCCCCTTATCCCTTTACCTCTATTCCAGCTACTATTTGTGTATTGGCTGCCCATGAACTCACTCTTTTCTGGTTCCGAGCTTTGCCAGGAAACAGTCTCTGTTTTTCCATCAGCCAAACCACACTCATCCCTCCCTCTGTTTACTCTGTTGAAATCACAGCTCATGGTCTGCCCCCTCTGAGTTTTTCCTCCTCTCATGTATTTTCCAAGACCTCTTGCTACATTTTCTAAGGACTGTATTAATCCCTAAATTAGGCCAACTTAGTATCTTTACATTATAAACTCCCCTGCTGAAGAAACCACGGCTAAGATTTAGCATGTTCTCTCCACATGTGCTCTACTGAAATGCAGCCTGGGACAGCCCAGCGAGTACTTACTGACCTGGCTTCACTGTCAATCAGTAGTTCTCAGCCTCCTTTCCAGCCCAGCACACCTGAAGCTTACTATATACTCCTATCAATCGCTGCAGCTCACTGCTACATGATTTTGAGCCAGAAATGATGAGGACACACACTCCCATCCTTACCTGAAAATTATTGTTATAAAGAATGAGCGAGAAGGTGGTTACAGGAACCCAGAAAAGATAAGATCAACCTCAGCCCACTGCCCACCCCCCAATCTTGCTTTGCTATAAGAAAAGCTTTACTGTAAGGTACATCAAAATTATAGCCTCTCAACCTACGAAAGTTTGGAAATGATTAAATGTTTTCTCAGGTATTTGTTATTTATTAAAACACGAGATGGTAGCAAAATGTATTTTTGAACTACTAAAGCAACCAAAAACTACTCTCCCCTGATGACACAACTTGTCTTGAAACTCTAGTGGTCGATTGTCCATCTTCCTCACACCAAGGGGCCTCTTCCTTGCTCCTCTTCATGGCAAAATAGCACAGCTCTTGAGATCCACTCCACCTCGTTCTATGCATTGCCATTTACAGTATGGAACAGTGGACAGGCATGGCTTTCAAGAAAAACTACTGTGTTCAAAAGCCAATTCTACTACGTATTAGCCACCTTCATCTAACTGTAAAAAGAGAAAGGACAAAACTAGCTTCCTCATGGAGTTTTTGAAAGAAGCAAAGAAGACACTTCCGTTTGTTAAATGAGGAAAATCAGTTATCCTCATTTATTTGCCTTCTGCAAATGCCCACCTTCTTCAGATAAATTTAGCACATACCTAAGCGCTTTTCCTGAGAGACAGTATCATTTCATCTAAACCCCAGCCTTCCAGTTTCACTTTAAGAAAACCCACTTCCTTCCAGTGACTGACACCATTGTAGGTCAACAAGTTCTGAAATTCCCATTCTTCCACCTATTCTGCACACTTATGAATAAAAATTATATCATTGGACAACATTGTTTGAGTGCTTAATATGAACCAGACATTGTTGTAAGTATTTTACAGGCATTATTTCATTAATCCTCAAACCACACTGTTATTCTTCCCATTTTCAGATGTGGAAACTTAAGCTTCCCATTCAGTCTCTCTGTTCTCCCAACCCTCTGGTCCGTGAGGTCACTGGCATCACCGCAGGCACCAATGCCCACCCTCATCCCTCCCCCTCCCACCACATTTCATTTACTTAACTAACCTAAATCCCCAAATCAGCCAATTCCAGTTTGTTATTTCCAGTACCCGATATTCATAGCCCTTTTGTCCTCTCTTTCAAATGAGCATTTTTGACCAGGTTTTTCTATTCCTCCTCCTGAGTTGCTGACAGCCTCCCACCCAGGTGAATCATAATTAAGTTCATCGGCTTCACTAAAAATTCACTAAATTTTACATACCTTCACTGCAGTACAGCATTCATTTTACTCATTTCCAAGGGGTTCCCTATGCCCTCCCACACAGAATTAACTCTAAGCCTTTTTTTATTTCCTCAAACTCCCAATCCCACCTTCACTGCCAAATGATAAGATAGAGATCACTTATTATTTACATGAAACTGCCTCAGTTCTTTCTCAAATATACATCTATATTTTTGCATATCTTCTTGGCATTCTTCTCTATCCTAGTAATAGAGATGTTCCGAGTTCTTTTTAAGAGGTAGGTTTCCATCTGTATCCTTGATTCCAAATGAATTTCCCTAGAATCCTCCCTCACCCCCTTCTTCACCTGACTTTCCCCAACCCTAAGTTTTGTACCAGTTTGCTTGCTTGCTAGCTTGCCTGTCTGCCACCTTGCCTTTCAATTTTTCTTGGTAACTTAATACTTTTTTTTTTACTATACAAGCAATACATTAATCTATTTTCCTTTTAGAAATATGAACAGCAGATGCAATGGCTTTTTTCCAGTACACTAACTTGCTCAAGTCTTCCTATAAAACAGGGATGAGGGAATGCTTTCCTTGCTTCTTATGCCATTCCATTCCTTCGCTCCTTCACTGCCTGAGTTCAGTGGATGTTTGCACTTCACTTCCTATTCTAGTTACAGACCTCTGTAACCTGGCTTCGGACACCCCACTCGTCCACAACTGCCGCTCCGTCCCCACCCAACATGGTGTAGTTCTGTGGCAGGGACAGGCACCATTCACCTTCGTGAGACTCCAAGTTGTCGACCCTTTTGGTGTCCTCCTTTGCCCTCTTTTTTTCTTTGCTCTAGATTCTTTTCCATATATGATCTCACCCGTAACTAGCACTTCAGTAATCACTGCTGAACAAAAGAATCTCACAGCTAGAGCTCCAGTCATGGCTTTTCTCTTGGGATTCAGCCCCTGGTTCAAACTTCTTTGAGCCTCCAGTCCCCTGGTCAACATTCATTCCTCTCTCTCCGTCTCTCTCATACGCCACCACTGAAATTGGCATGCTCCCCCCGAGGCCACTTATATTGTACTTTGATTATGTCTATCTGCCCATGTCACTGGAGGATGAGATTGTCAAGAGCAAGGGGTCTACCTCAATGCCTTGTACAACACTGCGACTCTAGAAACAAAAATTATTTTAAAATTATTGACTTAAAAGTCCAAGAAGAAAGCACCATTTCATAAAATTAAGGAGAAAATTGTCCTTACATTCATTAGCACTCCTGTTGACTGTTTGGTTTTGTTTTCACACAGAAAGCGTTCAGAATCTTGGAAGCACTTTTTCTCTAATGAGTGAAAATACTCTTCATTGCATTTCGGAATGCTGAGCATTTCCAAAGTGCAGGGGAATGAAAGCCGCATTAACTGGCCACTTTTGGACATTCATGCTCTCAGAGGGGAAGCCGAGCACCTGAATTTTAAACTGCTTTTTGGGTTCTTCTTCAACCCAATTTTTAGAAAACGTTTAAATGAAAAAATAATTACACATGAGTCTAATTATTCCCCCTGTCTATTCACTCATAAATACAAATGGCAGAAACTAGGGAAGATTTTACAGAATGAACTTTAGAACTTCTCTTTCACATTAAAAAAAATAAAAGCGAGCATAAGAATGAAGAATTGAGAACTCTTTCCTGGTATTTATTTTTATACCCTGAGCAACTAAAAGCTAAAAAAGGAAGAAATAGGAAGGTGAGGGTTTAAAAAAATAAAAAACAAAACAAAAAAGGTTGCCTTAAGATAATCAGGAATGTATTATATAATCTATTCACAGACAAATTATTAAGATTAAAATCTGAAGGTAAAAAAAAAAAAAAAGAAGAAGGAGTCTTCAGACCCTTATTAGACCTTAATTTTGGCTCCTGAATGGAATATGGGCAACAAAATGACTGTTTCACTTCATGGCATCTGAAGTTAAATTATTATCTCCATTCCTGACAGTATAGCTGCTTAAATGGGCAGCGTGAAGTGTGAGGACTTAAAAGCCCTACTATTATTTAGTGAGATCAAACTCTCAAGTTTAAATGTATACACTTCTCACTTCTTCATTGCCTCTATAAACAAATAGTCTCTCACTACTATTAAAGTGAATGAATTCTTTTTAACCCAAAGAGAGATGATTAGGTCTCTTAACATTTTCAAAACATCTTTTCTCTTCCAGATGCCTTTTATTTTATTTTTTTAATTTTTAAACTTTCTACCAGAATCAGAGCTTACAACCAGTTGCCTTTTAGTTATTTTATATTTTATCAGTTCTTTAAAAGGTTGATTAAAAGAGAATATACAATGCTTAATTTTTAGAATTCCCTAAAAATGTTGCTCATCTGTTCATTCAACAAGTGTTTACAGGGAGCCTATAGTGGTTGAACTGTAGGGTCCTGGGCATAGACAGGGAGGCCAGAGGTAGCTGGGGTGACATGAGTAATCTGCCGCTGGGAGGAAGGAGAAGCAAGGAGACAGGAAACATTACTTGTAAAGTGACTCACAGGGCAGTGATTTTCAACGGCATTAAGACTCAGAGGAGTAGAGGTATGAGAAGCCAGTAGATAGGTAGAAAGAAGCAAAGTAGGCAGACCCTGAAACCAGTTAAACAAAGAGCAACTGAGTTGCAGAAATGGCAGAAGTTCAAGAGGAAAACTTCGCAACCACACAGACCGATAGATGACCACGTGAGGACACAGTGAGAAGGCAGCCATGTGTAAGCCAATGAGAAAGGCCTCAGAAGAAACGAACACCTGCCGACCCCCTGATCTTGGACCTCTGGACACCAGAACTGTGACAAAATAAATCTCTGTAAGTCAAAAAAAAAAAAAAGGGGGGGAGAAATTCAAAACTCCTGCTCATGTGCCTTGAACTGAAAACACTCATCCAGTTGGTCTCCACAGGCCCATCTCCACTACGGTCACTGTCCATCCTGAGACCTGGGAAGGCTGCTTTCCCAGGTCCCATTGAGGTCTGGTTTCATAACTGAGAGTTTTATTCCCTTATATATTCTTAGAACAATCCCACTCCACTACTTACTGCCAACAGTAGTGGGTCTCTGTTACCGTACTTGGAATCAAAAGTACCCTGGTAAACAAACACTAACAAAGTTGTGTAAGAGAGTGCTTCTTGTAAGTTAGTACTTGGTGATAGCAAATCATCGTAAGAGGGAAATCATTTAATGTCAGGCAGTACCACCTGCTTACTTAAGGCAAGTTATTAAATTATTTTCATTTCTTTCAAAATACTTATTATTTAAAAAAAATTGCAGTACTTGCACTTATGTGATTGGCAGGCACCACATTCATTTTATCATCTCAATTAAAGTGTTGCCTGGTGTCAAAAAAAAAAAAAGAAATAAAAGAAAGAAAGAAAGCTTCTCATCCTCAATCTGAGCTGTCCCTGAGTCTTTAAAAGGAAAGACAAGATAAATACTTCCCCCCCCAAAAAATACATACAAATAGACTATCCTTCATCAAATTTAAAATATCTTTAATGTTTCTATTTCAATGTCCCTAAAAGAAACTAATATTTGACATGTACAAGTTAATGTTATTTGTTATGAATGCTTATAAAAAATGTATATATGAATGTTAAGTGAGTTTTAGGGGTTCTATTTTAGTTTGAGTTGGAACTGCATGTATTTTAAGTCAAAGGAGGTATGTTTTTTGTTATAGAAGCCAACAGATGTTGGATAAGATGGTCTTAAGGAGTGTGTTATATTTTAGGAATGAGCGTTTCCTCTCCAGATTTGTGCCGCCACCTCATTTCGGGTGATTTCTAAACAACCTAGGGTCGAGGTGGCCTCTCTTTAATTAGTATCTCACTGCTGGAGAGAGGGGAGCATGTCAAGAGGAAAAGAATGCAAGAAGACACCATAAACAAAAGTCTTCACGGCAACTGAGTGGTTTGGTCAAGGCATGGAAAAAAGCCTGGCTCCTTTGTGACCAGAGTAAGGCCGGAAATGGCTTTGATTCCTACAAGTTGAGAAGATGGGAATTTTTACGTATGGAGTTACGTATGTGTGCTTGTTAATTCTGCCTGAATGTGTTAGATTTTATCTCTATGTCAATCTGATAGCCTCTGATTGAAAACTCTGCATTTATTGTTTAGACATCAAAAGAATTATTCATAAAGAAAACAGATGATTGAGTCAAGACTTTTCCATCGGAGCCATGATTCCATTAAGGTTTAGCAATATCCAAGTTACATTAATACAACATTTTCCTTCTTTAAAATAAAGACGTACAATATACAGGAGAGTAAAAGTCAATAATATCTAAAAGATATTTTAAAACTCCATATTAAATAGCTAAAACTGTACCTCCCATATTTATGCCTACTCAACGAATCTTAGGAGGCCAGGAACAAATTCTATTTAAACTGGGCTTACTGTAATAAATGAATGAATGAATAAGTGAATAAAACTAAATCAAAAGTAAATTTTGCCTGAAAATCAAGAATGACACAATTAAAAAATTTTTTAAAGTCTAAATATAAAAACACATGTTCATCTATCTTTCTATCTACATCTATTTCTGTCTATCTGCTTGTGTATACATAGATATTCAAGGATAGATTCCATATAGGTATAACTCCATAAGGTGATTACAATTTTTAAAATACCAAAGAGTAAAATTCTTGAAAATTAAGAGTTATGTGTATGAGTAAGCGACCCTTTCAGAATTTTAAATCTTCAGTTAAAACACTGGCATTGATTAATGGTTTCTATTGGGTCCTCTTTATAAGAAATCACCTCAACAGGGAGCCTGTGTCCAGTTTCATAATCACATAGTACACTCACCCTACAGGATTATGTTCTAGACAAATTCGAATGTTAAGTTGAATTTCATTCTCTTCAGGAAGTGACTTTTACTCAAGATTGAATACAGCTGTTAGCACAGATCACTGTTCCAAAAACATTTCTATGAGAGCTAGAAGAAAACACCATTTTAAGAAATGCAAATTCACTTTCATTATTTCAAATCTGTGCAACCAAAGCTGGAAGGGAATCTCTGGTCTCTGTTTGTTTGTTAGTTAAATTAGGTTCTTATAAATATTCAAGAGAAAACATGCAGGATGCTTACGAAATGGCTAGAAGACTTTCCATGTACTTCTGTGGCCTACATATCACATTTGTTTATAACAAATACAGTGCTTCGTTTCTTGTTTCAGAAATTAAAGTTACACTTACACTCAATTTTTTCTTAAATTTCATTCTCTAATGCAACTTGGTTTTCTCTCTTTATATTCACAGAAGTGTAGCCTGGCAAATAACATGGGGTGGCCTCAACAGAGGAAATGCTGCCAGCTAAAAACACCGGATGTAATCAAGACCACAAGAGACACATACTCAGTTATAAATGTTGAACTGAAAAGAGGTATTGGAAAGAAACAAAGTCTAACTTTTTATTGGATGGATTAATTATTTTAGTAAAATCTTACTAGTTCATAGTTTACTCCCAAACAAAACAAATCCTTGGGAATTATTTTGATAATCCTAGGTTCCACTTTCTGGAGATTTAAAAGAAAAAAATCCCCCCAAAACAAAAAAACCCTATGGATTCTTACCATCCCTGGCCACGTTTCTACCTCTGTAGGCAGGAGAACAGAGGCATGTGGGTGTCAACTTCCCAGTAAATTGGATTAGCTTTCACAAATAGTTGGGGGGAAAAAGCATTTTTAAGAATGTCTTCTCTAATAGCATTACCGAAAATGTCCTTGTTAAAGAATCAAATAAACCTATGTATAAATGGACAGGTAACAGAGTAAACTAAAGAATATTACTATTAATTCTCTTTGGCAGTGGGGTGGGGATATGAAAATTTACAAAGCCTGTAGTAGCTGTTTTTCTAGTCCCACCCCTTGATGATGTGATTCCTTTTATACAGAGTGATGATGATAGCTATGATGAATATTGTTTCCTCATTGGCTATGAAAATCCAAATTTGAACTTTTTTAAAAAAAGGAAAATATAAGACTTTGGCATCTCTATTTGTTTTTCCCCCCAGTTTGGCTATCAGTGCTTTCGCTTTGTATTTCAATACTTACCTATTGGTCTCTAAAGATTTTGTCAATTAAATACATTCATCTGTTAAGAAAATAATTCTTCAGGCAAAAATTAAAAATCCGATTTACTTTTCAGTCAGGGATCAGGAAATTTTAATTGTCAAAATAGTATAATTTTTTATTTAAGACGTTGATTTAAGGGAGCAGTTAGCAGTTTTTACACTTAAAAAGTTAACAGGGAATCTCCTTTCATGTTTTGGTTTGTTTTTTTTTTTTTTTATATGGTATGCTCAATGTTTCCTAAACAGTGAACATTTCTCATACCAGATGAAAGAAACTACCATAACTCACACAGGAGAAAGTTGGCATCATGTAAGAACCAGTCATTTCTCAAACTATGTTCTGTTATACGTAAGTCAGCCATCTTATTATTTTAAGCAAGCTTTTTGAAAAAAAATAAAAGAAAACCTTTTGCCACTAGAGGGAGTTAAAAATTTCCTTTGTATCAATAAACATGTAAAGTGAATTTAACGTCTGAAACAATAAAAAGTATGATTGTAGTACACTTCTTTTTTATTAAACAATAAGACTAAATGAAGAATTAAGTTTTTAAGGAGATATATATTCCCCTCCAACTAGAATAACTTCTGTGAATAGACGTGATAGTTATTAGGTACAGCAAATTTATATTAAAAATAACTTTAAAATTTTAATATCTGATAGCAGCATAGGTTGAGTTTGGTTGGAATTGCTCATTCATTGGGAATGGAATCTTTCAATCTTTCAAGCTTTATTTAATAATAATTCTGGTAGAATGTTCCAAAGATGGCTGCCACAATCCCTCCCATTCTGCATGTTTTCCCAGTGTGACTCTGCCCTCGTAAGTGGAGGGTTGGAACCTATTTTACCTCCACTGGAATATGGGATGTCCCTGTGCCTGGACCAGAAGAATGTAGAAGTATCACTGAGTGACTTTCAGATTTAGGCCTGAAAAGGCTTTCAGCCAACTGTCATGGAAAGACATCTGTGCTAGTCTGCCATCCAAACTCATGGAGAGAGGTGCTCTGCAGAATGGGATGCACACAGAGGAGCACACAGGCACTCCGGCCAACAGCCAGACAACTGTGAGGCATGTGAACGAGCCCATCTTGGACATTCTATGCTCAGCTGAGCTCCCAACTGCGTGCAGCTGCCTGAGTGACTCCGTCAAAGTCAAATGGAACAGAAGAGCCACACAGCTGATCCCAGCCAACCCAGAGAATTGTGCAAAATGGTAAGTCATTGTTTTAAGTTTGAGGTGGTTTGTTACTCAGTAATAGATAATTGGAACAAGAATACTAGTAAATACATTTGGATGATGCTCTATGTTTTTAAAAGCCCTTCTACATCCACTGCCTTCTATAGCCATACTATGTAGTAGAAAACTAGGTCAAAGGTTAAATACCCTGTCCAAGATTTCAGAATGCTTGAAAACAAATACAAAGTTTACATTTAAAAGAAATGTTTCTCATAAGCAAATACTGTACCCCTGCTTTTCTATTTTGTATTTAGCATAGTAGTGATTATCAAATAATCAAGTATTGACTAAAAACTACTTTCTTCGGTGCTTCTTTTCAGTAAGAACTGGTTACTCTAAACAATTACATTCTTTTATATTTCTATTACTCCTACCAGTTCAAAAAGTAAAAACACCCTTTCTGGACCTGTGCCTTTTTATTTATGCATATCTCTAGTTTTGTTTTAACATTTGAGAAATGTTAGTCATTTAAAAGTTTTATACACACAAAGCATTGGCATCTTCAAGGAATATTATAAACTAGATTTTTAAATTTGAAATGGCCCTTAAACATTCTTTCCTTGTTTATACTCCTTGTATCCATAAGTTTTAAAACTCTCCTATCTGTTTAACTTCCAGTTCAACAAATAGTGAATGACTGAGCACCTAGCACCAGATCCTTTGCATTTTGGCTCCTCCTCCCCTTTTCCCTTCCCTAGGGTTACCTGAGAGATTGCACATGATTCACACAGGCACACATGTCCAGCAAAAGAAAAGACATTGCATTTTCCTCATTGATAGCTAACTGTTCTTGGGGGAATTTTGTATGGCAGAGGGAATGATCTCAGAATTCTGTGTTACGTAGGCAATAGTCCACTAATAAATTGGGAGGAAAATGATTGTTAGAAATCAGGTTTTCAGAATAAACTAAGTGTTTCACATCCATGACAGAATAAAATTCAAGTTTTGAAAGCTTTGGATCCAGACTGGTAGTCTATCAACCTACTAGTCAGTTTCTTTTCTGAGGAAGTATCTCACTACCTTTTGGTAGAGAGGTTCTAATTACCTGCATAAGACATGCTACTTCCTCCTTTCCTACAGCAGGCACAATGCAAAGGAGAATGATGAGTGCAAATGTAAGTTACAGAAGCTAGAAGCCAGAATCCACTGGGAGGCTATTAGGATAAGTGTAGATTAAGCATCATCTCCTTTATACCTTTCAATGGCTGCTTCTTGATCTCAGGCTAGAGAACGAAATCCTTCACATGGCCCACAAATCCCTACAAGATTTGACTCGTACTTCTCCAGCACCTTCTTGCACCATGCTCTTCCTCACCTGCTAAGATCCAGGCATTCTGGTCTTTCAGCTCCTCATACTTGCAATGCAACAACCCAGCACTATGCTTCACACATGCTATTCTCTCTGTATGGAATGGTCTTTCTCTACCTCTTTGCCTAGTTAACTCCTTATTCTTCAAATCTCAGCTTAAACCTTTTCTAACAGAAAATCTTCCCTCTTGTTCCCCAGAAGAGGCTAGGTCTTCCTGTTATATAGTCTTAACATAGCATTATATATGTATATATATCTCCTTTTCTGAACTCATCAAACTGCAATTTAAATTATCATTTAATGACCATCCTCTCTGCTTCATTATGAAAGCTCCTTGAGAGAAGAGGTTGTATATGTTTTGTTCTTTTTTTTATCACCAGCATCCTGTACAGAGTAGGTACACAATACTATTTATTGAACATGAATCTATTATATATAAGGAACTTAAAAATATATAGCTACATATAAATTTATATATTGTGTTATATAATATTATATGTACTTCTGATGATACAAAAAAAAGACATGCACAAATAACCACGTGGCAAAGCAGACTCTAATCAGTAACATCATAGAGATCTAAATGACATACAGTAGGAGAATGAGGAAAGGGAGATAGATTGAGATTGACTCCAATTGGTGACCACAGAAAGCTTTGTGGAGGGGAATCTAAAAGTGCCTGTAATAATGGACAGATCCACACATACATTTTTCTGGCCCATTAGAAACAATAAAGTTCAAAAGCATTTGCCATTCCACCAACACTTTTCTGTTCTTCATTGTTCCTTTTCACCTGGTATCCCAAATGCCTTCCAGACTCCAGGAAATAAAAGAAATAGTGGTTGAATGGGGCATTGGCAATGCTTAAGTCGAAGAAATGGTATTTTCACAATAAACTGTTAGCCCTATTGTATAAAGACTGACTTAACTTCTTGCAGCATTAACAGCTTGATATGCATGAAGGAACTCAGATTAGGAACCACAAACCAACCCTGTTCAAGAAACATCCTTGGCTAAATCGAGATAGTAAAATGTTTGAGGTAGGGGAAAAGAGTACAGGCCATGTGGGTAGCCTAGTGGCAATGTGTCAAAGGAGCCAGAGCTTTGGGGAAAGCTAGGCTTGCTGCAACACTGTAGGAAATCTCTGTGACACATTGGTGTGTCATGACACAGTGATTGGGTAACATTAATGACAAGCATTTCATTTAATGGTTTTAAGTTCTAGACAGATATGCTAAATAGTCTGCCCAACTACCCAGCAAAAAGAAGAATTAGACCTGGGAAATCACCCTAGTTACCCAATTCTCAAGTAATTCTCATCATGTGGGATCCAACGAGATGAACTGTGAGCTCTACTCTTCTCTTCTGAGGTTCCTGGCTCCCAGCTAACTGGTTTTATCTTTTGGGTAAGCACCTAGTCTCACTGGTTTTGATATGAAGATAGAAAAGTATTCTTAAAACATGTCTGTTCACAATTATGAGTTCACCGGTGAACCTGAGTTCACCGAATTCAAGTTTTCAGCAACAAAACTTCATTTTTCATTTCACCATTAAAATTACTAAAATTTGGTCCAAGTAACAAACATTAAGTGACATTAAGGTATATTTTATTTTCTGGCTTTACATAAATTATGTCAATGTTAAAGTGAAAAACAAGCATCCATTATGGAAGAAACCTTTGGTAGACCCCACTGCTTACATAAAATCTTCTGATTCTGATCTGAAGAAATGTGGCTTGGCTTTGGAGACTGTTCTTTTTCATACCACATCTTCACAGTGCTATCTTAAAGCCTTTTAGCAACTATTCATCATAAAGTGAATTTTAATTCCCAAGCATATTTAAATATCAATCTCTCAACACAAAGAACTATAATTTAAAAGCAGTTTGGAATATCTAGAAACACGCCTGTGCAACTGAACTGTGCTTCTTAAGTATGGCATTGTGCAATCCTCGTTTACTTTGGATTATGTGATAAGGACTCAGCTCCTATTCATTTTAATCTCAGATTTTTTTATGACCCCTTTGTTTAAAGTCAATATTTTAATTGGCATATATCAAGATCTGAACAGATCTTGGATCAGAAATTTTGTTTAAACTGAGAAAAGGGCACATAATACTTCAAATAACTTTGATATGAGCACAGTAGCCTAATTTCACTGTAATAAAGGAGCTTGTCATAAAGTAAAATTTTTGGAAGTAATGAAACAACATAGGAAAAGTGTAGTCACTAGTTCATGAGAAGTGTTTAGCTGATATGTTTCTAGCCCACTGAAAAAACATATAAAAATCTCTACAACCACTGCTTTGGGCAATAGATATAAAATAAAGATATTTCAAAAATGTTACTCTAGCCAATAGTTTCAATCCATCCAATTACCAACTATTTCATCGACACCACTAAAAAATACGACATGAGTTTGATCTCCTTTTTTTCCCCATTGCTCACCCAAAACAAATAAACATGAAAGAAAGAGCTTTTGAGGGAGATAGCAGGAAAGAAATACAGCCAACACAGAAGTAGAAAATAGTCTATAATAGGGCTATCCATTAGAATTTTCTGTGATGATGAAAGTTTTCTACATTTGCAATGTTCAATATCGTGGCGACTAGCCACATGTAGCTAATGAGCACTTGAAATATGGCTAGCATGACTAAGGAATTGAATTTTTAATTTTAATTAATTTAAATTTAAATAGTCAGACCTAGCTCATGTCTATGGTATTAGACAGCACAGGCCTATATTTGAAAAATGAAGAAACTCCCTGACAAATGAAGAAACTATTGTATATGATCAGTTAAATATGGCAACTATTTTATGGCCAACAATATATAATTATTCTTATCTGATGGTTCTCTGGTGATCTTTTAAAATTCTTAATAAATCAGTCATGAAAAGAAGCTCTGACTACAAATAAATAAAAGTACTGTCCAGGAAGGTCAGAAGTGGAAAGAATCCCACGGCACAAAGGACAGGCCCAATTTTGAGTCCTATGGTTCCTGTCATGCTATATTACTCAGCTTTTCCAGGAATTAGAATTAGACATTTAAAGGGGACCTAACCCAAACTTTCTGCAAAATCAGCAGAATCAAGCAGAACTGCAAAGAAAGGTCTTGCTAACTCTCTCTGGAAATAAGTGGGGTTATTTTAAACTATTGCTATGCCTTAACTAAATATCCTACTGGAAATACATTCTAATGAGACTGTAAGACCCTTGGAGGAGATACATATGTATATATGCATATATTTTTTAGTTGAGTTCTTTCTCTCACTTTTTTTTTTTTTGGTTACCCAAACACTTCTTTTAACATCCAGTTATCAAACCTAATGTGTGGTCCTAAATACTTTTATTTATTTAAGCTTCACAAACAGAGGTAGACAGGAAGGAATAATTCTCATTTTATAGATTAAAGGAAAAGCTTGAAATAAAGCCACTTGCCAAAGGTGACCAGCATATCAGGCCTCTGATGCCTATCCCGTGGCTCTTTCTTCTGAGTATTTACTACACAACAATCATGCAATATATTTTATTGTTTAATACTTATGCAACAGGGACAGTTTAATACTTATGCAACAGAGATGCAATAGGGACAGTAGATTTTTATATTCCACAAGCCTTGGACTCACCTTTGTAATGGGGGGTTACATTAGGTTACCTTTTACATTAGAATTCCAGCCTTATTTTTTCTGTCAAAAAAAGGCACTTATTTTCAAGATCATCTCTGGCTATGAGCAAATGAACCTATACTACTCCTCCAGGAAGTAGGAGGAAAAGCAAGATGAGTTACGTGGTCAATTGAAATAGAATGATGGAAAATCTAGAATTATTTTTAGGTCTAGACTAAATTAATCTTCTTGGCTCAAATTTCCTAATAATCAAGAATGCATTTATGACAGTATCCTAAGAACTTAGCTACAATGGGTAAATAAACGTTCCATGAGACAGCCAAGATATTGTTTAATGAGACTAGATAATTTTGAGTATGTGTGTGTGTCGGGGTGGGGTAAGATGGGCAAGGAGTTTTGGTCAACATCACTTGATTCGTAAAGTCATGAGACAATCTACCAATAAAAGTTTCGTAAGTTTCACTGTAGCGGTCCACCTGACTAGAACAAGTTGACATTGGCAGGTTTTCTAAAATGGTCCCTTCCAATTTAAGTAACATGTGTAAATAAGTGTGACAGATAATCTCCAAAAAACCACTGCCAATTCCTTCCCTTCTAGTACTCACCTGCCACTCCTCCCATCAGAAGGTGGAATCTACCTTGTCTCAGCTTGAATCTGGGCTGACATGGGGACTTGCTTTAACCACTAAGATGTTGTGGAAATGAAGCTGTGCCTGGCAGCTGTCTCCTTTCCCTTTGGAAGCCAGCCACCAAGTAAGAAGTCCAACTATCTTGAGAGCACTGTCTTGTGAGGAAGACCTAGCTACCCGTGTGGAGAGAAAAAGGCAACGAGCAAAGTAAGAGGCGCCAGCTATAAAAGTGAAACCTTCACAACCTTCTAGTTCATCCAAGCTGCCAGCTAAATGCAGCCCACAGCCCCACCCCAGCTGACAACATGTGGAGCAGACAAACCTCCTCCAAATTCCTGAGCCACAAAATCACGAAAAAAATAATAAATTACTATTGTTTGAAGCCACATAGTTTTGGGTTGGCTTGTTATGCTCTTTCCATATTTGATTACCAAGCTTGTTACTCTACTTTTTACTCTGAATAAAAGAAAAAAAGAAAAGAAAAATTTCTACTTCTTCTAAATAACAGAAGTAACTTTCAGTTGTCCATTTTCACTCAAGTTTAAATATGGCTGAACACAAATATTTCTGAGGGTGTTACTGTCACGGAAAAGGCCCACCCAAACAGAAAACTCATCCTTGAGGTTTCCTGCTGCATCGGTCTCATTCTTATTGCCACCACCAACTAAAAATAAAATAAAGTAAAAAAGGAGCTAACAGAGTAACAGGTTCCTGGAAAAGCATAGCATACATTTTTATACTATTTAGAAACAACGTGTTTAACAAAAGAATCATCAGCGAAAGCATTTATACTGAAATTTGAAGGGTGCTGGAGAAAAATAATCAGATAAACCTACAAAACTGAAATCAAGTGGTCAGCCTGTCTATCTCTGGAGTACATCCCAGAATCTTGTCCCTGCCTCCACACTACTTCTTGCATTTTCTTTTTTACCATGAATATTTAATTCAATGATGGGATAAGACTTTTAAATTATTA